>NW_026000082.1:43626079-43633734 GCF_001458135.2 Marmota marmota marmota
ACCCACCCACCCATCCATCCATCCATCCATCCACCCACCCACCCGCCCTCCCCCCATCCGCGCACATGCCCGTCATCTGCCGCCAGCCCACAGGCCACCCACCCCTGGTGGAGAGCTGGACAACCCAGTGAGCTTCCAGCCGTGAGCTGCCAGCTCCTCCAGCTGCCGACGTGGTGGAGGCCCAGGAGAGACGGTGGGAGAGGCTCCCTGTCCTCCTCGCTGGAAAGGAGCTCTAATGTCTGAGTGGATTCCGTTCCGACGGGACAGAAGCACACCCTCCAGCTGCTCAACCGACTTCACTGAGAATCATCTCACAGACTCTTGGCTCCGTGCCACAGGGATGCCCGCGAGACACCTGCCCAGCACGTGTTCCGCTGGGCCCACGGCCCAGGGAGCTGCCATCTTGTCAAGGGGGGCTGGGACATGGGATGATGTTTGGGGGTGTCACTGTTAGTGATGGTGAGGGGGAGGCAGAGGGAGGGGAATAGGGGGTGCTCCTGAGGCAGCCACTGGAGACCCGAAGCTCCTCCCGAGGCCGGGACAGCCACCCCGTCTGCCTCTTCTCGTGGCCGACTCCCTCCTTGCACCCTCCAGGGCTCGGGGAAGTGCCACCTCTTGAGAGCGGTTTGCTCCGGCCACCTGCCCACGTGGATGCCTTGACGTTCTTTTCTCAGCCTCTTTTTTGGTCTGCTTCCTGGATCCTCCACCCCTCCTCACCTGATCCCGGAACCCACGACAGGGACAGATTCAGCCAGGCAGCTGCTCCGGTTGGCATCTGAAAAGTCCCCAAAGGCCCCTGTGCTGGCGGTTTGGTCCCGGGGGAGGTGCTGTGGGTGGTGGTAAAACCTTCAAGAGGTGGGGCCCAGTGGAGGTCCTCGGGTCCTGGGGTGTGCGCAGAGGGAGCTGTGGGGCTCTGACCTCCTCTGTGTTTGCTCCTCTGCCCTTGGCTGCAAGGGCAACTCTTTTGCTCCGCCATGATGCGCTGCCTCCCACAGACCCACAAGCATCTGGGCCAACGGTGGACTGAAACCACCCAAACCACGAGCCAAAATAAACCTTTTTTCTTTATAAATTGATTACCCCAGGTATTTGTTATAGTGACAGAAAGGTGACGAATGCAACGGCCTACTTCCTGTTTATACAGTGACCCTTGTTCTTAATCAATGTCAACACTGATCATGGATCGAAACTAAGCAGTGGAATTCGGCGACAGTCCCATACCACCTAACCTTGTCTGGGTCAATGCCAGATTGTGGGCTTGACTTGTCCCCTAAGATTAGAGCAGACCTGCAAACTTCCCGTCACTTAGTGACATTAGAGCATTTGGAGTGTCACAGGGGAACACATTGCTCCTGTGTTCATGGTGATGCCGGTGTCAACAAACCCACTACACTGCAGTCATAGAAAAGTGCTGCAATCCAGTCCCGTGTAGCACATCGTACTTGATAATGGCGATGACCGGCCGTGGTGGTGGCCTATGTATTTACCATACCACGCTTTTTATCATCATTTTAGCAGGTACCCATAGTACAACAGCAAAAAGCTGCTTAATGAAAACAGTAGGCTGCATTCCTCACGCATCTCCTGTTAACTGAGACTCTTACCTGCATCAAGAGGCCACATGGAGATGGACCTGCCCCATCTAAATCTGGGTGAGCGCACTCTGTGACATTCACAGGACAATGCCACCTAGTCACATGCATGGTTCTCATGACACGTCCCCGTCATTAAGCCAGGCATGACTGTATATTGGGAGGATTGGGCAGGAGGGAGGATTGGATTCAGAGGGAGCCCCAAGTTCACACACCATCACAAGACACCCAGGGACAAGGTCTTAAACAGATTAGCCAAGAAGTAGCAATGTGACAACCAATCCAAGGGATGGAGACACGGGGCAAAGGAGATAGCAGACGTGACGGGAAGCAGTTGGCTCCAGAGAGCTGGAGTCAGGGGAGAAGGAGGGAGGGCCTGGGACTGTGTTCTCCGTGGAGGACTCTTCGACTCTTTGATTTTTAATTGTGTGCTGCGTTACTTCAGTAAAAGTCAGAATTTAAAAATATAAGAAAAAGCACAAAGGAAAAAACCCCATTGCCAATCGTATGGCTCCTCTGATCCTTCCCTGTAACATGCCCTAAAATGATCCCACCTCCCGAAGGCAGTCATTTCACATGGAAATGAGCACCGCAGCTAGACTAGAAACACGTCAATCCATTTGGCACAATAGTGACTTTTAGATGACAAAAATTGGGGGGAATATTTTACTTAATGATGTAGATAATGATGGATTCACAAGGCTGCTGTCTCGCACTGAAAGACACGGTGCCCTCCCCAGAGCCTCCTGCCGTGTCATGGAGCCATGTTTGTCTCTGGCAAGACCCTCGCTCCTCTCCTGGGGCTGCCTCCGTCTCCTCCAGTGTGACAAGCCTGGCTGGACCCTGCGCATCTACCCCTGTTCCAGGAATAAGAGAAACGCCAGGCAGGCGGAGACACCAGAGGGGAAAGACCAGAGCAGGCCATTCCTTCCTTCCTGCATTCAGTAAAAGACGAACAACCCTTTAGTGTGTGCCAGGGGCGGCTAAAGGGGCTGGGTATAAAAGCATGAAAAATAAAAAAAACAGATGAAAATCCCCTTTTCTCTTGGTGCTTGCATTCTGGGGTGGGGAGCAAGGAAAAGAATAAAGATAATAAATCAGTAAAAGGTGCCATAAGAGAGATGGTATCAAATGCTGCAGAGAAAGCCCCGGGAGCGGGCAGGGAGTCTGGGGAGTGGGGCTGCGGTTAAGGGAGGCCCTGCAGAGAAGGCCAACCTCAGCAAAGCCCCGGAGAAGGTCAGACAGTGGGCCTGCGGATGTTTGGTGGAAGAAGAGCAGAAAAGAACAAGAAACGGAGGGTGGAGCCCAGCTGGCTTGCACGAGGACTGGCCAGCGGCTGGAGAGCCAGGACAGGGTGAACAGGGCAGAGATGAGGACAGACAGGAAGCCGGCGGGTCCCATCCTTTCCCAGAGTGCTCATTCCTGGGGAGGCTCCGGAGTTGGTGGTGTGCTGGTGAAGGCTTAGACCTGGCTCCCCAAAGAAGCCAACGGAGAGTCCTGATGGGTAGCACTGGCTGATTTCCGTGGTGTCCAGGCTCCCACAGTAGCCAACGTGGAGCCACCTACACCAGCGTGAGTTGCCGAGTGCAACGGGCACATGGACCCCAGCACCCAGCACCACGTTGCGTGACCTTCTACCCTTTAATGCTACTGTGATTTTAAGAAGCTCCCGCCCTGCCCCTGCGTTGGACAAGCTACGTCTTTTATATCTGAGGACTGGACACCACTCATCCGTGGCCTGTTTCTAAGTGAATAATCCACAGAGGTGCACATAGGCCACGGGTACACCAAGCTGCTTATTCCTCGGGCTTTAACTCGCTCTTGATGCTAGAAGGTTCTCCCCAGAGTTGGCAGGTTCTGTCTCTTCCTCAAGGTTCAGGTGTCTGCCCCCCCCCGCCCCGGAGTTCTTCTCTGAGCATCCTGAGTAGTGTACTTGGCCTTCCCCGTCCCCAGTGCTTTCTTCACGTTACCGTTTAACTTCTCTGTGCAGTCCTCATCACGACCTGAGTTAGCTTATCTACCCGTCTCTCTGGATGAAGACGACCGTGTTCTCTGATATCTGGCACCTGGCATCGCCGCGTCCATTTCACATCCCTCACGGGGCCCGGCACCTGGAGGCGTGTGTTTGACGACTCTGATGGCTGCGGTGTGGACTGTAAATAAACACCCCGACGTGGATCGAGGGATCTTTCTCCAGCAGGGACTCCTGAGGTGCAGCATGGGCCAGAGGTATGTGCAGGGGGCAGCGTCCAGGCCCAATGTCCAGGCCGGCCTGGATGGACTTCTAGGGTGGCCTAAGGCCAAATGTCAGCCTCTACTTAACGCCGTCCAGAAACCATACCAGAGCCGTCCTCTCACCTGCCGTGAAAGCAACAGCAGCTTCCGCAGGCGCTGCGGGGCCTCGGGAGGCTCCACCTCACACTCAAGTTCACGTTGGAGCGGTTGCGGGTGCTTGCTGGCCGCCTCTGGCTCCTGTTTCCTGCAGACATGGACCCGGGAGGGAGGCCAAGGGCCCGGCATTCCAAAAGGGGGGAGCAGCTGGAGCTCAGGGAGAGAGGGCGGCCGGCCCAGGTCTTCGGTGTGTGGTGGGATCCCACCCCAGCTTCCCCGGTGCCCGGCAGCTCATCATTTCAGAGGCTATTATTTAAATAAAGGGAACAATTGACCTTGACCTTTACCGAGGAGCTATCGACCACAAGCACCACGCAAGTCCTCAGCGGGCTCAATTAGGGATGGAAGGGATTCTGGGTCTGCTGCTCCCCGTGAGAACAGCACAGCGTGGGCTGCCAGGTGGAGAGAAGGTCTGAGAACGTAAAGAGGTGCGTGGGGCAGAGACCCAGCATGGCATCCGGCCAGCCCGGCCAGCCAGCACGCCTTCCAAAGCTGAGGGGAGCTAAGAAGGACACCCCAATTTCCCTTGCTGATTGACAAGCCGAAGATCGACAAGCAGAGTGGGTGGAAGGAGGACAGAGCATTCCCTGAGGGACAGGCAACACCCGGCTGAAGACGGAGGCGGGGGTCTAATTAGGCAGAGACCCACCTGGCCCCCACCTCGAGGCAACCACAGCCCAAGGGGTCCCTACACCCCTACAGGGACACCTGTCCTGCAAAGATAGAGCACGGTGCTCCCTGTGGACATGGCTCAGCAGTAAGGATGAGCCTGGGAATTTCCAGTCGCAGATCCTACAGGATTAAGGAGGGGGGCTGGATCCAGCCAGGCTTGAAGCCAGACACTCTTGGATTTTACTTTCAAGAACTCAAAACTTCTCTTGTTGATGCTCATGTCCATTCGAGTTTGGTTTCTGTCACTTGCGACTTAGAGTCCTAAATAAGACAGTGAGGATCTCAGAGGCACCTTCCTAGGGAAGGTAAACCAGGAGGCCCTGATGCACAACCTGGGGCCGCCTGCACCCAGCAAGGTCACCTGTCACTTCCGTCCCTGTTTCCCAGCCAGTGGTCGAGCACCCTGTGGTCTGGGTCTAGGGTGGCGCTCTCCGTGGTTTTGGGAAACCTTGGAGGCGGGCTCACTATTTCTCGTCAGCCGGAGGTGGCTAACCAGCAGCGTGGAGTGAGGCAGGACAGTCAGGGCCCCCCGGGGGAAACCCGGCCAGGCTGCCGAGACGCTCCGCCACAGGAAGCGGCCTCGGGCCACCTCGGACTCGCTCAGACAGCACAAGGCACCTGGTGGCTTCTTTATGAAGGGCAGAGTTGACCCCCTGGCTGGGATGAGCCGGGTGGGGGGGATCTGGGGTCAGGAAGTGTCCAGGGCAGGGCATCAGCTGCAGCCTGGAGGCAGGTCTGAGGGTGTCGTGAGAGCCCAGGGCGGTCAGCAGCTCCACAGCAGCAAGAAGGGACGCGGGAGGGCAGGGGCCGCGAGGGGCAGCAGTGTGGACACTGGCGGGTGGTGGCTCCCGGGCATTCCGCCCACCCGAGCCGGACAGCACCCCATCTCCTCTCTGAGGCTCACTCTGTGGCTCCTGGGGGCACCTCCATCGACTCAGGCCTACTGAAGGGGCAGCCTCCTCTGGTCTTGGCGGACACTGGGCACATCACCCACGTGGACCATAACGACCTCTCCCTAGGACCTTTGGAGGGATTGGGGCTCCTTCCTTTGGGGCCCAAGGTTTACAGGACCTGATTCTGGAGCTTCCCAGGGTCAAGGGTCTCAAGGAAGTGAAACCAACACCGAGGGAGAGCGTCAGTCTGTAAAGATGGGACACGGGTCCAGGATGACACGGTTCGAGCCTCTGGATCCAGCTGTGCCTGAAGCCAACCATCCTTGGTTTTTTTTTTAATAAGCTGCAGCAGTACACCCCCCCCATTGTTATCACGCCACCCCCNTCCTCGGGCTTTAACTCGCTCTTGATGCTAGAAGGTTCTCCCCAGAGTTGGCAGGTTCTGTCTCTTCCTCAAGGTTCAGGTGTCTGCCCCCCCCCGCAAAGAGTCTTGAGTGACTTAGCCATGAACAAGCCTCACGGCTGACCACTAGGGAGTGACGACTAGCATGGCTTCTGCCTGCCACCAGCAAGGGCGGGGCTTTAGCAGAGGAGACCCTTGGGCAAAGTCTAAGCTGAGGGTGGTCACAAGGCCCTGGGGCCGCTGGTGTCCACTGGTCTCCCCAGCTCCCTGGCCCCGTCAGCTCCACAGGCTGATCCTGCTGCCTGCTGGGCTCGTCTCCCTGTTTGCCCCCAACAACGTCCCTACTCCAGCATGTGCACGTGACACACACACACACACACGCACACATGTGCATACACACACGTGATACACACACGCGCACACACGCACGCACATGCGCACACACATGCACCACGACAAGCTGGTCAACAGCTACTCACCCCCTAAACCCGGCTCAGAGGACAACAGCCCTAGGTCCCGGCCGCCCCACCCTGCCCCTCGTTCCTGACTGCTCTGCACTCCCCTCCTGCCCTGGCGCTGATGAGACGCGGAGTCAGCGGCTCTATGATTCATGCCTGTCACAACTCAAAGGGCCTGGGGCACGGTGGCCTTGAGTGCCTGCCACAGACCGTGTCAGCTGTCCGCTGGGTCCCAGGTTCTCCTTGTTGCCCTCCAGCAGAACCCCTTCTTGTCCAGAGGGACAACATACTTAGCCCCAGAGGCTCATGATCAATGAAGCCCAGTGGGACATCCTACGTCCCTCACCTTCCCAGCCTCCCTTGAATCAGAGGGAGGGCTTTGTGACCTCGTTCTGGCCAATGAGACATAAATAGAAGTCTCCTGAGGGCTCTTCTGTTTAAAAAAGGGCAAAAGTCACCATTGCTTCTGCTTTCTCCTTGCCTGAAATACAAGCACGTTGCCCGGAACGCCAGCAGCCATTTTGTGATCGTGAAGTAACTGAAAGGAGACTAATTAAGATGTTGAGGCCGGGTGACTGATGATTTTGTTGAGTTGCTGCACCAACCTGCACCACTTACTGCTTGCATTTAAGCTGCTTCAGGTCATCCTTTCTGTAACCGTCAGCTGAGAGCATTCATAATGGATGTGATAGGTTCTTTTTCTTTGGGTGGGTGGGTGGGGGCTAGGAACAGCGACCCCAACTTCCCATTGCCAACTTCGCTGCCCGAGAGTCCGGGACTCTCTGTCCTTGGCTCTGGAACTCTGTGGAGAGGAGGAATCAATCCTAGAGATCACGTCTCCCCTCGCAGACCAGGAAAGATCTAATCACCCAGTGATTGTAGTAATTATTCCATCCAATTGATCAGTAATAGCTGCATCGCCTAAGCACGCTTCCCCGTCAATGATTTGCAAGGCGCTTATTGTTTATACTTAAATGACAAACACTGATAATAAGACGGTCGAAGCGGAACCTCCGGGTCCTCATATTTGCACAGTGACGCGCGTTTGGCTGTATTATCTGTGTTGTCTTGTCCCCTTTCTTTCCTAAGGAAAAGAGAAGGCGCTGATCAACATGAAATCCGAGGATCACAGTCCTGAAGGATCCCGGGCTGCGACTGGGTTCCAGGGACGGCGGAGAGACAGACGGCTGCGGGTGTCCGTCCCGGGCAGGGCGGGCGGGGCGGGCGGAGCGGCGGCCCTTCTGCT
>NW_026000082.1:43633759-43643098 GCF_001458135.2 Marmota marmota marmota
AGCGGCGGCCCTTCTGCTAACGGGGTCCTGCGTTTCCGGCTCCTTCCTTCACCTTGATCCTCCCGCCAAGCCGGCGAGAAGGGGCTTGGCCAACAATTATGAGAATCCAGGAGGAAGCCCCCAAGACGGGGCTCTGTCCCCCGTCAGGAAGGCCGTGCCCAGGGCTGAGGCCAGCGTGAACCTTGCTGCCCCTGAATTTCAAAGGTCAGATGGTGCTTCGTCCAGAAAACCAAAGGCCACCGTCAGAAAGGGCCTCGTGGGCATTCTGGGATGGACTCGGGTGGGCTGCCCCCCACCAGGGCCTGGGGCCTGTTTCCAAAGAGACCCTTCTAGAACCTTCCCTCAAGTCCCATCATGGCTTAAGGAAAAGAAATCCCTTCATTGTCCCTCAGGCCTGGCGCACAAGTGGAGGCCGATGAAGTCCCTGTCCCCGGAGTGCTCAGCATTGGACTGGCTTTCTCCCGGCTGGTCACCAGCCTGGCTGGGCCCTGCAGCTGGGCCCGGGGAGGACCCAGGAGAGGGGAAGGGCAGGGGACTCACCCGGAAGCCCCCGCCTGCGGGCGAAGGTGCCCGGTCTCACTCGCGCTCACCGTGAGCCTGGGCTGGTCCCGGGACAGATGTCGAGACCGGGAGGACACCTGGAGGTGGCCAGCCCCAAGCTCACCGAGCCCCGCCTGGACCCAGCCCTGCTGGCCGTGACCCCAGCCTCATTCCTCTCACAGTGACACCGGTCACCTGAGGCCTGAAGCCCGGACTCAGCTTCCTCGCAGGGGACACAGTGGTGACACACACAGGGTTCCTCCTGTCACAGGCGCAGGTCGGGGACGTCCATGCCACGACCTGCAGCAGCTGAGCTGGGAAGTCCCAGTCGGTGCCTGGGAGGAGCCCATGGTTGCTGTGGGGACACAGATGCAAAGTGGACGGGACCACATGGGGACAGAGGGGCCGGGCAGGGGCCCAGGCACCTGAAGCAGGGCCCTCGCGGAGCAGCATGGAGCCCTGCAAGACTTTCCTGAGATTCCCCCCAGCTCTGGGGTCTTGGGGAGCTGGTGCCGGACGCTGTGGCTGGACGCAATTGTGGAGGACGAGGCCTCCCCGACGTGTAACGGGAATCTGTTTCTCAATTCAAAAGTCCACCAGGGTAAGTCCACGCGGCCAGCCTCAAGGGAGTGCCCAACAGTGAGACCCATTCCCGCCTCAGTGGCGCCTGGGGACACCGAGGGCCCATCTCCATCTGCTGGGCGTTGTCCCTTCTCTTCCTCTGCCCCCTGGGGGCACATACGTGGGCTTCCTCCAGGAAACTCGTCCGGGTACCCCCAGCTGAAGGGGGACTCGGGGGCCGCAGGGACCTGTTCTTCGAGGCCTGGGGACCGGGCGAGGTCTAGCTGCGTCCTGCTGTGTGGCTGCAGTTAGGCTGTTTAGCCTCTTAGGGGCTCTCAGGTCCAGCCAGCAGCCCATCCAGAACACGTTCACTGAGCACCTACTGTGTGCCAGGCCTCAGGTCAGGTGCTGGAGACTCCAGTGCATCCTTCTGCTGGGAGGTTGCACCAGAGCTGACCAACGCTGACCAGCGGGGAGGGAGGCTGTGGTCTCAGAGGCCTGGGAGTGGACAGGCAGGTCAGGAAAGCCCGCCCTGGAGAGTCAGTGATGAGCAGGTAAGGTTCCGGAAACTCAGGGGGCAAGGGTACAGATACAGCGTGGGGATTAAGGGCACAGGCTTTAGAGATGGACACCCTGGTTCCAATCCCAGCCCCACCACTTCCTAGCTGTGTGCCCTTGGGCAAGTGACTCAGTCTCTCTGTGCCTCGGTGTGCTACTCTGGAACATGAGGGTGATCAGACAAGTAGTCGGCTTACTGGGATTCGGGGCAGGTGACATTAAGTGCACAGGAAGAGCCCCTGCGCCTGGACACGGGGATGGGGGTGCTGACACACGGCATCTGGGCTGAGAGGGAGCCTCGGGGAAGCTGGTTTAGATGGAGTCTACACGGTGAGCGTACTGAGAAAGAGGAGGAAGGGAAAACCAGAGCAGGGGGAGGAGGCAGAGGGGCGTCCGTTCTCTTCTTCTTACTGTTGTTAAATTCACTTAAACATTTAAAACCCCGAGCCGTGCGGCCAGCAGGCGCTCTACCCCCGAGCCTCACCCCGCCTGGTGCATTTCATTTTCTAGAACGGCCACGAGAGATGCAGCCTGGATGGCCGGTCAGGCGGGGGCTGCAGAGGGGCCAGGCCGGGGGCTCCTTGATGTGGCTGCAAACTCACTCCAGGTGCTGCCGGCCGCCCCCAGCTCCACACGGTCCTGCTCCCTGCCCTGTCCTGGACACTGCAGGAGGCCCAGCCCGCACCTCTCCTGCGCTCTGCACCGTCCTGGGGCTTTCTCTGAATTCAAGCTGAGCCCCTGGGAACAGGTCCCCTGTGGAGCCCTTTGCCCATCACCCAGTTTGCGTGGGCGGTGGCTTGGGGACCAGGACGCTGACCACACACCTTGGCTACACACAGAGGACAGACCACCAGGTGGTAGAGATGACCACTAACCAAATGCAAAGAGAACAGCCAAGGAACAGTTTCAGTTTCCATCAACCAACGAGAGAATATGGCTCATCACGGGACCCAACGCTGTTCAGCCACAAAAAGAGGAGAGTCCTGCTGAAGCCAGGCTGACCAGAGCCACGGGGTCACGCTCACACATGGAATATCCGAAAGTCGACCTCACGGAAGCTGAGGGAATGGGGGTGACCAGTGGCTGGGCAGCGGGGCTGGGAGAGGCTGGTCAACATGCCCGTCCAGCTAGATAGGACTCGGAGCTGGCGGACACGTCACACAGCGGGTGGAGAGACAGCAGCCGTGTGGTACGGATCTCAAAAACCTAGAAGAAAGTCTCTTGGATATTTTCAAAATAAAGAAGTGAAAAGTGCTTGGGAGATAGTTATATTTCATCAGGTAACACATGTACATACGTGTATGTTGGGCACATGGTGACGCCTGTATTGAAGCATCACTCGGGACTCGTTAATAGGTAACCTTTCCTTGCAAATGAAAACTACTCTAAGATTCCATCTCACTCCAGTCAGAAGGCAGCTAACAAGAATACAAACACAGTAAGTGCTGGCGAGGATGTGGAGGAAAGGCACACTCATACGCTGCTGGTGGGGCTGCAAGTTGGTGCAGCCAATATGGAAAGCAGATTGGAGATTCCTTGGAAAAGTCGGAATGGAACCACCCTTTGACCCAGATATCTCTCTCCTCGGTCTATACCCAAAGGACCCCAAATCAGCATCCTACAGGGACACATCCACACCAATGTTTATAGCAGCACAATTCACAATAGCTAAACTGTGGAGCCAACCTGGATGCCCTTCAGTGGATGAATGGATGAAAAAAAATGTGTCACATAGACACAGTGGAATATTGCTCAACATTAAAAGGGAGTAAAATCATGGCATTTGCAGATAAACGGATGGAGTTAGAGAAGATAATGCTGAGTGAAGTTAGAAAATCCCCCAAAACCAAATGTTCTGAATGTTCTCTTTGATCTGAGGACGCTGACTCATAACGGCGATGGGGGGAGCCCGGGAGGAGTGCGGGGACTTTAGACAGGGCCAGGGGGGGTAGGGAGGGGGCCAGGGGGTAGGAAAGACGGTGGAGTGAGCTAGACGTCATGACCCTGCGTACACGTAGGAGGACACGAATGGTGTGAAAACGTCGTGTACAACCCGTGACTTGAGAGATTGTGCTCTGTGTGGGTGTAGTAGGAAATGAGCTGTGTGCTGCCATCGTGTATGACAGATTAGAATAAATAAATAATTTAATTAAAAAAACGTAACATTTCTTGTGTTTTTATGTAGCGGCTAAAAACGAATTTAAAGAAAAAATGGGGAGCATCTTCAGCCCCGGGGTCAAGTTTGAGCTCCCCAACAGGCTCGGGCACTTTTCCAGCGGCCATCCAGGCGCAGGGCCTGGCGGGCACCAAGAGAGGGTGGCGGCCAGCGGGGAAGGAGTTAAGTCCCCAGAGCAGGACGGCCAGTGCAGCCCGCGGCGCAGTTTTCTGCCAAAAAATTTAAAACGGAGCAGCTGTGGCTGCCGAGAGCCGTCCAGCGTGAGCCTGAGTCTGAATCCCTCCTGCTCGTATTTGACGGGCTGTGTAATTGCTCTGAACCTATTATCTTCCCGAGCAGTTGTTGAAGTGTCATTAGGGCACCTCGAATGAAGGATGAATTCTCCTAGAGACACAGTTTTAATAATCACACCCTCCCCCTCCCCATTTCAGAATGCAAAGCCCTGTTCCAACAGGAGGCGCCGGGGCTGCCGGACGGCGTCCAAGGCCTCTGCAGCCAGCCTGGGAGGCGCTGATGGTTTCTAACTTTCTCTGGATTCTCCAGGCCAATTAGTGCTTTATGATTTTTCTTTTCAACCGTATGCAGAGAGAAGGAAGGGAGGCCAGCCCAATCCCAGGACCGGCAACAGCCTGCCGACATCGCTGAGTCCTACTATGCGCCAGCCACCGTGTAGCTTCTGTGGCCATAGGATGAGCAAGCTAAGGAGGTGGCCGCAGAATGCTTGTGCCACCTCATGCCATCTTGCCCCTTGCTTGTTTTATATCTTTGTTCGACTGGAGGCTTGAGGAGCAGCCCAGATGGAGGAGCGTTTGTTGACTGACTGACAGTTCAGGGAGCTTGGGAGGGACAGGAGGCTGTCTGGGGGCTGGGATGTGATCACGCAGCCTGGCCTCCTTGGGGCTGGTAGAAGGGATACGGTGGAGCTCAAGACACCCGCTCGGGTGCATTATCAGCACAACCAGGTTATAGAAAAGAAAGTGCTAGACGTTTGGTCCACTGTGAGAATCAGTGTGCAGGTAGCTGGCACCGCTCAGTCAGGACAGGAAGGAAGCCCCGTCGTGGGGCACAGAAGCAGCGTCCACGGGAACAGGGCATCTTCTAAAGCCCCAGCTCTTGGAGCCTGGGTAAACCACCTCTGTAAACCTCAGCCTCCCGTCCAGAAAGTGGGACCCATGCTGCCTAGCTCTTAAGGTGACAGGCAGACTCCTACCGTGGCCCCGTCCACCTCTGTCCCAGAGTCACAGCCTATGACATCCCTTCCCTTCGAAGGTGGGGAGATCACTCACACACACTCACGCACGCATGTGCACATACACAGACACAGACACAGACACGCGCACACACACACACACACACACACACACACACACACACTGAAGTCAGTGGTCCATTTACCTCTACAGATGCATCTAGATGTGTGTGTGTATCCGTGATCTCCATCTTTCCTATTCATAGGTACATAGTTAGCCATCTACCTCCACCTCTCTGTCGTCCCGTGTGTATGTATGTACAACACATGTACATATGTGCACATGCAGACGTCTATGTCTAACGTCTGCCATCTCCCCACCCCCCTGCCTTTCCTCCCTGGCCGGCTTGCGTGGACACACTGGAGGGATTCTGCTTTCTGATTCCTAGAAGCTGCAGGTGTGTGAGGAAGCGAGGCGCCCTGGGCAGCCCCGGGACTCGGAGGCTCATCCCTGGGTGGCCATCAGCGTGAGGCAAGGCCCCTGCTCTCAGGAATTCCAACAACGCAGGGGAACACAGGACGATTCCTCCCGGTCGAGCCTGTGGATGAGAACACAGCCAGCCACCGCCCAGGGCCGCCGTGCAGGACGGAGCAGAGGACCCCTCCGCACCCTGCTGGCCCTCCCGACCCCCAGATGACGTGATGAGGTGTGACAGACGGCCCACAGGCCTCCGGTAGAGGGCGCCTCCTGTTCACTGGACAGACCCCAGCGTTCTGCATTCATCCTTGACCTTGCTTAGTTCCAAATGCAATGGCTGCGTTGGGTACTATTTTGTACCCGGCCTCCTGTGCGTCCCTAGCTGAGGACGGGCGGTCCTAGAGGTCACTGAACCCTGCTTCTGTCTCCAGGCCTGCAATCTGGACAGGGGAAGGTGGGCACGGCGTGTCCCAGTGCCACACCACATCTCCTAAGCTGGGCCCAACGGGGGCCGGAAGATCCGCTTCCAGGATGGCTCACCCCCATGGTGGGTGGGGTGCTGGGGCTTAGCTGGGGCTGTCGCCCTCGAGCCCTGGCTTCTCTCCCTGTACAGCTCTCCGTGGGGCTGCTCGGGGTGTCTCCCAACAATGGCGACCAAGTTCCAGAAAGTTCAGACGGAACCACAGGGATCCACATGCGACCCACCTCTGAGGTCCCAGAGGGCCCTTCTGCCACGTTCTGTGAGCGCTTCAGGTCATCAAGGGTGATCCAGATTCAAGGGGAAGGGGATTAGATTCTACCTCTTCACAGAAGGAGCAGCAGAGAGCACGTGGCCATCTTTAACTTGCGACTCCGTTTTATAGATGAAGAGACTGAGGTTCCGGGAATCCGGTCCTTTTGCAGAGTCAGCAGTTGGAGAGGGGCGGAATTTAAATCTGGACCCAGCTACGAGTTAAGCTCCACGTACAGATTCTTTCTACTCATCCCAGGAGCACTTCAGACCAGCAAACCAACGCCAATGGTTGGTTGGATTAGCTAATAGGGCATATCATCAGAAAGAGGCCCAGAAAGACCATTAAAAATAAGACTGGGTTTGAATTTCTTAAGACTCTTTGAGTCTCCCCAAGCATTCCACTTCTTTTCTGGAGGCTAACCTTGGTCAAAAGCTGCAGAGACCATGACTTTATCAGAACAGAAACCAGATTCAAGAAGCGAGGGGGATCTGGAATAGAAAGATAGTTCCTGAATTTGTCAATAATTTCCGTCTTCAAGCTCTCTTATCCCACTACCCCTTCACTGAAGACCAGTTGGGGACATGCGGATGCCCTGTGCATAGTGCATTTGTGCAGTTGCTCAGGACGTGCACTGTATAAGGAGACCAACTGAAGGGTAAAGGGGATTGAGATCTAGCCTGAGCTCCTCTCCCAGGCGGTGTCATGGTGTGGGGACTGAGAATCAGGGCAGCATTTCTGAATTTGCACAATGGAGCCCTGTGGGCCAATACTGGGGTGAACTTCAAAGCAATGCTCAGCATCCTAAGAAGAGCCGAAATTTCAAGGGAAAGGTGGAGAAGGAAGATGTGACAATACTCAGGGTCCCCTCTGACATCTTAGGCAGTTCTGCTCAGGTCCCAAACTTGCACACTCTGTTCAGAAACCAAAAGTTCTTCCATGACCGGGACCGACTTCTCTGGAGGGGTGTGCAGGGAGCACGTACTTGACGTCTGAGTCCCTTCAAGGTCTTGCCCTTCTCAGGTTCCAGTTCTGTTTGTTCCATTCATTCCCGGCACGACCTTGGGCCAGTCTGTCGACATCCCAGGGTCTGTCACCTCCTCTGTGAAGCAGGGACGCACCTGTCATTAGGTCTGAGAATGCGTCGTGTGTGACATGCATGGTCATCACACTTCGACTCCAAGACATCGCCTGCATCCAGAGAGAGAGCTGGGGACCAAGTCTGCCTGAGGACAGGGTGGACAGGCTGGACAGGGTGTAGTGACGGGCCCCTCACAGTTATTCAATCAAACACCGTGCATCAGGCCGGGGGACGGTGGTCAGTGGCAAAGCCCATGCATAGCCCTGGGTTCCGTCCCCAGCACCAACTAAATGAATGAACGAACAGGAGAAAATAAGCCAATAAATAAGAAATGAAAACCACGAGAAAGAGAGTCAAGAAGGCTTTGTGAACTATCAAGTGCTAAAAAGTGCAAATTATTCTCAAACAAACTTTCAGACGATTTCATTTAGAATACTAACGCACAAGCAGGCGCTGCGCCAACCGTGGCATCGTTTTAAGGTCCTCGCTCAGCATTTCCAGTGCTGCCTCTTCAGGCTCTCTCCTCCGTGACATCCCCGCCCTCTCATGATTGATCTGTGTGGAATCAACTTGTGAATTTTCCGTTGAATGAGATTCAACGTTTGGAGCTTGATTTATGGTGCGAGTTGACGAACATTTGGGAACAATGCGCGGTTACGTAAACATGAATATCACAGGTTGCGGCTGAAGTGCTCACTCCCCCGGGGACACGGCAGGACCTCTTCTGTGTCTGGGTTTTCTGACACAGACGCTGTGGGGGCGGGGGCGGGGGTGGGGGTGGGGGTGGCGCATTCCTGGTGGCCACATCCCATGTGGGTTCCAGGGGAGGAGTGGCCGAGAAGTTTAGAGTGTGGTTTCTCGCTGGAAAGAAAAAGACGTATTTTGGAGGCCACCAAGGAGAAGTGGGGTCCATGATGTAGGCACTCAACCAACCTTGGCTGAACCCCGACTATGTGCTGGACACTGTCCAGGTGTCGGGGACACTGCAAGGAGAAAGACACCTGGTCTCTGTCCCTTCAGAATGTACAGCCCAGGACCAAGAGGAGACAATGAGCTAACAGACAAGCAACATAAGAGAAATCCAGCGGTCACAGGGACAGTGAGGACAATAAAGCAAGACACGGGTGGGGGGAGTTGGGGTCCTCCTGAGGGAGCGTCCTAAGTGTCTCCCACCTGGTCCAGGACGTCGGGGGACGTCCTCAGACCTAAGGTTCTCAATGGGGTGATTTGCATCTCAGGGGCCCCTGACAACTCACATCTGGAGTCATCATAGTTGCTGAGGGAGGTGGTGGCAGCTGTCACCTGGTAGGCGGAGGCCAAGGACGCTCTACACTTCCCGCAGTCCACAGGACAGACCCCGTGTCAGAGGAGGATCCAGCCCCAACGGCCCACGGTGCTGAGGCTGGACCCCTGAGCTGGTTCATGGCTTGGAGGACAGACCCTATGCGGGCTCACCCGGGGCTTGATCGCAGGGTGTTCGAGGACTTCTCAACCACCGAGGGCTGAGGAAATGGACCTTCAGGGAAGACCTAGGTCACCCTGCTGACCTGGGCTCCTGGGTGTGTCTTCCAGGAGCTGACACAGTCACAGCTGCCCTCCCGGTGCTACCAGGGAGCCCCGTGTGGCAGCACCCGACAGGCAGCGGAGCCTCCGGAGCCCTCTGAATCGCCCTGGGCGGGGCTGGAGCAGTGGGCAGCAGAAGTGGCCGTGGCCTGGTGCCACCCTCTCGGTCTCTCGGGGATGCATCTGCTCGGCCCAACCTGGACTGTGCATGGGCCTGCAGTGACCCGGGGGGTCCTCACATGTGGGCCTGCAACTTTCAGGAACACTGAGCTGAGAGACGCTTTGCCGTTCCCCCTCCAGGGTCTTCCGGAAGCGGCAGCTCCCACGTATGGAGTCCTAACTAGGCACCAAGGTCCTGGTCGGCTGTTCCTCCTTGCGTGATCTTGCCAATGGCAGGGACTGCGAATTGTCCCCCAGACTGCCAGGCCTCTCCCCGTCACGGGCACTTACAGAATATCCCCG
>NW_026000082.1:43643123-43644653 GCF_001458135.2 Marmota marmota marmota
CTTACAGAATATCCCCGCCCCTGCCCCCCCCCAGCTCCCCACGTCTAGCCAGAGAGAGTCCGTTTTCCCAGCCCTCCTGCAGCTACGCTCAGTCCCGAGGCGTGTTCTGACCAATGAGAGCCACCCACGCAGAATGGCTGTGCCAGACGGACGTGGATGCAGCTTGTTAGAGAGGGATCTAAGGCTCTTGGATGTGAGATGGCTTCCCAGAGCCAAAGCAGTAGGAAGTGACAGAGCAGGACGCCATTCTGAACCTGGCTGTGACCAGAGCTCACGGCCTTCACCCCTGCTCAGGGCCTTCACCCCTTCCTCCAGGCTCTGTGCTGCTGACTCTTCATGTGTGACAAACCGGGACCCGAGGCCTCGGTGTCACCCTCAAGAGGAAAGGAAGGGCCGGGCGCGGTGGCGCACACCTGTCATCCCAACACCTTGGGAGGCTGAGGCAGGAGGATCTCGAGTTCAAAGCCACCTCAGCAAAAGCGAGGTGCAAAGCAACTCAGTGAGACCCTGTCTCTAAATAAATACCAAACAGGGCTGGGGTGTGGTCGGTGGTCAAGCGCCCTGGGTTCAATCCCTGGTACAAAAAGCAAGGAGAAAGGACAGGGAGGAGGAGGAGGAGGAGGAGGAGGAGGAGGAGGAGGAGGAGGAGGAGGAGGAGGAGGAGGCCTGTGTGAGGGCGGGTGGGCAATCGGGGCTGGATGACCAGGGGAGGCTGATGGGCGGGTGGTATTCGGCCTGCATTCCCGGCTCTGGTAATAGTGCCCAGATGTTGATGGAGCCTCTCCTGCACTCCCAGCTCACGTGGCCCGGGCCAGCTGTCCCCTCTGGGCCCATGAATCCTGTGTCCCAGGCCCTGGAGTTCTGGCAAAGTCTCAGGGGCCCAACCGAGTTCCTTCATCCCAGCGTGGAACCTGACTGACCGTCCCTGTTGCCCAATCCTGGCCCCTCCGAGCCTGGCAGGCGACCTCTTCTGTGGTCTGGGAGAGCCTGGTCCTTCCCTTTGAATCAACCCCCTGTGCCCGTGTGCTTCCCAGGGCTGGACTCTTCCTTGCCACAAAGACCCCTGCGCAGTAGCTGCCAGGGCCAAGAGCAGAGGTGACAGCACATGATGTAGGCAAAGGTGGGTCACGTGTTGTTGACCAAAGGTGGGTTACTGTGAGCCCTGGAGCTGGACGGGGCAACCCTCCCTCAGCCTGGGAGGAAGGGCCAGTGCGGGGCTGGCCAGAGGGAGAGGACCAGGGGACAGGGTTCCTCCTGATGGATTCGGGGCAGTGAGTGGGTTCAGGTAAAATGCTTCCGGGTCGGATCTGAATGGGCCTAAGTCCTGGCCCAGGGATAGGGCTGCAGGCCCAAGGCCACCAAGGGTCTTGCAGCTGTCCACCAGCAATGGCTGCCAAGCATCCGTGTGGAGCGCCAGTCCCCTGGAGAGGAGGCCGTGATGTGAGGCCTCGGCACCCCTCTGCAGGCCCCTGAGAGCCGCGCCGGGGAAGAGCAGCTGTCGGCTCTGAGGGACTCCGGGGGGGGGGGGGG
>NW_026000082.1:43644671-43652931 GCF_001458135.2 Marmota marmota marmota
CGGGGAAGCAGCCAGGGCATGTCGGCTCGTGAGGGACGTCCGGGGGGGGGGGGGGTGTATGGGCCACTTGGACTCTGCCTCACGACTGAGCATCATTCAGGAGGACAGCCCCGGCCACGGCGCAGGGCACGCGGGCAGGGCTCATGCTCCAGGTGGGGGCAGCTGCCTTGGGGACCTCCCAGCTCAGCACTCTCACTCCATTTGGGATCAGATGGAGGATGGTGGCTTCCCTTCTTAAAAAAAATGTTCCTTATTGGTGCATTATGATCATGCATCGCGTAGTCACGATGATCGCATTCTAGTTGGGTCATGATCATGCGCTCCTTCTCTGATCTAGTGATTTATTCATTTTTACTGGAGCTTCATAGAGAGACCTCAGGTGAAGTCACTGTGGAACATTCGCATTTGTACCTAAAGGTGCACGGACTTCTGGATCCTTAGTATCAGGGCCGACCAGGGCCCTGGGGACAGAAGGGACGGTCAGGTCTGGCACTGGCCAGACGACGGGACCACTCATCGACCAGGTGGACAGCAAGAGACCGTGGTGGAGAACCCGGTCGGCTCTGCTGGGATCCGAAGCCTCCCTCTGCAGACCCCCTCCTGGGTGACCTGGGACCACCTGCTTCTCCTCCCCAGCCTGAGTTTCCTCATCTGTTCAATGTCAACGGTTTCCTCACTGAGACACCCTGTGGGGGCAGAGAGGCCCGATCAGGGTAGCGGGTGCCACCGCCCTCAGTGAACCGCAGCCATGAGGCGACAGCAGGCGTGGTAATAAAAATACCTCACTTTTCCTGCCAACTGCTTCATACACGATCTACTTCTGTCCTCATGATGAACGCCCTGGAAGGGAGACTGGCTAGGGAGCAGTGTGCCCAAGCTGGCCGTGAAGCATCAGGCCTGGAGAGGTCAGTGGCTTTCCTGAGCCCCACATGGGTGGGGACGAGGCCAGGACTTAGGTCAATGCCAGTGACTCCCAGGTCACTCGCGTTCATGAGAGAATAGTGCTGCCGAGGGCTCGCTCTGCACCCGCCCCTCACCCCGTCCACCCTCATGTTTAATCCTAGGACGAGGCCGGCTGGCCGGACCCGAGTCTTCATGCAGATTCTCGGCGTTGGAACCACTCCTGCTGCTTTGGGGATCATAAAAAGCTCAAGACCTGAGATCAGTCCTGGGGTGCTTCTGGTGTGATCTAGGGCTGCTCCACCTCCTCACCCCGAATCCAGATCTCAGACTTTCCACACAGGGGCTCGAGTTCCCAGGACACCTGTCCTTCTCCGTGTGCACGGATATCCTGAAACGTCTCCATAACTCAGTGGAAGGCACAGGCCGGGGGCTTCGGTAACTTCAGGATGGCCTTTGGGGACAGCTGCTATCTCATGCTGTTTTATCAGCTGCATGAAGACACGGGAATGTGCGCCAGGAAAGGAATCCTGATGGGGTCTCCACGGCTTCCTCTCACTACTGTGTAGGACTCCAGAAATGAAACCGAGCTGTACAGATTTTAAAAATTCAGCTAAAGCCTACCCGTTTATAAAAAGTTCTTGAGGGGTTTCCCTAGAAAAGTCCCACCCATTTGTTGATCATATCCTGAGCCCCACCCTCCCATGAGGAATTTTGTTTTCTTGACAGCAACTCGATCTGATTAAGTTAATGGGGGCGCAGCAGGCGACGCCCCTACCCACAGAGCTGGCTTGGGTCACCTCCATGTCTGGTTATTTTAACTACTGGACCGGGTCCTCTAGAAACGGGATGGAAGTCACCCTTGGACCTGAAGCTACTTTGTATTCCTGTACTGAATACGGACCCTGTCCATATTCTAAAGAACCCTCAGGTGTGACCGTTTTCTGAATCATTTATCATAGCTAATGAGAGCTTCACAAGTCAGCTAATCTTAAAGCAGAACAGCCTCCCCTCACCCCGCCCCGTGACCCAAATGAAGACTTTATAGGCAGAAGGGATGAAAACCCTCATTTTTGCAGCCCTCACGCCTTTTAGCGAAGGCACTTGGCGTCAACCCAGCCAGCATTCACTGCACATCTCCTCTAGACACATTGCCCACAAGGCAGAATCCAGCTGGTGTTCAGAGGGAGTATTAGGCAGGACAGGAGAGGCTGCAGTGCTGTAACAAGCAGCCCCGCCAATGTCAGCTTCGTAACAACCAACACTTATTTCTTACTGGGTCTCCATTCATCTAACTCTTGAAAAAGAAGCCAAGCTCACCACGAGGGCTATCGATTTCTGTGTGGGAAGGAGGTTTCCTGGGTGACATTTTCAAGTAGCTTGGCTGCTCTACCACCTAATTAATTCCTACTTTATGTTGAAGGACCCCACGAGACGGTGAGCTCTCCCCGGAGAGAGCAGCCCATGCAGGGGAGAAGCCTGCTTCTGCTCTTTCCCACTTGCTGGATGAACCAGCACCGGCCAAGCGCAGAGCAGGCGGTCCAGGCTGAAGAGCGAGGCGCGGCAGACCAAGGCTCAGGAAGGAATCGGAATCCTGCCTCTGGCACACCCAGGCTGTGTGACTTGGACAGTTTTTTTTAACCTCTCTCTGCCTTGGTTTTCTCATTTGTAAAGTGGGGGAAATAATAGTCTCCCTGTCTTGCTCTGTAAGGTAGGTGCCTTAGGGCCCGCCTAGTGCCTAGAAGAGTCCCTTGCCATATCGTGGGAACGACGTTGGTTTTTGACAAGTAAATAATGAGTGTTGGCATCTTTTGAGTCTTGGTTTAGGGACTGAACTAAAGATCATGTCACAACTTGATGAGGTGGACATGCCACCATGATCATTTTGCAGATGAGGACACGGAGGCCGGGGTCTGGTGACCAGCCATGCACTGCGTGCCCACGGGATGCGTCTTAGGAAATGCGTGGACGCCACCGAGCGCACTCGCAGGAGCCAAGGCACCGCCACATCAGGGGGCACTAGGAATCGTCCAGCTCCATTGTAAGCTGACAGGGACACCCCGGGACGTGCCCAGGGACCCAAACATCTCGTGGTACGTGACCGTAGTCGGAGGTGGCCCCAGGATTTGGGGCTCAGACTTTGGGGCGGATGCTTGGCCTCGAAGCTACAGACCCTGTCCCTGAGAACTGCACTTGCCGTGGGCGACACGGCCTTCCTCACCCACGGCCACAGGTGCCGCTGGACCTGGCCGCGCTGCTGGAGGCCTCGGGGCCACATCAGCTGTCCCAGGCCGCAGCCGCTGCCACGCACCAGGCTCTGCTCCAGGGCCCGCTGTCCAGCCAGCGGGACAAGGACCTGCGCCCAGGGGCTGGCGGCCGGGTGGGCAGGTGGCCATGTGGCTGTCACAGCAGGTCTTAAAGCAGGACAGGGACAGGACAATGGCCTCACACAGGTGTGGGCCTGCAGGGGGCTTGACCTCGGACTGGGAAACCCGGGCTGGGGGACGGGTCCCTGGCAGGACCAGGCCCAAGGCGGACAGCCCTGGAGTGAGGGCTGCAGGGGTGTGACACAGAAGTGTGACCATGGACTTGCAGACTTCTGAGGGCCAGAAGGGGCCAGGACCAGAGTCGGGACCAAGGCTGGCCAGGGGCTGGCCAGGCATTTCCCATCAGAGGGACCAAGTTCTGAAGGAACAGAGGAGAGGCGGGGCTGGCCCAGAAGGGGACAGATTCCTCCCAGGAGCTCACCACTAGGGAGCCGGTGGAGGAGGACAGGCGGTAGGAGTCGCAGGATGGATATAAAGTCGGCTGAGGATGAAGAACAGGTGGGTGAGGACTCCTGCATGAGGCAGGCTCACCTCAGGGGACCTCTGAGCAGAGCCTGGGGGTTGGGAGTGAGGAGAGGAGCCAAGAGCAGCATGTGCAAAGGCCCTGGGGTTGGGAGGGCTCTGCACCTCCCGGGAGCAACAACAGGGAGGTGCAGAATGGGCAGCAAGTGACAGAGAAGAGATGGAAACCAGAGAGGTTTCGTTTTGAATGACAGGCGAGTTTCCAGAGGCACTAGCACCTCTCCATTCTCAAATGTCTGGTTTAGATTAAAGCTACAAATCCCTGTTGGGCTTCCATGAATAGGCGACCCCCTGGCTGACCCTTGGTGGCTGTGCTTATGAGAGGGCACCTGGAGGAACCTGCCGGGGGCCTCCGAGGCCACCTCCAAGCCAGGCTGTGTCCTCAGGAGCCCAGAGAGAGCAGAGGCTCAGGTGAGATTTCTGCAAATGGCACTTATATAACCGCTCGCCAACCAAAGGTCGGGCCCCGCGGCGCGCTCGCTGATCACGCTGAGAAACCAATCTAGTTTTTAATTTCCTCAGGTGGACGCAGCCGATGCGGGGTCACAGGCTGGCAGGGAGGGGGTGGCCCAGGACCGGGGGCTTGTTTGTCGGAGGAGGAGTCATCCACAGGCCGCTGTCTGGGTCCCAACACCCGAGTTTCACTGGCTTCAAACACAAACTGGGCCCTTTTCTGAGCCACCAAACTACACAGGGCAAGGAAGGCTCCCAGCCGGAGGATAAAGGGAACATTCACTGAGCACCTACTATGTGCCACGCACCCCTCTACACCGTACATCTAACAGATGGGCTCCCCTAACCCTCCAGGAGCCCCACGGCTGGGCGCTTCGATGCCCATTTTACAGCCAGGTGAACAGATGCAGAGAGGACAGATAATTCGAGGTCACGTAGCTGACAGGCGGCGGAGGTGGGTTTGAACCCAGCTGGGCTGGCTCCCGATTCTCAGCCCCTGACCCTAGGCTGCCCAGGGTGGGGAGACGCAGAGCCTAGCCATGCAGCCTCAGGAAATGCTCCGGACATAGCACGGCATCTGCTCAAAGGGGGCCCTCCCTTTCCTCCCCTCCTCTGTCCAGCAAGTTCAGGCAGAAGCCTGATTGGCTTCCTCATTGTCTCTTGCTGGGGCCACTATGGTCATCTCCTAACAGGCCCCTGCCTCCAGCCCTGCTTCCTCCACATCACGGTGGGGGACCCCTGGTATTCTCACCTGCCTGACAGCAGACAGGGGACTGTGAGAGTCTTGGGGACAGGGATGGTGTGCTGCTCAGCATTCCAAGGCTGTGACAAAATACCTGAGGAAAATGGACTTAAAGGGAAGAAAGGTTTGCTTGGGTCTATGGTTTCAAAGCCTTCAGTCAGAGCATGGTGGAGCAAAGCTGCCCACCTCATGGTGGCCAGGAAGCAGAAAGAGAGACGGAGGGGGGGGGCATTCAAGGGCACACCTCCAATGACCTAACCTCCCCCCTCTGGGCTCCTCATCCTGAAGGATCCACCATGTCCCCATGGCACCACAGGATTGTGACCAAACCTCCAACAAGATTCACAGAACAGCAGAAGCCATCGAGCATTTTTGTGCCCTAACGCCCAGCACAGAACCTGGCACAGGGCGGGTGCTCAGCGGGCGACCCCTGGGTGAGGAATGAGCAGAGAAACCTGCTCTTAACCCAGTGGCCCTGCTGACTCTCGTCCCCACCTGTCAGCCGGTGGCACCTGAGCTCGGGGAGGGACGGAGGTTCTCGAAGGTCCCCCACGGCAGCAGCAGGAGCGGGACCGGGGCGGGCGTCCTGCAGACGCTGTCACAGCCGTGACATCTGAAGTCCCTCAGCCCTGACGGGGTCATCCAGCTAAGGCGGCCCGCCCAGTGGCTGGAAGATCACAAGCAAAACAGCAGCCCGCGGCCACCGCCATCAAACCTGCGGCTGAGCGCCAAGCTGTGGGCAGGGACCAAAGGCTGCGGCTCATCCCCTGCCCAGCGCCTGGGGGGCCGGGGACAGGACGGGGGGGCCTGGGATGATCCAGGAGCTGGCCCCGCTCCATCACCACCCCTGCCTTCCCAGGCTCCCGGGGACAGAGTCTGCTCTTGTTGTCCCCAGTGGGCTCCTGGACATTCCCTCTGCTGGGGTGACAGGTGCTCTGTGGGCGGGCGGAAGCAGATGACAGCAAGGCAGGTGTGCTCGGGGGCCAGGGTGGCATCCTCCACCAGGTCCCGAGAGTGCAGCCTGCTGGTCCCTCGGCCTAACAGAGCCCGAGGGGAGCTGGGGATGGGGGTCCGGGCAGGTGAAGCAGGTGAAGGGGCAGCGGAGAAAGGGTGGGCAGGGATAGGGCCCGAGTGACCCCCAGGCAGAGGACGCAGCAAGTGGAGGTTTCCACCAGGGAAACAGCAGGACCCCCGCCCAGGTCTCTTGCTGTCCAGCTGACAGGCAGGGCCCCCACCCTGCAGGCTCCGGTCCCCAGGTGAGGAGACCTCAGTGTACCACCGGGAGCAAAGCTGTCCAGGCGGATTAACATGTGGACCAAGTGCAAAGAGGGAGGCTGGTGATCTAGAGCATCTCCAGGCCATTCCCAGGGCTGGGCTTAAGCACAACGTGAGCGAGGAAGGAAGGGGCGGTGCGGAAGGTAGGACGGGTGCGGTTGGGAGCAGGGAGGGCCAGGCAGGTGACAGCGGGGCCCCTGAGCCCCCCAGTAACCAAGAGCTCCTCAAATCCCCGGGAGGCTTCAAACCCTGCAGGTCACGAAGCCCAAACCGCAGCTGGAGGGCCTTGAACAACCCATGACAATCACGCAGATGACTTCCGAACCAGAGAACTGCCAGACACCTCATGTCCACAAAGTGGCCTTGGCTTTTAGGGTGCTGCAAATGCCCTGGAATCAGTCAATGGTGAATCAGGTTGCGCACCCCGCGAAGACACTAAGAGCCACAGAATCGCACATGTGACCGTGGTGGATTCCGTGGTCTGTGAATTATACTGCAATTAAAAAAAAAAAAAGTGGCAAGAGCTCCGTATTCCATCTATGTCCCTCCCTGGGTCAGGACACTCAAGAAACGCCGGGACGTGGTGACCGGTTACAGGGCACCACCTTCTGCAGAGAGAATGACACTCCAGTGAGAGCATCATCTGAAACTGGCAGGTAGGGCGCGCCGTCTCCTGGGTCCCTGGAGCGATCGTAGCCAGGGAGGACAATCAGGCAGACGTGTGCACTGCGTATCGGATAATTAGCAGGAGACTCAAGTTCCTGTGCTCAAAGCAGGAACCGGGCAGAAGCCAAGAAAACAAATAACTTGAGGAGGCGGAATTCACCACGGGCGGGGGGAGGCCTGAGGCTTAGCTCTAAGGACACTCAGGGAGCCACAGGGACCAGAAAAGGAGAAGGAAAGAACATGTATGAGGTGGACGGTGGCCGATGGTGAGCGTCCCGGGGGTGCAGCAGGTGGAGGCAGAGGAAGGAGGTCTAGGAGGCCGGCCGGCCCTGCCCGCCAGCTGCTGGGAGTGGGTGAGTCTGGGCTGTTGAAACGGACCTTTGTGGGCAGCAAGAGAGTCAGATGGTCCTTCCCTGCCCTGGGCCGGGGCAGGCCAGGTGTGCTGGGGGAGGCCTCCCGCTGCCCTGTCTGCGGGACTACTGGTCCCTCCTGTGTGAGGCCCTGAGCTTTGGTCGGCACCGCCCTTGGAATAATACAGGAGGGACTGGATGTCTGAGGAGATGAGCGCTAGTGACCCAGGAGACCCTCGTCCCCCTTTCAGACCCATGGCCTCGTGTGCTCAGCAAGTGCTCTACCACTGAGTTACGCCCCAGCCCTGTCACCCTGCTTTCAAAAACAGAGCTGTCCAGCGTCCTTCAGACTCTTCTAGACAAGAGCCGGTCTAGTCCCACGCTCCTGTGAAGGCGTCACGGGCCATCACGGTCACCCTCCTGGGGCAGATGACTGCACTGGTAAAGCAACTCTCTGGAGGGAAGCTCGGCCCAGGGGATTCTGAAGGTGGTATCTTGGGATGTCTCAGATGTCATCAGGGCTTGTCCACATGCCTCAGGTCACACTGGCTCCCTTCCTGGGTGACCTCCCCAGGCTGAGTGTGTGTACCTCGTGAGTCCCGCGGCTGGCTGGTGTGTCACTGCGTTGGCAGGGCCCTTGGGGCTCTCGCCAGGGGTCTGCTGGGGCCGGGTGCATCTTCCACTCACACAGAAGGCGCCGCGGCCTCGGCTCATTGCTCAACAGCCCGACACAGGGGCCAGGAGCATCTCCTCCGTCAGAGGCTGTTCTAGAAAGTTCCGTGAGCTACCTCCTAGTGAATCTTCCGTCCTGGCTTCCCCGAGGCACCCCTTAGGATTTGTGGTTGATCACAATTCATGGGCTGAGTATTCTTCTTCCCGGCTCCGCTCCTGCCAGACTCTCAACCATCTCTCCCTGCCTGCCACAGATCTGTCTTCCGGCTGATCCTGGAGGGACAGACAGCTCAGATGAGTGCAGGAGGCTGTGAGAGGCAGCGGAGATCTGCTGCTGGAGCCTTTCTAGTCCA
>NW_026000082.1:43652954-43685878 GCF_001458135.2 Marmota marmota marmota
GTGGGGTGGGGTGGCGGTGCAGAAGCCAGGCAGGCTGTCTGGGAATGTGACCTGGGCAGGTGCAGACTGCCAGGGGCTGAGACGCACCTGGTGCGTGGTGAACGCCACTGTTGCTGCCTTAAAAGTCTTAGTAATTTTTAAACCAGGGGTCCCCGTTTTCCTCTTGCACTAAGTCTCAAAAATTACCCGGCCACCCAGCCCGGAAGTGCGGCTTCACTGTTGACTGGACCCTAAGTCTGGCTGATTTTGCAAAAATTTCGAATCGGTTATGATGAAGCTTTCACTGAATGGGTCCCCAGCTTTCTCCCCTTGGCCACCACCCTGGTTCCGCCTCACCGTCTCTTTCCTGGGCTACTGCAGATTCCTGCCAGCTGCCCCTCTCTCCAGCCTCTACCTGCTCTGAGCTTTCCAGAGGCAGGTCCATAGTGTGGGAGGTGCCAATCCCCCAGGACACAGTGCAGGGTCTCCGCAGTGCCACGCTGCGTGCTTTATAAATGATGGCGCCGGAGCTCATGGGGTACAGGCCCTGCAAAGTAGCTGCTCACCACGGTGACGGCCAACATTGGTTGAGCACATACTATACTCCAGGAAATGCACTAAGCCCTTCATAAGCATTTGTTCAAGTATTCAATCCTCGCAACCATTCCAGAGCCAGGTATCAACACTACTGTCGTTTTCTGGACAGAGGTGGTGCTTAAAGAGATTAAACCAAGGCTAAGCAGAACAGGGATTCCAAAGTCAAGATCCTTGGTCCAAAGGCTAGCCGGATCACTAGTTGGAACTTGACTTTGGGCAAGTTATTCAACCTCACTGTGCCTTGGGTTTCTACCCATAATATAGCCATTGTAGGGCTGTAAACCTTAGGATTAGGATCAGTTTGGGTAAAGTCCTGAGATGCTCCTGAGCACACGCCAAACGCAATACATATGTTAGCTCATGTGCTGGCTATTATTAACATGTCGGTAGAAAGTAGCCAAAACAGAACTTGAACTCTGACAGCCAGGACTTAAAAAAAAAAAAAAAAAAAATCTGTGACCCTAACCATTGGGCAATACTGCCTCCCAGGGAGGGAGCCGAGAAATACCAAGTCAAAAGGCATCAGCAAAGCGTGTCTAATTCAATCTAAGTCTAAAGATGTTGAGTCAAGAGTCGGAAACTAATAAGCAGAGGAAGGTAATTCAGAACGCTGACTCTTGTCCCTAAAGGTATGCTACTCGTTAGCTCAGAAACAGGTGATTTCCCAGCACTCAGATGGCCCTTCACTGTTACTAGGGAGTTCACCAAGGCACATCTCGATACAGTAACAACGCTGTTGCCATGTGAGATGCCAGCGCTGCATCCTTCCATTAACTGTCCCGCAGGAGTGTGGGGAGAGTGCGGGGTGACGCGAACGACGGTGTGTCAACTGTTCAGGCTGTGCTATAGACAGCGGGATTTTTTTTCCCTTTATCCTGATTTTGAGAGTCGGGGAAGGGAGTGAGCGGGATCATTATAAAGACGAACATTGGGTTATTTAGATGCAGGGTAGTGGCCTTTCCGGGTAAATGGCAGATAAAAATGAAATGTGCTTACAGTGGCTCCTTATTTGAACCTGATTTTCTTGCAATTCATTCAAGGTGCCAAATCATCAGGCCTGTTTTGGCCCAGTGTGGGGCTTCAGCTCCGTGAGCTCACAAAGGACACATGATTGAGGAAGTGGTACTCCAAATTACCTCCAGTGTCAGGGAAGAGCGGATGGCTCCAAAGCCGTATGCAAAAAACCACGTGGCTGCTCCCCAAACTGCAGCTGACCTTGAAGCCAATGACAGCACTACCCAGCCCGGAGAATATTAACTCCAGAGTTACCAGCGGGAGGAGTTTGAACCATAATCTGCAATGATTAATAGCCATCACTGCAAGTACCCAAGGTACAACTGAGAATTGGTCTGGTATTGGAAAGTCATGTTATGTAGGAACTAGTTTGATTGAATAAACAGTTTAATACTAGGAATTAAAATAATGAGATTCCCTTTTATTGAGCACCTACTATACATCAGGTATTTTGCTAAGCACACTCTCACAGGGATGCCATTTGATCTTACTGAAGACCCTGCAAGATCATTATTGCTACAAGCTCTAGAAGCCAAGGACAAGCCAAGATGTCCTTGGCTTCTCGCAACAATAACAACAAAAGCAAAAGCTAAGTGTCAAGGTAGTCGTTGTTCGTTTTCACAACAATGATGTACAAAAGCGAGCATTTTCACCTCCACTTTAGAGATGAGGAAGATAACCCAGGGTGGACGGTCTGTCCTGGCCTGTGTGGACAGAGAGGTCACTGCAAGATCTGGGGAAGGACAGAGAAAAGAGAAGGAGCTGGTCAGGGTCAGAGCCGGAAGGTCACCCCGCAGAGGGAGCAGCAGGAAGGGCCCACCAGGAGGCAGCCTGAGCCACCTGGGACACCACCTAAGACCTGACTGACAGATTTGTAGTCTGTGATGACAAATGCACAGGCCATAGCTGATTGGATCCTGGCAACCATCTGACCCACACAGTCCAATAGTGTTCATTCTCTCACCCATATTTGCTGTCTGTGACATCACTCTTAAGCCATAGCTGATTGGAGCCTGGCAAGCCTCTAACCCAAACTGTCCAATAACATTCACTTTCTCACCCTTACTTGTTATCTATGAGGCCACTGTCAGGCCATAGCTGATTGGATACTGGTGAACATCTGTGTGCCCCCCCCCCCCCACAACAGTCCAATAACATTCATTCTTTTACTCATATTTGTTGACTCTGAAGCCACTGTTATGTTAGACCATAGCTGATTGGCTATTGGGTGACATCTGATCCAAGTCATCCAATAAAATTCTTTTTCTCAAGAACCTGAATTGAGAGACACTAAGCCTGGTGCTTGTTGAACACTGGGCAATGGCAGATTTCCCAAGAGAAGGTAGAGAAGGTTCCCCGATGGAGGTCCATGGGGCTTCCTTGTCCCCCATTTTCCCAACTGTCCAATAAATTCCCTTTTCTAGCTAATTTAGCTCACATTGGTCCCTGTTATTTGCAGCCAGATGAATCTTAGTGAAGGACTACCACCCCTGTGAACATCTTCTAGAAGCTTGCTATCTGCGCCACCACATTTTTACATCTCCATCTCTCAATGTACCTTTAAGGCATTATCTCGTTTTACAGATTTAAAAACTGCAAGCAGTCAAGCTGGGATTGACCTCAAGATGTCCTTGGCTTCTAGAGTATGCGTTTGCAGTTCGAGGCTGCCCAGAGGGGCTGGCTGCTGGCTTGGTGGCATCGCTTCCCACAGCACGGGCATTTATCCCCATCACTCCTGGGGTCACTCTTCTTTAATTTGCAGCTTTCTCTGATCAGGAGAGTCATACGAGTGACTTTGGATGCTCTTGTGGCATGTCACCTTTAATCTGGGAGGGAATGGAGGAAGAGAAGACCTGGAGACCCCGGAGAGTCGTTGCTGGGAAGGTGTCTTAGAGCTGTGGTGAAGGCCCACGATCAGCTGACGTTAAGTAAATGAAACTGTTCTAGATAACAAGGGTGGGCTTGGCTTTACCAGTTGAAAAATCCAGAACAAAGCCGAGATTCCCTGCTGAGGCAGAGATTCTGTCGTAAAAGCAGCTCCCCGCTGCGCCCCAGAATTCCAGCCTGCCCTTCCCGCAGCCTCGCCTACAGACTGACTAAAGCCAACTCCTTGCAACAAATCTCTGCATCTCCTATTGGTCTGAACCTGGACTGGTACACTTTGAGAGGTCCCCACTGCCCAGGAGTGAGGACACTACCTTTGGCATGGTCCCTACCTGTCTTTGTCTGTTTTCTGTTGCTATAACAGAATACCGGAGACTGGGTAATTTATAAAGAATAGAGATTCATTTAGCCCAGATTCTGGAGGCTGGGAAGTCTAGAGCATGGTTCCAACATCCCAGGAGGGCCTTTTTGCAATAATGTGACAGAGGCCACTAAGGCCAGCATGGGGGCCTCATCCTCATGACCTCATCTAATCCTGATTTCCTCCCCAAGGGCCACCTCCAAATACCATTTGCATATGAATTTGAGGCTAACCTTCCAACACATGAACTCAGCCTCCTGTCCTTCTAGCCCAAGTTACGCCTGCCCCCCTCCCACCAAGGCCAGACCTCTCATGCTTCTCCATCTTTCGGTTTGCCAAGAGCTTCTTCCATGCCTGCCTGCCAGAACACACCCACCAGGGCCCTACCCAGGCCCGCCTCCTCTGTGGCGCCTCCTCAGACATCGCCAGCCACAGTCCCATGATCGTGCCTCAGATGGACGACATGCAATCATTTCTCAGCATTTCTCTGTCTCCTTAGATGGGCAGTTCTTGCCCGAGGACAGAGAGTGTGTCTTTCATCTCTCGTCTCCAGGGTCTAGCTCAGCATTAGAGCGTGGATGAATTTGTGCTTGACAGATTCTGAATGTGGGCATCTGTGCCTAAGGTCTGGGCTTTGCTGCAGGGATATGCTCTGGAGCAGAAAGAGGACAGGGCTTCTCAGGGTCACCTTGAAGGACTACTCTCCACAAGTGGACTGTCCTGTTTGCCGTGACTTAGTCTGCAGAAAGAGCCCCCGCAGGTGAGATTTCCCTCACCTCCCGGCTGGCTTCGAGTCCCGTCATTAGGATAAGTATGTTCGTGACCTTTAAGATTAAAACTAAATGTTCTGATCTTGCCCTAGACAGGTATTAGCCGCCCAAAGTGGCATTTTGCGGGGCCTATGAGTAGCACACTCCAAATATCAGCCTCGTCAAACCTGACACAATGGTCAATCCAAGCCAGAGCCAGCAGCACTTCAGGGATGGTCACCTAAGGGCCCTGGCATCTCGTCCAAGTCCTCTGAGGAGCCTCCGTCAAGGAAAATGAGATTGGAGCTGTGACTGCCGCGGAGAGGAGGGCTATCAGCAAACAGAGTCTCACAGAGCTGTCAGGAGCCGTCAGCCCTCTGCAGACGCTGCCGGGCCTCGGCCGTGGTCGGCAACATCTGCAGCCAGGTCTCAGGGGGGCACATCTGCTTTGGGGGCTCCTCCGGGAGCTCGGGGAAGCCACAAATGGCCTTCATCAAGAGGCGCACTGCGTTCCTCCATGTGGACTCCTCTGATTAAAGGAAAAACCTAATGAGATAATTGTTTCCATGGAAACCTAGGTATGTTGATCATTGCTTGATGAACCTCTTCAGTCACTGACGCGAGGGAACAGCCTTTACTGGTGGCCCAGGTTGCGGGGGATGAGAGTCAGAATCATCGGATGTAAATACATTTGCCCAAAGAGGGTGCAGGCCCCCTCCTCCACAGGGCAGACAACGGCTCGTTCCCACAAATGACGACTTTGATGATAACCACGGCAGGTCCACTTCGGGGGCTGCGGGCAGTGGAGCTCGGCCTCACCGCGCTAGTCCAGCCTCTACCCCCAGCCACACAGGAGGCCCCCGAGGCAGGGTCTGTTCTGCCTGTTTTGCAGATGAGGACACTGGTGCTCAGGGAGGTGACAGGACTTTCCCCCAGACCCTGAGCTAGAAGTGGCAGCGTCCTCGCGGGCATGTGCAGAGCGTGGCAGGGGCCGTTCCGCCGTCTGTAAACCCCCGATTACTGAGGAACCTACCCCTGGGGACTGAATTAACCTTCATTTATGAATAATGATAGCTTACTTTTAATGTGCAGGCCGATCTGCCTGGGAGGGCCTGAGTGGTGTTTGTGCATTATTCTCTCATTAATTCTCAGAACACACTGCGTGGTGGGGGCTCCGCTATTCCTGTCCTACAGAGGAGCAACCTGCAGCTCAGAGATGCTTACCCACTCCCTGGAAGGGGTTTAAAGTCAGGTGCTATTAATAGTGGGGTCAGTGGCCTCCAAGTTGATAATAGCCAGGCCTGAATCTGAGGATGGAGAAACCCACCTCCGTGGCCCTTGGTTTTTGCCGTCTTCATCGGCTGTTATGAATGAGGCCAAATTTTTACTTATTTGTTTTTGGTACCTGGGATTGAATCCAGGGCTCTTTATTACTGAGCTCCATCCCCAGCCCTGTTTGCTTTTCAATTTTGAAACAGGGTCTTGCTAAGTTGCCCAGGCTGGCCTCGAACCTGCCATCCTCCTGCCTCAGCCTCCTGAGTCTCTGGGCTGTGGGTGTGCGCCACTGCACCAGCTAAATTAGGTCCAGTTATAGCTGCTGCTGAGTTTGCAGTCACTTTGTGAAGCCCGCTTAGGCGCATAGGTTTATAGTTTGTAAATATCCCCTGCTGAAGTTGACCCTGTGCTTAGAAGACGCCGTCACTCATTTGAACACCTGGTACCCGAAAAGGCGTTTGCACAGTGGGGGTGTGATTTCTGAAGACTCGCAGCTGAGGCGTGTGCCTTTCCACGTGTATTTACTCTTCAGCCCTGCGGCTGCCCCCTTTCCCTCAGCATCCACGGGGACTCGGGTACCTCGGGCTGCTGCCGGCATATGGGGCGCTAGGTCCGCGGAGTGGTCCCTCCCCTCTGTTTCTAAGTCAAGATAAAAAATATCTGTGAACTTTACAGTTTTATTGGTTTATACCTCAGTCAATAGTGGAGTTCAGGACTCTCTCCACGCCTGGTTGGAGATCATTCGTCCTTGTCCCTGCCATGTCACAAAGAAGGTCATGTGCAGTAATCACCTCGGAGCACCCGCGGCGTGTCCGGCGCTGCGCTAAGTATTACATATCTTTTGTTTCATTTTGCATAAGGATCCTTAATCCCTAGGAAAGTACTTGTTTTAATTGTCAATGCCTGCGTCTCTCTCACCAAGGAGCTGGAAGTTAATTTATAGTATCTCGCCTCATTCCCACCCCAGCCCCATGGAGCACGTTCTAATTACTATCTCCACTTGACCCATGAGGAATGGGGGGCTCCGGCCAGTTCAAGGTCAGGCGGGCAGCGGGTGGGAGGCTTCGGCCATGGACTCAACAGATGGTTCTTGAGCTGAGGAAGGAACAGATGTGCCCAGGGACTGGCTCCTGCAGGAATGCTCTGCCTCCAAACAGGTGGAGACACGTGCTAGGAAACCGCAGGTGTGGGAGTGTGGGCGCCTGGGGGGGCTGGCGGGAGACGTGACATCCCAGCAGAGACCCACAGGACAAGACCCAGGGGTCGAGCCAAGAGCACCGGTGGGGCCAAGCTTCCGGGTGGAGGCAACTTCAAGCCCAAGAGCCCTCGAGGGAAAACGTGTGTGGCTTAAAATAGGTTCCGACGCCCTCCAGTCTTTCCATATTCTAAAGCCCCCTTGGGACGGATGTAACACCTGGGATGAGATCAGATTGACCTTGTGGGTTTGTTGGGAGGAATTAATGAGATAAAGTTTGTCAAGCACTTAGCAGTGAGCCTGACACCAGCTAAATGTTACCTGTTATTGCAGAATTATCATTAACCCCAGGTCCACTGCAATTAGCATCAGTAATGGAGGAGAACTCGTGCCCAGCAGCGTCCAGGCGTGCGGGCTTCTGGGGGGAGGGGTACACGTCAATGACTTTGCCTGTGACCACGGGGGAGGTCACCGGCAAATCTGTAGCCAAAAGGGGGGAAAAAAGGTCCCACAAATTCTCTGTTGAATGATTGGGTTGGTTAGAACATACAAGGCTTAAATCCCAGGAAAAAAATAACAACAAAGTCCAGCCCCTTCCCAGAAACCATTCAGGGGAGACAGGCTGTCGAGAGGAAATTAACAGAGTACCTAGCAGATGATCGATACTAATCAGCCCCAGGAATCAAAAAGAAAGCAACTGCTCTCAAGACCTGCAACGTGTTCATTCAGGATCTCCCCGAGGTCAGGGTCAGTGCCCATCCAAGATGGTCCTTGAATTCAGAGCTAATATATTCACGAGTGTCTCGAGGCCAGGGGCAAGCCCTGTTTGTCGTCCAAGACCAGCAGGTGCACAGGCCAGGGAAGGAGGACCCTGGAGGTACCAGGACATTCCCAAAGGGAAACCAGCAGAGCCCACGCTGCCTCCTAGTGGCAGGAGGCGCAAGAGTCGAATTCTGTCATCTGAGAAGAGCCCAGAACTTCGTCTGCCAAACTCACGAGGAAAAGGAAGGTGGGGGTGGTGTGTCCACGGATGGCTGTTGGAACACCCCCACTTCACGGCTTCTGTGATGTGGCCTGGGGGAGTGGAGACGGCTCCCCTTGACTTGTGTCTGGGGGGGGCCTCGTGTCTGGTTTGGCCGGGGGAACACAGGGGAAGAGACACCAGGAGAACTTCCAAGAATGAGCCTTCAAAGATCTGGAGCTTCCTCCGTTGCTATGGAAACACTCACTCCTGGAATTAACCCCCCAAAGGAGCCAAAGCCAGGCACGGGATGGGAGCTCCATGGAGAGAGAAAGGGAGAGGTCTCGGGGCTCCCAGGTGTCACCCTGACACCAGACACACGAGTAAGCCACTTGGTTCAGAGGCCATCTGAATGCAGCTTCTGAGAGACCCCATCTGACTCCCTGTGAGCAGAAAGGGCAGCCCTGCTCTGCCGGACCCCTGTCCTACCGCCTGTGAACAAATAGAACGGTGGCCACTTATGGGTGCTAAGGTGGGGCTGTTTGTTATGCAGCAAAGGAGAACTGAGACATCGGCTGACCCGTCCCTGTGACATAGCCGAGCCTTGAGGGTCACCTGAGGACCTTGTGGGATGAAGGGTGGTGACGGGAAGGGACCTTTAGCATTGAACTTCTGCCTCCAAAAGAACACCTTAGAGACTTTCTCCTCACAAGCTTCTCTGTTCGTCGTTCGGGGAAGTCAGATCTTGGCCGAAGGTCTCTGACCAAGTGTGGCATTCTGCCGTGGAATGCGGAGAAGCACCAGGCGCAGGCTCAGAGTTTACTGGACCCTGTTCTCAGTAGGTGCTCAGCAGGGAACGACGGGGAATGTCCCGCCTTGAAGAAGCCACCTTCTGTGGGTGGGAGGCGGGAAGGAGGGATATAAACAAACAGACGGGATCAAGCTTCTGCTCTGGAAGGGGGTCTGAAGCAGCTGGGGGGTCTGCAACACAGGGTCCTCTCGGGGGCATCTGGAGTGAGACGTGAATGGCCCCGTGGAGTGGTCAGAGCTGGGGGCCAGGGCCCAAGAGGGAAGAGCAACCGCAAAGCCCTGAACATGCTACGTGAGGGGCAGCAGGGGACGGAGGCCCTGGAGGGGGGATAGGAGAGGGGGGAGCAAGGCCTGATCTCGTGGGAGTCACCTCGGCCTCAGACTCAGCCTGACCCTGATCCTGGCGGCTTCAGGAAGCTGTTCCAGGGGGTTCTGATGCCCCAAGGGTCCTGGGGTCCCCACCCCAGCCCTCTGTCTTATTATGTCATCTGGGGCACCTCTCAGAGCCTCAGTTTCTTCATCAAATCAAAAGAATAGAGAAATGCCTCCTTCAAGATCTCTGATGGAGATTAAATGAGATATTGTAACGTGTGAGGCTAGGGGTGAGAACGGCCACCAGGAAGGGGTTCAAAGGAGACTTGGTTTCTGTCCCTGGGGAGGAGCACGGAGCCAGGCTGGGTGGGTGTCCTGAGGGCCGGTCCTGAGGAGGGGGCTGGGCCGGTGCGGTCCCTGATGACAGGGGGCTACACCCTCGTGGAGAGCAGGGGGCGCGTCCCCACCCACCTCACTCCTCCTCCCTTCCTTCCAGCAGGAGGCTGGGGAGGGCAGGGTGGGTCCCCATGAGAACCCTGGGCACACACAGCCCCCCGGGGAGGGCCTGCCACCTCAGGACTGGCCGCTCCATGAGGGCAGGGATGTGTCCACTTTTGACCAGCGAGGAACTGGGCACACCGTGGGCTTTCGGTCAATACGGGAACATGAAGGAGTGGGGAGAGGGAGGCGGTGGGCAGCCCGGGACTTTTCCAGAGGTAAAGGATGGAGCGAGGACTTTGAGGCAGCCAGGCAGGACACGCAGATCCCAGATAAGAAGCACATTTTCTGCTCAAAAACGAAGCAATGGAAACAGTGTCCTGAGGGTGAGCGGGGGGTGGGCAGACGGGCAAGTGGAGACCACTCTCTGAGCCTCCACACGTCAGGACGCTGGGCAGAGGGGCCAGCTCTCTTCCTCCCCAGGCCCCCGGGGGGGCTGGCCTGAAGATCCCACTCTACAGGGAAGAGAGGCCCAGAGAGGTGGCCCAGCCAGCAAGTCACAGGGCTGGGATTCCACTTCCTGCCGGACTTTGAAACTGCTCGTCACCCCTGGGCTGGCCTCACAGGACACCAGGGCGGAAGGGAAGCCAGAGGCTGGGGAGGGGAAAGGGCCGCGAGGGCTGAAGAAGCGGGGCTCCCGAAGCTCTGGTCGACTTACTGCCAGTTGCAAGATGGCGGCACCTCGGGGGCACAGCGGGGGAAGGTGCCCTGGCTGGCAGGGGCCACCAGCTGTGGCTCTCAGGGGCGAGCACCGCTTTCTCCTGATTAGTGTTGACATTTCTTCCTCCTCCTGTTTTTTCAAACTTCCCTCTGGGACAACGGCCCTGTTTTCTTTGGAGGGGCTGAGCCCGGGCCTGGGCTGGGAGGCAGGTTAATTGGAGGCAGCCATGGTGGAAGCCCATGCCCCCGGAGCCTCATTAGCAGCACTGTGGGGCCGAATTAGGCCCAGGTCCATCAGCGGGGGCATCGGACAGTGCTTCAGAAGAGGAAGGAGAAGGGACCGGGTGGCAGGACCTCAAGTCCAGCTCCTTGTTCAGAGTCCCGGAATGAGGAGACCGAGGTTCAGGCAGGCCAGGCCACTTTGCCACCCAGTGAGTGGCAGGGTCTTCCCCCCCAGGGGTGTGTTATGTTCTGCTCCTAAGTGGAACGGAGGCCCGTGGGGCAGAGGGCTGGGCGGAAAGACATTCCTAGCAGAGACGTCTCGGTACGAGAGGAGGGAGATGATCAGAATGGAGGCTCTCAGGCCTCCACTGTGTCCCCCCCCGCCCCCCGACGGTGGCTCACCCTTGACCAGCGGGACCTTCCTCCTGAGAAGGATCTTTGAAGGCAGCACGTGATTTAGAAGGAAGGTCCCTCACCCCTCCCGACTCCCTCCCTCCCTTCTACCTTCTTTCTCGACTATTTTTTTTAAACATCTCATTTTTTTAAATTATAGCTGGACACAATGTCTTTATTTCACTTCTAAGTGGTGCTGAGGATGGAACCCAGTGCCTCGCGCATGCCAGGTGAGCGCTCTGCCTCTGAGCCACACCCCAGCTCTTGACTAGTTTTTAAAAGTCTCTTATTCAGCTGCAGGTGAACTCAGTGCCTTTATTTATCTTCGTGGGGTGCCGAGGATCGGACCCAGTGCCCACACGTGTGAGGCACGTGCTCCACCGCTGAGCCGCAGCCCGGCCCTCCTGACTGCTTTTCGAGGTATCCTGTGGAATATCTCATGAAGGCATTTGTTCTAGAAGAGTCTTTTACGGATCAGCCTGCCTCCTCCGCTTCAGACCTCCCTGCAGCCTCTCAGGGAGTCGGGATGGAGACCCAGCCTCGGTGCTCCGGCCTCCGCCACTCTGCCCTCCCCCCCACGCCCACCAGATGCCTGCCGGGCGCCCACCTTGTCCCCGCCTCCAGGTCTGCTTGCCCAGGGCCCGGCTCTCCTGGTCCCTGAGCCTGGCTCTCCTGGTCCCTGAGCCTCTGCTCCAAGGCCACCTCCAGGTGGGGACTCCCCAGCCCCCGGCCTCCTGTGCACACCTCGCTGTGGTCCCTCAAGGCCTCAGGACCGCGGAGTCCCCTGCTTGTCTACCTGGTTCTGCGCTTGTCCCCTCCCACCTGTCCTCGTCCTGGGGGGTTGAATCGTGTTGACGTCCCCACCCCCGTCCCCGTGGTGTGACCTTGTCTGGAACAGCTGGACCCTGCTCCCAAACAGCTGCCCTCTGTCTGTCCTGTCCCCCATTCCTCTGCATCCTCAGTGACACCCTTTACGATCTGTCTGTCCCATGCTGACCGCTGACTGTCCTTGGGCCTGAAGTGCCGTCTCGTGGTGGCTACGATCCCTTTCAATGCCAATGGCAGGAGCTGCTCTTGCCCTGGGTCTGGGGACCTTGGATAAGCCACCGTCCTAGACTCTCCCTGCTCTCCAACCTTAGGGGCTCTCTCCTGGAGAAGAGTGCCGGATTCGGGAGGGAAGGGGATATTCGAACCCACGGGGAGTCAGGAGTGGCTCCTAGGAACTGGGTCACCGTCTCACAGCCTCTGGCAGACGGAGTATTTTTGTCACCTTGGAAAGAGCAACAGTGTCTTCCTCCTCCCTCCCTTAAGCCGCCCACATGCCAGAGAGACTGATGCTTCCGTGGCATCTTTATCTTCAAGACCAGAAGGATTTTATGTCCTCGACGTCACCTCTCCTTGGAACACTTTTTTAAAGGAACTTCAGGCACTTTGCGGAGATCGGGGACGCGGGTGGCGCGTCGCTCTTGAAGGTGCCCTCACTTAGACTACAGTGTGAGTGTCTTCCCTGGGCCTCACCCAGGGGAAGCAGGATGAATGTTTGGGCTGGAAGATCTTAAGGAACGGGAAACGGGGGGAGCCTGACCCAGGTGGGCCTCCGCCACGGCCCCCGGCTGCCGTCCCCCAGATAAGCCCACGAACAATTGATCTTCCCAAACCACAGGCACACCCACGTGACCTCGCCCCTCCTGCTGGCCCCACGGCAGGGTGAGTGCCGGTCTCACCCGGGAGGACTCGCTGAGGTCATCGAGTGGGAGTGAGGTGCAGAGAAGGCCGACCAGGAGGAGACTTGTTTTTAAACCTCTCACCAAGGGGCAGAAGCACCCCTGGTTCTAGGGCCTGGTCCCACACCCCAAGTCACCACCCCTGCCCGTCCTGTCCTCAATCCCACCAACCAACCCATGCAGGAAAGACCCACTCAGGTCATGGATGCTCTTAAACGATAATCAGAACCGACCACTGGGAGACTGTACTGGGGGTGTCCCAGGTAAGAATTCCCACACTCTGGGGACCGCCCACCCCACCCCCAGTCAGCAACCTGGTTCTGTAACTCGGAGGGGGGGTGCCCTTGAAGGTCCCGGTGCAAGCCCAGACCCACCGCAGCTTGCCACCAGAGTGGAGGCTGGGGACAGGCTCGGCCTCAGAGAGGGTTGCTTCTCCCTGCGGGTGACGTTGAACTGGCTCCTGCCACCACTCACCAGTCCTCAGGTGGGTTCTGTGTCTAGCCACTCACTTATTCATTCACTCTGAAACTTTTATGGGAGAAACTCTGCACGGGAAGAGGAGGCCGCACAGGGCCACGTTCAAGGCCACGGGGAGATGCCTCTGAAGTCTTTGAATGAATTGCAGTGATTGAGAGATTGAGGGATTTCACATGGTCCAAACGAGTCTCCAGCTTCTCTTGCAAAAACAAGTCACCTGGTCACACGGGCTGCAGTCCCACAGGGCTGCCCACTGCTGGCCTTGGCTGATGCGGGTGCTCTCTGTTTGGCCATTACCCAATGACCTGCCCTGTCTACACGGCCCACCAGGTTTCCACGGACATTGGAGTAGGTATTCCATGCCACTTTTGCATAATTGACAGGTCAATAAGAAACGGCCATTTCCCTGGAGGACCTCATAGGGGACACTCGAATTGTGCTTTCACTCCAAGTGGGTCACAAGGAAATGAGGCAGGGTTGGGAGGGGACTTGGAGAATGGAGAGATGAAAACCTGTGTTTGAACCTCCTGTGTCCTGCATTTTAATGTGAGGACGGATCTCGGGCCACACTTGGACACTGATGACATGATTCAGGCACAGGGGCCTTAAATTCACCAGAACTGTTTCCACATCCGTGAAATAGAGCGTGGGGCTGAGATTCCATCTCATTCCAGCCAGAATGGCAGTTATCAAGAATACAAGTAACAGTAAGGGTTGGCGAGGATGTGGGGGAAATGTTCACTCAGACATGGCTGGTGGGACTGCAAATTGGTGTCACCACTCTGGAAAGCAGTGTGGAGATTCCTCAGAAAACTTTGGAACAGAACCACCATTTGACCCAGTTATCCCATTTCTTGGCATATACCCAGAGGACTTAAATTCAGCATACTACAGTGGCACAGCCACTAGGTGCCCCTCAACAGATGAATGGATAAAGAAAATACAGTATATATACACACAATGGAATATTATTTAGCCATAAAGAAGAATGAAATTATGGCATTTGCCAGTAGATGAATGGAACTAGAGACTATTATGCTAAGTGAAATAAGCCAGTCCCCCAAAACCAAAGACCGAAAGTTCTTTCTGATATGCAGATGCTAACATACAATGCAGGGGCAGGAGGATAGAAGTTCATTGGGTTAGACAAAGGGGAATGAAGGGAAGGGAGGGGGGATGGGAATATAGGGCATAGGAATACATGACAGGTGTAACTCCACATCACGTACAACTAGGAGAATGGGAAGTCATACTCCATGTGTATGATATGTCAAAAGACACTCTGCTGTCACAGCTATATAAAAAGAACAAATAAAAAATTAAATAAAAATATGGTGTTTGGGGGCTCCTACCTCCATAGACAACATGGCAGAGTTGTCCAGAAAATCACATTGACCCTGCACATGAGACATCTGCTCTTAAGAAATGCTCCACAAAGGCTAGTCTTATTAATATTTGCACAAATTCATTGATAACAAATAATTACGACTCAAAATAGCAACAGAACCTTTATTCACGGGTCTTGGTTTTCCTGGATTATAACAGAAATCCATGCTTCTTACAAGACTGCTTGGCTGGAGGAATTTGGACCACAGCAAGACCCGATTCTTGAACTTGCCAGTTTCGGTCTCTGAGCGTTAAGGGACGTGGCTGAGAGGGGACAGGGCCAAGGCAGGGAGCTGCTCCCCGTGGCCGAACCCCGCCCGCAGGCTGATGAGAGGAAAGGAGACTGAAGTCCGCAGGCACCTCTGCCATGTTCTCCAGAAGGAGAGTGACGATTGCCTGTCCCTGGCTGTCACCCTTCCACACCCTGGCAGCTCAGTTAGAATCTCAGTGTCCTGGCCCTGATGGCCCTGTTTTCGGGTGACGTCCCTCAGACATCAAATGTTGAGGGTTTTCATGGTCAGCCTCGCAGGGCCTGCTCCTGTCCCTGGGTGTCCCCTGAGCCTCCCCAGCTCCAGGCCAAGGACCACCCCCGCGAAAGGTGGGTGGCTCAGTCTCCCATTGCCGCAGGGCCACCCCCGAGGACATTCCTCATCCAACAGCACCCACAGACTCAGAGCTGCTGCCCAGGGCGTGGGCTCCTGGGCCGCCCTTGGACAGAGGCCTGGGGCTTTGTCTCTGCACTGAGTCAAAATGCTAAGCAAATGCCCAAGTCCTGCAGCGGGAAGGGACAGGCCCTGGGCCGTCTATCAGCCGAGCGGGATCTCTGCAGAAACCCAAGCTTGGTGCATTCTTCCCTGAGGGAGTCAAAGTTATCTCTTCTCGGCTTCTCCAGTTCTCTGGGTTTCGGCTGCAGATAGACCTGCCCTGGGCCTGTGGTTCTGTGGCTGCGCTTTGTCTAGGGTCCCACCGGGTCAGGGGGAGAACGGAACAGACTCTGGTGAATGGTGGGAATTTCCAGCCCTGGGGAGATCAGAGGCCTGCTCTTGTGGGGCAGCTGCTCCAATCCTCCTCCCCGACCTTAACCTTCTCACAGTGACCAGCGCAGAGGAATGCTCCCCGCCCCCACCCCGTGCCTGGCTATGCACCACTCTCAATCTGCAAAATCTGAAGGAAAAGAAAACACAGAATATATCCGTTCACCACCTCCTGCCAGTTAGGATCTGCGGCTTCTCTGACCTCCTTGTCCCCCGTTGCTGTGGTGGCTGCCCCATACCAGCCCCTATTCTCTCTATCTCTGTGCTGCGGTGGGCTGAGAGCTGGCGGTCACTGGGCGTTTACTGTAGGTGGACCCTGGTGAGACAAGCACTTACGCACAGCGCCTCATCTGGTTCTCATGGAGGTTCTAAGAGGAACCCTAGCCACCTCCAGTTGACAGAGGAGGAGTCCGAGGTCCACAGTGGTTGGCAGTGACGGTGTGCCACTCACGGGGCAGCGCTGACTTCCATCGTAGGCACGTTTGCGCTTGCTGAGGTCAGTGTGAGCTCCAGCAGGGGAGGACGGTCCCTGACACCTTTGCTTTCCACGTACTGGTTGTCACCCTCTGGATGCTGGGTACATGTAGTGAAGGGAATCCTCCAGGAGGTCCAGCTGCCCAGGGCCCCAGGCAACAGCTTCTGTCCAGGATGACCGAATCTCCCTTCTCTTTCCTGCCTTCCTTCCTCTCTTCCTCCATTTCCCTGAAACATGAGCTTCTCAAAGTCCCTCCCTCGGCCCCTCGTCTCTTACCTTGAATGCTTGGCACTGGGACAAGTAGGGACAGGAAACATGATCCACAATGGCTTCCCGGAGCATCTCTGGGAAGGTTTGTGAGTCCTCAGATTGCCCAGGGGGTGGAGGCCCCTATCAAGTGCCAGCACCTGCTGGGGAGCGGGAAGGGCCGCCATGTTGGGAGCCCCAGGGGGCCCCATTCACCTCTGTCTCATCAATGGCGCCCCCTAGGGGTACAGAGTGCCCTGGTCGTGAGTTCCCGGGAATACAGCGCCGGCCCCCAATACATGAGCAATCTGCTCTTGCCCTCCCAGGGAGCTCCACTCCTGCCTGGACACCCGGCCATCTCTGGTCAGTGCTGCATGTCCCCCGGGGGGCAGGGCTGGAGAACCCACTCCACTGGGACGGAGTTTAGAGAGCAGCCACCGTTGGTCATCGGTGTGCAGAAATGGAGGGAGGAAGGCGTGGCCCTGCCTCAGGAGAGCCTCGTTCCCTCCTGCGGGTTCAGAGGAGGCTCTGAGGACCTGAAGGCCGGTGACCAGGAGAGGACGTCTCTGCAGGCCGAGGGAAACTTCCTTAATCCATTTCCTTGACAAATCTTTGCTTTGCCAAATGCCAGCACTGTGTCACACGCTGGGGACACAGCGAGGCAGACGCACGAGGCCCTGACCCTCAGAGATGGTGGCCTGGCTGAGACGGTGGCCTGGTGGCTGCCTGTGGTCTGAAAGGGGAGAATCTAAGTGTGAAACCCAGGTCCATGTGATGCTCTTCAAACAACTTGAACTACGATATTTACAGGGTGCAGACTGCAGGACTGTGACCACAGCAGGGGACTGGGGACTGTCTCCCATGGTGGGAGGGGGCCTGCACCTCCTGCCCTGACCACAGGACTGGGGGAAGGACCCTCCTTTAGGACCGTCAGCTCTGGGCTGGGTGCTGATGTTTCTGGAAAGGCAAAGGCTAACCCCAAATGCCCAGCTGGGCTCCCGCAGGCCCGTCCTCCAGCCCCTGGAGAGGAATGAGGACATCCTGTGTGTGAGAATCAGTGTGTGTGTGTGTGTGTGCCTGAGTGCCTGAGGACTTGGGGTCCCTCAAGCTGCAGCCGAGGTGGCCTGGGGTGATCCGCAGAAGGCAGGACGGGGCAGGGGGGCACGTGACATCGCCATTGCACTCAAAAGAAGGGCGTGGCCGCGAGCAGCGGGCAGGAGGCAGAAAGAGCTTCTGGAGGTTTTGAGCCTCCTTCTCCAGGTCTGCTCTGTGGGCACCTGACCCGGGTGACACACAGACACACTTGGGTGGATGCCAGGGGCGGGCAGCATGGCGTTGGTCTGCCGGGGCATGCTCGGGCTCTTGGCGTGCATTTGGTTAGTGTGCCACTCAGGTGACCTTCCATGGAACAGCCACTTGACCAAGAACCCCAGTGGCTAACCCCCTGTGGACACTAGTGTGTTCCTGCCACATCCGGGGCTCTCCTGGGTTGTTCCTACCACAGTGACTAGTGACATCCAAGGGGTGACTTCAGCCTGGCTGGGACTCTCGGGCTGTGCCGGGCCCCGGGCTCCTCCCCCGCCGTCCTTCCCGGCCCCTCCCCTCTGTCAGGTGTCAGATCCACACCGCGGCCTGCAGGTGCACCCACCTGCTCCTGCTGCCCCCTCCCCAAACCTAATCCCCCCATGGCAGCTTCCTGAGTGGTCCCCACAATGCACCTTGGGGTGACTGTCCCCAAGGAGTCACCTAGCAATGTGCAGAGACATTGATGGCTGCTGCGGGAGGTGCTACTGTCACCTAATGAGTAACGACCAGAGAAGCTGCTGACCATCCTACAACGCCCAGCACGACCCCCGAGAACCATCCAGGACAAACTGTCAACCGTGCTGAGTGACGAAGCCTGGCGTCACGTGGAGGGGGGACACCAGGTGTGGGGCCAGGAGGAGAAGGTCTGCCTTGTGCCTGAAGAGCAGGTGAATCCACTTAGAGCCATGGTCCCCACAGCCCTGGGCACCGTGTGCCTCGCCTGAGTCTCCTTTCCTTATGCACAAAACAAGGACACTGCTATTCAGAGCCCAGGATCGCAGGGTTTAAGAAGTTCAGGCGGAGAGAGCCCCGGGCCCGTGGGCACAGAACAGGCAGACCACAGCCGCCCTCCCTCCGGCCCCCCCCTCCTCCCCCTTCCGCCTGGAGCTGGAAGTGCGTCCAGATCTGGCCCGTCGTCCTGAGCAGGCTGATGGCACCTTCTGGGTCAGCTCTTGACCCTGCAGGCGCTGGGCTCCTCCTCCCGTTGTCCCGTTCCCCAGCTCAGCCTCCCCGAGGGCCTGGTGAGCTCTGGGCATTGGGATCCTTCAGTCACAAGAGGAGCCGGGGAGCTTAGGGGGGAGGGGACACCGCCATTGTGCAAGCCTGTGTGTGGCCTGAAACTTCACGGAGGTGACAGGAGGGTCCCATGGAGAAGGGACAGTTGAGGCAAGGCCTGAAGGGGGGACATTGAGCTTCAGGGACACCTGGAGGAAGGGCTCCAGCAAAGTGGGCAGCCATGCCACAGCCCAAGAACACTGACCAGGCCAGCCTCCAGGAGTCTCTCCAGGGAGGCCCACCTGCCAAGTGGCACATGGAAGTCATTGCTTGGTGGCTTCTTGAGAGTATTCCCCCCACAGCGGGGTAAACTAGTGGTGACTGTCAATCAGCATCTTCATCCCCACAGCCCCCTGTATCCCCAGGGAAAGGTCACAGCTGGGACGTATCAGCTGACACTCTTCCAAAGGAACAGGCCACCGACAGGCAGGTATGGCTGGCACGGGGGGGGGCGGAGGGCCTCCGTGCCAAGGCACTTCCACTTTTTGTGCTTGTGCCTTTGGCCAAATCCTGGCCTTGAGCAACGTTCGAAGGGTCAGAGCCACACGGGGCACCCCGAGATGGCAACTCAGAGAGGGCGGGGCCGGGTCCCTTCTCTGGGTGGTTCAGCAGGCCCCAGTTAGCAGGGGGCACAGACTGAGACCGCGCCTCACCTGCAGGAGCCTCGGCCCGTCGTGGGCATGGCCAGTGGGATCCCCGAGGACACCTGGACCCATCTCCCCACAATCAAAGAGGACAGCATGTATTCTCTGGGCTTCTGAGATGGACAGGGCTTCTTAGTAGCTGTTGGTGGGCGTGGTGACATCCACAAGCGCCCGCCCGCCACACCGAGGTCGCCCCACCCCACGGCACTGGCCATACAGTGACTGTCACTTATACCAGCAGCGCTACCCAGAAGGCCACCTGAGACCATGACCCAGGGATGGGGAGTCCACTAAACCCGTCCCTCCGAGTTCTGAACGGCCTGTTTAAGTGGAGCTCTGTGGACGTGGCACCCGCTCCATGTTCAAAGCTTCATAAAGCGCATGTCACAGGTAGGTTAAATAAAGCCACTTAACTGTCTTAATTTAATCACCCAGCGGGAGGGGCTTGTGATCATCGAGTCCCGGGGCTGAGGCTGAGGCTGAGGAGGAGGCTGAGGCCCTCCCCCTGACCCATGGTCCCAAGAAGAGGATGACTCTGTCCAGGGTCTCCTCCTCCTCCTCCTGCCAGGGTCGGGTCTCGTCACCTTCTCCGGGAGTCCTAGGGCCATCCCATGGGACTCCTGGCCACCAGCCCTCCTCCCTTCGAGTGCCACCTAACATCACCTGGGTCCCTCCCCATTGAGGACGCTCTCAGATTAGGGTGAAGCCCAGGTCCCTTGGCAGGTGTCCAAGGCCCTCCCTGATCTCTGCCCACCCCGCATAGCCCCGCTGGCCCTCGCTGTTGGTGAACCACTGTCCTGGAGCGTCACACAGTGAGAGACGCAGCCGGCACCTCACAGTGACGGTCCTCACAGTGAGGCACAGCTGGCTCTGCTGAGCGGGTGTCATGGGTTCGGCCATTAAAGGCTCCAGATGCCTTGGAGCCGTCGAACCCCAGAGAGAAGGGGCCCCTGTAGCAGAACCGAGCTTCAGGGGGGCGTCGGGTGCAGCGGGGTCGGCCCTTCCTGCTCCTGCCTCCTGCTGGAAGCGAGTGCAGGAAGCACTGCCGCCCGGGGCTGACCAGCTCCCCGTCCCTCTTTACCCACCCTCAGGGGACGCCTTCCTCTGGCCCCTCTGGCCTCGGACTGGAGACCTGCGGTCCTCGGCCTCGCGTGGGCCGGGGAAGAGAAGCTTCTGCTCAGCAGACCTCCGACCAGACGTTCCGTTTGAGGGATGATTGATGGAGGGAGGAGAGGATTTCCCGGGGTTTCAAAGATCTGCCTCACAACCCAGATAACCTCCCGGAATTCCAGCGTTCTGCGTCCTTCAAGAACTCTTCTTATTGTTGGGGACAGCGAGAGGGGCTGCCCGGGGACCACTGAGGCGACAGATGTTCCTTGAGCACCAACTGGTCACCAGGACCCGTGCAGTGGGCTAAGGGGGCCGCAGGGCACCCTCCGTCCATGTTGGAGCATGGAGTTCCAGAGGGGGGCAATCACCCCAAGGGACCAGAGGACACAGTTAACTACCAAGGCCATACAGACAGGTGGGGCTTCAGCCGGAGGACACCTGTGAACGCGTCTGTGAGGGGGACCTACAAGCTGGCCCTGGGAAGGTGGGCAGGAGGCAGGGGGCTCCAGGAGGAGGGCCGAGGACCTACGAGGGGGACCGCTGTCACGCGGGCCTGGTGCAGGATGTGCGGAGGGTCTCCGGGTGGCCAGCCTGGGAGGAAGGAGTGAATACCAAGGACGGGGGTCAGGACGAGGCTGGGGGCTGGGCCCAACCATCCGCCCTCTCCAGACCAGGAGCCCAGCTGCAGCCGCAGGCCAGAGCCGCCCACTGTCTATCTGTATGGATCAGATCTTCCTGGGGACAGTTGTGCTCCTTGTGAGTTGTCTCTGCCTGCTTTGGTGTCCCCGATGGTGGCCCACGTGGCCCACAAAGCCTTCAGTATTCATCAACTGGCTTTTTATAGAGAAAGTCTGCCGATCCCCATTGTAGACTGTGGAGGTTTGGATTTCAGGTCTCGGGACGGCTGAGCCGAGTGCCACGAGTCGGTCGTCTGCGGTTGACCGAGGCGTCGTGAAGGCCACTCTGGCTGCTCTGGGGAGGGGACTTGGGGAGGGGCAGGGGCAGCCGGGAGAGCAGGAGCAGGCTGCAGTGCCACCCTGCTGAGTCCCTGCTGAGTGTTCGTCATCACGAAAGGCGCCTCCCAGACCCCGTCTGCCGTCCCCACCTGTCCCCACCTGTCCCCACCTGTCAGGTACTGAACTCCAGGCCCGGCGTCCAAAGTGCTAAGTACAAGCTGATTAAATGGTTCATAGAAACATCGGCGAGAAGCACCCGGCTCTGGCTGTAGGAGGGGCTCTTCAGACGGGGGTCTGGGCACCAAGGAGGAGAGGGGAGGACAGGGTCAGGAAGAGGAGGAGGCCGGACGAGAGGCTGGGAGCCGCATCCCGAGCCCTGGGGGCCTGTAACCTGGGTCTCCCTGAGCTTCCTGGGGGCCTGGCGCTGGGTCCCCCACTCCCACAGGGTCAGCCATTGGCTACGGGCCGCTGTGAAGGCAGCGGGGGCTGCCGGCCCTCCCTGCTGCCTGGGCACCAGGGCTGAGTGAAGCTTCTGGAAAAGGAGTCGCAAGTCCAGGGAGTGGAACCACATCACTCAGAAGGGGGTGCGTATATGGGGGTGCACACTCAGGGGCTTAAAGGGACTAAGGGGACCCGGGTGGAGGAGACGCCCCGACCAGAGAAGGCTCACGGGCACTGACCTGCTCTCCAGGGCGGCCAGGAGTCCAGCCCCTCCTCTGCCTTCTTCCCTAGCAAACCCCTCCTCGATCCCGCCCTCGGTCACGGAAAACGAAGGCCCCGGGGCCTCTGACCCCAGGGAACTGTCCTGCACCTGTGCTGGCCTCGCTGTCCCGCAGCTGTGGACTGGCTGGGACGTATCAGCTGGCACTCTTCCAAAGGAACAGACCACCGACAGGCAGGTATGGCTGGCACCGGGGGGGCGGAGGGCCTCCGTGCCAAGGCACTTCCACTCTTTGTGCTTGTGCCTTTGGCCAAATCCTGGCCTTGAGCAACGTGCGAAGGGTCAGAGCCACACGGGGCACCCCGAGATGGCAACTCAGAGAGGGCGGGGGTGTTCAGCGTCCTCTGGATAGTCAAGGAAGGTCATCAAAGTACCAAAGTCAGGTCAGTACAGCGTCCTTTCCAGGGTGCCCGGGTGGACTGAACCACCCTCCCCGAGGGGGTGGGAGACAGGAGTTTCTTCTCCTGGAATCCATCAGACGGCGCTCACGGACGGGACGGTGGGAATGATCTTTCCCACTCATCGCAGAGCCACGGCCCCACCCGAGCCACGGCCCCACCCGAGCCAGGGGGCTCCTGGGGCCACATCAATGATCAAGGCCCTGGTGTGGCAAAGCCGCCATAGGGGCCCTCCTCCGGCCACCACCGCGCTGCAGGCACCCACCCCAGGCTCCTTATTTAGAGTCTAAGGAGACTCAGCTGGGCCTGAGCCAACGTCCCGTCCAGGGGCGTCCTCCGCCTCCTCCTGAGCCCCCCAGCCCCCCCGCTCAGCCAGCTCCTGGGCCAGGCGAACAGGTTGGATGAAAGTCCACTGTCCCCTGCCCCGCTCTTACTCACTCACTTCTGGACCCAGTGGCCTGGCCTGAGGAGCACGGAGTGACCCTCGGAGGCCTCGCCTGTGCCTCGTCTGACCTCTGCCCCAGGAGCCCCGTGAGCGGCAGAGCAGGCCAGCGCCAGCTCATTCCTGCCTGTGTCACATCAGCCAGCGTCCAAGGAAGTCCCTGGGCTGAGCCTGAGGTCCCGGGGCAGCGAGGTCCACCTTCCCCACCCAGGTGGCCATGACGGTGCAGAGTGAAGGGAGCGCAGAGTCCCAACTGCCGCCTATTCAGGTTGGCGCAACAGGGCTGCGGGGCACCAGGCTTTCCTCCTCGCCCCCTTCCTCTCCCTTAAGGGAGAGCAGACCATGGTGACAAGAGAGGACGGACACAGACAGACGGGACCATCTGCAAAATGCTTTCTTAATCCACACTCAAGACGCAGGGGGCGCCTCCAAGGCAGGACGTCACCAGGACCCTGCGTGGGCTGGTGAGACCCGGTGGTGACCTCCATTTTCACTAGTACTTTCCCTGAGGAACGGTAGTGTGATTGCTGGATTCGCCTCCATGTGACACAACTCCTAATGGTGTCTCCTGTTTGTGTAACTCACCCCTCAGCCCACACTCGCCATGTTTTATCCATGCCCCCCCCCCATGAGTTGGTTATTACCACCACCATTTCACCCATGAGGAAACTCAAGCTCAGAGATGTCGGTTCATTTGCCCAAGGTCACACAGCTAGTATGTGGAAGAGCTGAGACTCAGACTCAGGCCTTGGATAGTGAGACCGTCTTCTTTGCAGTCCCTTCCAACCCTTCCTTCACGGGTGGTGCTGTGTCAACTACGGGCACGTGCAATGCCGGGTCCCATGTTGTGCCAGAGCAGTCCGGGAACACTGGGGGGCCAACTGTCCAGGGACACTCAGGAGCGGAAGGACAAGGCTGCGGCTGTTGACCCACCTTCTTTGTGAACTTCGGTGCCCGCACAGAGGTCCCCGAGCAGGTCTGGCCATCTTTGGGCAGACAATGACCATTCCTCCCTCTTGGAACACAATATCTGAAACCTCGATGACAAATGAGAAGCTAAAAGGACACTTAACCAAAAGCATGCACAGAGTGACCAGCCTGTCCCCATCCTCTGCTGGCAGAGACCAAAAGGTTCTGCTCCGTTGTCCCCCGCCGAGCACCGAGAAGCGGCCAAGCCATTGTGATCAGGAGACGACCTGACGTGTCCTTTGGACAGATCCTTGGTAAGAAGATGCTCAAAACCCACGGGTCGCCTTCTTTAGAGTCACGTTGCGTGGACGGAAGCTGGTCTGGGTCCAGGGCTGCCCAGAACTAGGGACAAGCTCTGGGGTCAGAAGGCTGGGGGACGAGCTGATCTCCGTGCCTTTGCTGACAGCTTCAGGAGGCTTGTTAGGAGGCCCAGTGGGGGCAGGAAGGCCGCACAGCAGAGACCACCCCCTCCACGCCTCCCAGGTTCCGCTGCCCAAGTTCAGAGGCAGCCCTGGGTGCCATTCCAGAGGGGGCGGCTCGGGCACTTCCTTCCCAGCCCGCGGGGTGCCTGAGCCTGGAGGCAAGAGCCGGCTTTGTGTGCCTGCCCCACGGGGCTCTCCCACACTCACCTCCTTCAGCCACTGCCTTTCTTCACGCTCTTAATTGGTGGCTAAATGCCACTCGAGTGGCTCTTACAGGGCCATTCAGGGACCGCAGAGCCCGGGGCCCCTGGTGTCAGGCCAGGCAGGGGCTTGTGATGGCTGGTTACTCCGCAGAGCCTCACCTCCCAGAGCCCTGCTCTGCTCCTTCCCTTCCACCAAACCTACGACCACCCGGCATACAAGTTGGCTTTTAAAGTCTATGTATTTTTTATAGTAAAACTTTCAAAAATATTTTTTTTTTTCCCCTCACTCCAAGTTAGGATTGTACTTGATATAAAATTCCTCGGGGTCAGGGTGACAGGGAGCCAGAGGCAGGTGACAGGCCAGCCAGGTTTACTGAATTTTTCAACCTGGGGGAATCCAGGTCATGGCTCCCATTTTATCAGCCGGGCAGAGGTTCAGCAAGGTTAAGTAACCTGCCCACAGTCACACAGCGGGTAGAGGAGCGGGGATTGGAAAGAGCATGTGCCAGGTCCCGAAGCCCATTCTCCTTCCCCTCAACAGGCTTCCCTTCCCTCCTCTTGCCTGAGAACACATGTTCCCAGCGCCAGGAAGTGTGAGCTGTGCCTACGGACTTCACCCAGCAGAGCCAACTTACTGTCATACTGAACGTAGACTCGTGGATTTCGGTTTTGTGGCTGCTCATTTCTCAGGTTCTGATTATGCCCGCCACAGTCCCCCGCTGGCTGCCCCCCACTATGCCCCAGGGGTCCTTGCCCGACAGCACCCTGGGCAGAAAGCCTGGCAGGGCCCCGCGGCCCACCTCAGCCCCCTCAGCTCTCGGGCAGGAACCCTTTGGTGGCTGCAGCCCACGTCCATCTCCCAGGGCCCTGGCCAGTCTGTCTCAGGCGGTCAGGGGAGAACTCCAAGGTCTGGCCAAGTGTCCCTGGAGGGAGGCCCAGGCACCCCCACTCGGGGTCCCCCGTCCCCCGCTCATACCTGCCGAGAGCGTGCGCCTGGGAGACAGAACTGGGCCTGTCTGCCCCCCGGCACAGGGTCCTCTGGGCTCTCCCCGTGGTTAGGACTGGGAAGACAGCCCCCGGGTGGCGGGTGGGGCCTGCAGTCCCTCAGCCAGCCCTGGCTGGAGTGAAAACTGGCCCTACCCAAGTCCCTGCCCGCTCAGCCCCCGGGGGGTGCTGAGGGTGGTCCCCATTTGTCTGCCTTCTGGGTCTTTAATTCCCAGTTGGGACCAAACTGTGATGGAAAGAAAAGAGTCCTTGACAGATGACCCAACGTTGTGCCATTCCTAGTATTTGTGATTGTCCTGTGTGCGTAGACCTAGGGAGTCTGCGTAAACAGGAGGTGCTCAATGAATGTTTACTGAATGAGTGAATCGCCTGCTTCAAGACACTTGTCTGTCCAGTTAGAGGCCCCAGCAGTAATGCTGGCACCAGTCAAGGTCCGCTGGCCCTGAGCGGTGGCCACTGTGTGTCCAACAGTCCTGACGTCACCAGGGCATTGTATTCGGCAGTGCCTTCTAGCATGTGCACTGCGCTGACCGACCTGTGTGGCCCATCCTCAGGCCAACCCCTCTGGCCACCTCTGAATCGTGTACATGTGGTTTGCACACGGAAACCCTGGCAAGGACGTGTCCCTGTGGTAGCTGGGGTCGTTTTGTGCCGTTCGGGGAACTGGTGGTGCACGTGTGGCCTGATGACCGAGAGAACCGCGTGCCAGCTTCGGCTCTGCCCCTGACCTTGACCGGCCAGTTCCGTCTCTGGGCCTGGTTCCTTAGGCTCAAAGGAGAGGGCAGCCTTGGGTGGATCGGGGGAGGCAGGTCGGTGTCCTCGTCCCCCACCCCAAGGGCTCCGTGGCTGCCCGTGACCCTAGCGGGCAGGAGTCCACCCACCTGGGCTCCTCGGGAGAAGGTGCCACGATCCGTGAGCGCGGATGCCTTGGGAGGAGGGAGGGAGAAAGGCCGCGAACCAGGAGTGGTGGTGCCCCGTGGGGCCGCATTCGCCCTCCCAGAGCCCTGACTCGGTCGGGATTGAGGGGCAGTGCAGCCCGGCCCCGGTGGGGGATTCAGGATGAGACCCCCGGGGGGCACATACAATTCCCCCCAGGCATCAAAGCTATTTTAAAAAAATCGGAACACATGCACAAGTGTTCGGATCTTCACATCTTCAGAAAGAGACCAGAATCTGGGTTACTTTAAAAATGGTCCCACGTGACAAGAAACAAGGGGACGTCCCCTCCTGGGCTGGGAGCACAAAGGTCCCACCAGGGGTCGAGCTGGGCCTGGCCGCTGAGGCTCACCAGCAGAACCTGTGGCTCATTTCTGGGGTCAGCCTCCAGAGGCGAGGACCCTCCTAACCAAATCTGCAGAATCAGGTGCCCACGTCCCCGTGGCCACCTGACCTGCAGCAAGGGGTGCCGACAGGAGTCCTCTGGAGACGGAGGAGGGCGGAGAGGCTCCCTCCGCACAAGAGTGATCAACAGGTCTTGGAATTAATCGATTCTCCCAAGCCCTGGGCTCCTCAGGCCGAGAATGGCAGACAGATGGGTTTTAAAGAATTTTTGTTGTTGTTATATTTTTAAAGAAAAGAAATCATGTGTAGAAACCGAAGAAGCCATCGTTCCCGAGGTAGAAGGCCACCGAGCATCTCCGATGATGAGTTGGAGCAGCAACAGAGGTCAAGCCAGGAAGTCGCCATGAGGCACATCGGGCGGCTGTGTGTCTCTACGGAGGCCTCGGGTTCACCTCTGGAATAGGGAGCGCTCCGGGCTTGTCCCCCTGGTGAACCTCAGTCAACAACTGGGATGAAAATGGGCTAAAATGGTGCAGGCCTGTAATGGCAGTAACTTAGGAGGCTGAGGCAGGAGGATCTCAAGTTGGAGGCCAGCCTCAGCAACTTAGCAAGGCCTGTCTCAGAAACATGACCTGAAGCTCTGGGAGTGAGGCGGAGGACTTCACGTCTATGGCAAACCCCAGGGGAGGTGCCTGAGAAGAATTCCATGCCTTTTCCAGTTTCTGCATGCAAATATTTTTCTTTTTAAATGGCCGGGGTAGTTTTGTTCCAGGACCTTCTATCACACACATAGGTGTGTAAAACCACCACCACAGACAGGATACAGAACTGTCACAATACAGAAGTTTTTCCTTTGGAACTGAGGATTGAACTCAGAGGCGTTTAACCATGAGCCACATCCTCAGCCTTTTCATTTTTTTGTTTAGAGACAGGGCCTCGCTGAGGAGTTGCTGAGGCTGGCTTTGAACTCACGATCCTCCTGCCTCAGCCTCCTGAGCCGCTGGGATCACAGGTGTGTGCCACTGCTCCTGGCACCAGACCTTGTTTGGACCCTTGTGATGACCCACGAGGAAGGCAGGACGGAGGGAGAGGCCCAGTGACGCCCAGGGCCCCTCAGGACGGGGCGAGGAGGAGGACAGGCAGGAGGCGGAGAAGCCAGAGGGTCTTGGTCCCAACCAGAACAGGGGGCTGGACTGGGACGCGGTGGCCCCGAGCAGCAAGACGAGAGGGTCCCCGTGCAGAAGCCAGCCTTGGGGGCGCAGTCCCTCCTCCACCAGTGCCCCTGCCAGCCTGTGCCGGGCGGCTGCCTCCTCTGATCACTGTCACTTCTCCTGGTGACTAGCTCTTGCTTCTCGTTTGTCACCTCGTGCCAAGCTGCAGCCCCCTCCTGGAGGAGGTTTGAGGGTGGCTCGAGGGTGCTTCCTGCTTCATTGAGGGGACTCTCGGCAGCTGGCCCAGGGACAATACTTGGTGGCACCAGAGAAGAGCTTATGATGAACGTCGGCAGGATGGCCACCCAGAACAGAGGCCTGCACTCACTGGCCAGCTGTAGGTGACCGCTGGCCGTCGCCCACAGCACTGTGTTGGGCAGGACCCGGAGGCCAGGACTGGTCGACAGGGCAGGGCAGGGCACGGGCCTGTTAGCAATGTCCGCCGAGGGAGGTGATGGCTGAGGTCGAGGTGAGTGTCCTCCAGCGGAAAACCGAGGCCCAGAGAGCAGAGCCACCTGCCTGCAGTCCAGCGGCCAGTGGGAGACAGGGTGGGGAGACGTCCATCTCTTGATTAGTGAGTGGAGTTTTTCTTTCTTCCTGCAGAGTTCAGAAAACCTCTCTGATGTTGGCAAAGCTTTCTTCTCAGAAGCCACGGCCCGATCTAGTGAGTTGGGTAGAGCCACAATCTCGGAGCTAAGGGACCGGGTCAGTAGTTACCTTTCCAGAGGTCTTAGGGCGTAGTGTCAGTCACCTTGGCAGAGAGGACGTGTGTGTTAGCTGCCTGTCGCTACGACAAAGACGCCTCCAGAGAATCACCTTGTGAGGAGGAAGGTTCACTCTGGCCCGTGGTTTTGGAGCTCCACTCCCTGGGCACCTGGACAAGCTGCTTCTGGCCTATGGCAGGACAGTCCATCACGGGGGCAGCCCGGGGCAGAGGGGGTTTCCCACCTCATGGTGGCCAGCAAGCAAAGAGAGAGAAGGGGCTGAAGCCCCTGGGCACAGTGCCCACTGGGCCTTGCCCTCAGCACATGGGCCTGAGGGGACATTTCAGATCCAAGTTACAGCAACAGCCGGCGATGGCAGAACATGTGCCAACCTGCGCAGAGCACGGGCCTGGACGCTGTTCGTCCACATGGTGACTTTGGGACTAGTTTTGGCCCCGTTTTATAGAAGGAGAGGTTGAGGCTGAGACAGCGATGTTCCTGACGCGGGCCATGGTTCAGCTCACCATCTCCCAACAGCTGCACGAGGAGGGTCCGTCGCCACCTCTCACCGAGAGGAAAGGGAAAAGAAGAAGTGGACGATTCCCTCCCTAAAGGGGTCACTTGCCCAGAGTCCCCAAGCCATCCGTTGTTGAGCCCAGGTCTGTGGGGACCCTGTGCGGTGCTCCCATCTGCTTCCTTCCCTGGGGGACCTTCCCGAGCCCGTTCCTCACACTCCGGTGAGCGGAAGGCTGTCCCCAGGAAGGGGAAAGTGGACCTGGAGCCCAGGTGTCCTTGAGGCTCATTCGGATCCAGTTTCTAGAAGGAAACTCAGCAGAATCCAAAGACATCGGTGCCTCCCGCTGAAGAGATCCAGGCAGACTTTGGAAGGAGCTGCCGTCCCCACAGGAGAGGCCCCGCCAGGGCCAGCTTCCCAAGCCACCTCTGGTGACCGGCTTCTCACAGGCACCTCCTGGCCCCCTTGCGACCCTTTTACCCAAGAACAGAAAGGAAGGAAAAAAGGTGAAATCTCTGAAAATCAGGGCCAAGTCAGGAACTGTCCACGCACAATTCAGTGTCCATCTCCCGTGTTCCCGGGAGCAGCCTCCTACAGAAAAAGGACGTTTGCTTCTGCTGAATGGACTCGGTCCTGTGGGGGGCTGTGTTTGGCACTGGAAAGCCTGCTTAGGGGTAGCTGGACGCCGTATTCTCAACAATTAGATGTACAGTCGATACAAGTGTCCTTGACTTCTCATCTCCCTGCTCTTTAACCCTGCTTCATATCTTGTCAGAACACGGAAGGGGATGGACGTACGTAGGAGGAATGATGGAGGGACGATGAACAAAGTGGGGTGCACACACACACACACAGTGGAATATTATTCACCCACGAAAAGGAAGATAATTCTGGCACCTTATATAACAAGAACGATATTGCGCTAAGTGAAGGAAGCGGGCCACCCAGACGCCACCACCGTCTGATTCCCTTATCCGAGGTACCCAGGCTCCTCAGACTGATAGAGACCGAAGTTGAGTGGAGGCTCCCAGGGTGCAGGCAGGAGGGACAGGAAGTTGCTGTTTAATGGCTGCAGTTTGTGTTTCGGGAAAGTGAGGAAGTCGGGGTGATGGGGAGGGGGGAGGGGTCCCCTGCACAGTGACTGTACTTAAAGCCCCGGGTGCCACCAGTTACTAAAATGGTTAAAAGAGAAAATTGTATGATATTGATATTTTTCTGCCAAAAGCAACAACAACAATAACACAAAGAGCCTAGAGGAAGCCGGCCTCGGCAGCGAGGACGCCAACAGGCCACCTTGACCCTGTCCTCTGGTGTTGAGGGACTCCAAAGGACACCTCCCGGGCACTGAGACCCCCCCACGGTTCCGTCCCTCAGGACGTCCCCACCCCCGCAGGCTGGGCCTCCATCCCTCACCCCCTGGAGTGACCCCTGGGTGCCTTCCCTCCCCCACCCTGCATTGCTCCCAACTCTTCGTGCCGCCTCCTCCGAGAGGCCTTCCTGGTCATCGGCCTGCAGGGATGACCACTGCATCGGCGGGCAAGACTCCCACGGCACTCACGCCCCCACGCCGCGGCTCCTGGTTTGCATTTCTGTGTCCACGAGTGGCCTTTGGCTCCGCAGGTGGAGGACAGAGTGGAGTCCTCCACCCCCCTCTCCCCCCGTCACGCACTTGTGAGGGGCCTGGCCTCTCCAGCACCCGGGAGCACGTGACATGAGCAAATGCGGGACTCCGCGGTCCAGAGGTGCCACCTACATCTTTGACTTGGGAGGGAACCAAGAGAAAACCGCCTGTCCCCACCTTTGACCCTGGAGATCATGTGCCGAGAGGGCCACAGAGCGCCTGCTCTTCCAGATGGACACAGCCGGCCCGACCCCCGTGTGGCTCCTTTTCTTGCCTTTCCTCGGGGTGGGACCACGGACTGGGGTGCTCAGCTCATGCTCAGCACCGTGGACGGAGCCCTGATGGACCAGGCTGCCCCGAGACTCCCTTCAACGCCAGCCTCCGTCGTATTCTATTTCTGCTGGGTGATAGACGGCTCACAGAGGACAGGGACACTCGTGTCTCCCACGGATCTCCGCCTCGTGCCCAGTGCCCCCAGCGCAGGTGCATGAAGGCCAACTTCTCTGGCAAGCAAAACTTCCTGTCCCCAGTAGAAAGGCAAGCCGGGCCAGAGGGGACAGCCGTCACACCAGCCTCGCTTTTATCCTCAGGGTTCAAGAGGCCAAGGTGGCATTTGCCCAAAGGATGTTCTGGAGGGTGAGCTGTCAATCTGGACATCACTGGTGACCCTAGTGACCATCGACACCCCCTCCCTCTGCCACCACATGCAGCCACTGTCTCCCCCCAACCCACCCGGCATCAGCGAAATGAGCCCCTCCACGTTTAGGGCCCCAGAAGCGGCAGATCCCGGCGCTGAGCGTCCCGCGCAGCCGCCCAACGGTGACATCTAAGAGGGTCCTCTCGGCTCTGTTAGGACTGTTGGGGCTGTTGACCAGCTGTTCCCCCCGCTGCACGGGCCACTGCCCCTGGCGACCCCCCGTTATTTTGGGGGATTCCTTTTTACCTCTTGGACTGTCTATGGTTTTGGAAGAGAAGCGCGGAAGCCCTTCAGTTCAGGGAGGATGGGACTTGTCTCAGGCTTAGGCGGGTCCTGGTGCCCTGGCTCCCAGGTCTGGGTTTGGGGCCGTGGCTTGTGTTTAGCCACGAGGCAGTCCCGCTGTCCCACGAGACCTCTTTCATCTGTGTCCTCTCTCTCCCTCCATGTGACCCGCGTGGTCAGGTGTGGTCACGTCCTAATGCCCCCAAGCCGGAGAACACCCAGGCCAGGGACAAGGCTCTGGGCTGGGACTGTCTGGGCCAGCTGCAGGTCCACAGTAAAAGAAGAAAGATTAAATAAAACCTCCAATCAACCCCAGGGCTGCAGCAGGGAGCAGACGGGCCACTGCCCGGGGGGCTGGGCAGCGTTCCATCCTCACTAGAACCAACTTGGTGAATTTAACAAACACTGAGCCAGGGCCCGAGGGATCCCTGGCGGGCGGGAGTTGCTGTGTTGAGTGAGTGGCCTTCTGCATTCTGCTGCCGTCACTGCGTTAGCGGGGACAGGGGGACTCACGGATGAATAAACAGACCTGAGCATGGCCTTCGCCCTCGCGGAGGTTGTCATCTAGCAGCTGCTGCCCGCGGGTTTGTTAGGAGGGGCCAGGCACGGTCCCAGATGACCAGGCCCACTTGCCCAGGCACTGGGCAAGACCCAGCAGTCCTGCTTCTGTGGACCCAACGCCATGGCGGGTGGAAAGGACCCTCCCCTGAGCTCCTGGCACCTGGGAGGGGTCTGTCGCCAGAGCCCGGCTCTCGCTCCCCAGGGTGAGGGACCTTGGCTTGGACGCGGCTCTATCTGCACGGCGACCTCACAGTATCCACAAGGCAGAGGGCCCCCGCTGCAAGGAAAATCCTAAACAAACAAACAATAAGACACACAGCGACCGGAACAACCGTGGCAGGTAGACCCCCTGGAGCAGGCAATACGGGTCTTCAGGTATACTTCAGGGCCTTCGTCAGTCTCTCATAAAACACGCCGAGGAGTGGGATTCCATCAAGGTTTGTTTCAGTTGACTACAGCGAGCTCTTGTCCCCACGGGCCGCTCTGCGGAGCTGATGTTCCTGGCAAACAGCGCCCCCCCCCCCCAGCCGGCCGGCGCTCCTGCTCCCATCGTTGTCCAGTCAGTGCAGC
>NW_026000082.1:43686450-43691128 GCF_001458135.2 Marmota marmota marmota
CCCCGCGGGGAGCCCTCTTCTGACCACCCCCTTGTTGGTTCAGTGAGCAGCTCAGCCTCATTTAAGAAAATGGAAACTCAAGAGTCCAGAAAGAGAAACCCCTGACCCCCCACCCTGCCGCCTTCAGGAGGTACACGGCCGTGCTCCAGTGTCTCAGATTTCGTGAGTTGTTTATTTTAAAATAAGATCCATTGCTTCGTTTTCTGATTCTACTCATGGTAGAATATTTAAAAAATATCAAGCATTAATAGCGAAATGGAGATGTGACACTGACAGATTAAACAACAAACACCAGCCCATACCCTGGTACTTCAGCAGAGGCACGTGGCATGTGTGTTCACAAACCTGGACAACGATGTGTGTCAACCTGATGTCTTCTTCTTCTAACAGGCTACATTTTGAGCATTTGTGTCTTAAAATTTCTTCAAAATCATGGTTTTAATGGCTTCCCATTACTTCATGATATGCACGTGCAATAGTTGAATGACGTTGCTATCGACGCGCACTCAAATAATGGGTGATATCGGGAGCTGAAGGGGGATGGAAACTAAGTGAAATGAGCCAATCCCCCAAAGCCAAAGGTCCCACGTTCTCCCTGATGAGTGGGAAGGAACCCACCATCAGGTGGAGGGAGGGAAGAACAGAATCCAGGGGGTTGGACAAAGGGGAAAGAAGGGGGGAGACGGTGGGGTGGACTGAGGCGACTTCCCTGTGTACGAGTCCCACCGTCGACACAGCCACGAGGAATCATCTTACCCCAAAATGGAAACCACATTAGGAAACGGCAGGAAGACCAGGAGAGGAAGGGCGCGGGGCGGAGAGGCGCCGGGTCCTGTGACAGTGAGATCTACTCCGTGCTTACAATACCCCCAGGTGGACTCTCGTGTCGTGTGTAACAAAAAGAACCCATGAAAGATCTCTGTGCTCTCCGTGTGGGCAGCTGGTGGACGATCCTGCCCGACGTTCCCTTCCCGGAGACCCCGGGGAGGAGCTGCATTGCTAGAAACTGAAGAGTCAACAAAGCAGAGGAAAATCACAGGTGTCCAGGTCTCCGGGTGCCTGTGGGGTCAGCCTGAGTCAAAGTAACCACAGGGACCGGAGCTGCGGCCACCCCTCCTGTGGACTGAACGATGCGCGCTTCGGGTACTGTGCTGGGTGCTGAGGGGCAGAGGTGGTCAGTAAAACCAGGACCCTCATCCTGGAGGGGCTCACAAGTGGAGAAAGGCAAATCCACCCAGTCACCGTCCAGTCCATCCGTCCATCCGTCCACCCACCCGTCCATCCATCCGGTCATCCAGACACTAAGCACCAGTTACAGGCGGCCCCGGATGCTGTGGGAGCAGGTGTGCCCCTGGATGCAGCTTCTTGGGACGGGTCGTGTCTGGCTGCAGCCCTCCGCAGGGGCACGAGGACCAGAGGGAGGGGCTTGGTCCTGCCCGGTGGCCGCAGGCAGCCTCTGCAAAGCACTCCCCAACGCAGAGGTCATCCTCACAGACTCTGTCCTCGACTTAGCATCTGGACTCCCCAAGTGGAGTCAAAGTGGACACTTTCACACGTGGGTGGGTGGGTCTGGAAGATTCCAGGCAACGGGAGGGAATGAACAGGGAATGGCCCAAGGCGTGGCCCAGGGGCACAGCGGCCTGAGCCGTAGCCTGAGGCGGGACTGCGGTAATCAGAGGGACTGAGGTCCCCGGGGCCGGGCAAGCCAAGGAGCTGGGAGCCACCCAAGGTTTAAAGAATGCGGCCTCCATGGTCTGACCGACATTTCCTCTGGGTGGAGGACAGGAGGGAATAGGGGTGGGAGGCACTCCCCGCAAGGAGGCCAAGTGGGCACCCAGTTCTGCAGAGTGGGCAGGGGTGTGTAGCTGGAGGGGGGTGAGTGGAGTTGGCGTGGGCTTGGGTGCCGGGGGACACCTCCAACCCCTACCCACACCCCCAATCCCCCTGCACCAGTGCGCAGGCTTCCTGCACAGGAGTGCGGCCCAGGCGCCTGGGATTGCAGCCCCCCGGAACAGCGCGGTATTGTTGGTGCCCTTATGCATCACCTGTGGGTGGGTTCTCTGAGCTGTAGGAGGTTTTGAGGCCTCAGCTCCCTGCCTGGAGAGCAGTGTGCTCCCTGGGCTATTTACCAGCGCTCCAGCGCATCCAGCTAAATTCTGATCAAACCAACCCAGCTCCGCGGGTCAGATGGGCCCCTGCCAACAGCAGATGTACTGGAGCGCCCCCTAGAGGACCAAAGCGCTGGGTGACAAGTCCCAGAGCAGAGCTGAGAAGCGGCTTCGGTGATCATGAGGCTGGGGTCCAGGGGGCTCCGGCAGAGGACGCCCACTGGAGGAGTCTCACCAGGCACGATCCTGAGTTTTCACTGTGGCTCCACAGCTGTGATTACTGCTCATTTGGATTTGCTTTTCTGGCTCTGCACGGAGGAAAAATAATATAGCTTTTAAAGCTAGATGGGCCTAGTTTTGAACTCAGACTATGTCCTCCGTATGCTGTGTGACCTTTAGCTCTTTGCTTCACCTCTCTGAGGCCCTTGTAAGATGTGGACCATCATCCTATTTCACAGGGATACTTTCATGAGGAATGAAATCCAGTACCTGAACCTCTTCGAGATGAGAGGCCATGTCTATGGCACCTTCCATGTAGATTCGGGGTCTCCAAGTTACCCGCCCTGCCTCACCTCTCTTCTAAAACTCATCAGAAGTGTGCAAAGCCTGAGCTCCATCAACTCCCGTGGTCAGGAAGCCGGGAGAAGCCTCCGCCCCCCTGAATGAACGGCTGCAGGTTTATGATTTATTTGCTGATTAATTGGATGCTTGGAGACAGTTCCATTTCAATTACCTTCCTGGCGCGACGCGCTCCCCCGGCCTGCCAATGTCAATACATTAAGTCCCAGTGCCTGTGGTGGCAGCCAGGGCACAGGGCGCTGTAGTCTGTGCCGGGCGGCTCACGGAGCATGGCTTCCTTCACTGTGCTCCTGGGGAGAGGGGGTCCTGCGCCCCAACCAGTCAGGCTGAAATGACGGTGGAGCCTTTGAGACCCCCATCCTAACGCGTCTCAGCTGGGCTTCACTCACAGAGTCCCACTGAGCCAGCGGAGCAAAGGGGCCACGTGTCCCATTGAGCCCCTACCGTTCCCAGGAGCCAGAATTCATGCCGGACTCAAGTGGAGGTGCAAATCGTCCCAGGATTCCTGCCCCAGGTGTGCACGGCTGAGATAGTGCTTCCCCTTGAGCACAGGCCAAGTCATGAGTATCAGGAGCTACATCGAGCCAACTTCAAACCCATTAAAAAGAAGAGGATCTGGTGGGCCTGACCTAATCAGACGAGCCCTCAAAAGGCCCCCGGCCCTTCCTAAGAGATTGGAATCCTGAGACTGGGTGACGGAGGGAGCCATGCGGCAAGGAACTACAGGCAGCCGTGGGGAGCTGGGCGCAAGAGCGTATCATCCCCAGTCTTTGAACTGCAAAGACAGAATTCTGTCAATAAGTTGAACTTGAACTTGAAAGAGAATCTGGAGTCCCGAGAGGAATGCAGTCTAGCCGACACCCAACTCTAGACTCCTGAGACCCCGAGCAAAGAACCCAGCTCAGCGGTGGCCAGACCTCGACCTGCAGACACTGTGGGCAATCCATGCCCATCATTTGAAGCTGTGGTCATTTGTTACGCAGCTGTCGCGGACAGATACAGGCAACCGCACGGCCGACCCTCTACTCCTGGCCCCCGGGAACCTGTGCTTTCTGTCCCTGCCTCTCCTGCTCACAGCTGTTTTACCTTCCCTGGGACCTCTTGACTTCTCTGTGCACACTGAGGGGGACGCCCACTGACCCAGGCCTCCCGCAGGGATCCAGGTGCTCCAGGTGTCTGCTGGGGGTGACTAAATGCCAGGACTGTCACAGGCCGCCTCCTCTGACCCCAGCCAGGCCGGACACCCGCACCCCCATCCCTTTGCATATGGAGGCCCTTGAGGCTCTGGGGTCTCTGGGCTTGTTTTCTCCAAATGATGTGGAATGTCCCATCACCTCCTCCAGCCTCTGCTTAACATCACCTCCGCAGTGAGCTGACCCCAACTTCCCAACTTAAAAATGGCAACACGTCCCTCTGCCTACCTCCCCCCTGCACTCCTCCCTCTCCCACCCTCTCCCCTTCTCCTAGGGCAGCTGGCGGCAGCTGGGTCCCTCGTCATGTTCTCTTTCCTACTAAGGGTCTGTTCTTACCCCGTATCCGCAGCACTTAGACAGCTCCGGGCACACAGTAGGTGCTCAGGAAATAGACGAGGCTGAATGAGCGCCCTGCAGGTTACGACCAGGCCTCTCTGCTCAAGTCCCGTGACCCTGACTCTGTTCTGCAGCTGCTCCTCCCCGTCCCTGGGCCACCCGGGGCTGAGCAAGGGTCCCCTCTTCACTGTAGAGACAGCTCAGCCAGAGTCTCCCACAGTGTGGTCAGGGCACCCCGAAAACACACCCCCCCGTTGGGGGTCCCCACACGGCCTGCGGGGGCCTGGGTCTGCCTCCCAGTGCGCAAAACAATTCAGATACATATATAAAACACAGAGACACACCCGAGCCTCCGCCGGCCCGACAGGCCAGGCCTGGGGGTCTGTAGCCTCAGTTTGCAGGTTTAGGCACTCGGAGGGGGACGGTGCAGGTGAGCAGGACACCCCCCCCCGGCCCAGCCCC
>NW_026000082.1:43691374-43701847 GCF_001458135.2 Marmota marmota marmota
CCCCCCCCCCCCCGCCAGCCCCCTGGCCCAGCCCTTCTCTCCCGACACTGTGGGGATCGGTCGCCAACCTGCCCTTGTCCACCAGAGGACATAGGCCCACGACAGCTGGCTGCAAGCGAGAACTGGCCTTAGTGTTCCAGGGCCCAGGGCACCCCCAGGGCACTTGCCCAGATGTCCCACAACTTTTATTCTTAGGAGGCAGCTCGTCCTCCGGCACAGGCTCCGAATCTCCCTGGGGGCTGCTGTCCACCTGAGGCCACAGGTGGAGATGGCCGCTGACCCCAGGGTCACACAGTCTCTGGGACAGTCAGGGGTCACTCCGCAGCAGGCCCCTCTGACGACGAAGCAGGCCCAGGGTAGGGAAGGGGCCTGCTTGTAAAATCACTGATGTGTCCCCTTCTGGTGACGAGTGACTGTCACCTGGTGTGCTGCTTTGGAAGCCTGGAGCAGGTGGCAGGGATCGTGGAAACGGCTGATTAGCTGCTTTCTGCTGCAGCCGCGGGCTGACGTTGGGGTGTCTGGAGCTCCGTCTGGGGGGTGACGCGAGAAAATGGCTCATCAGATGTGCTGGGGCTGGGCCATTGTTACGTGCGTGGCTCCCTGGAGGCCCTCAGTACGTGGGCCTTGCAGACAGTGGGTGGCTCCCGGGTCCAACACCCAAAGTGGGTGAAGACCGAGGGGGGCTGCCTGGAAGGAGGAAACCCTGTGACCTCTAGTGTTCCCTTCAAAACCAGACGCCACTCTGAACACAGCAGCATGATCTGTTTGCTGTGCAAAACCAAGGGACACCTCCACACGCCAGGCATGCCCACTGCCTCGGATTTTTCTGACTCAAGAAGTTTTCAACTGACACAGTGGACGGGGAAGTCACGACTAGAAAAGGGAGAAGGAACTTGAGGAGGTGCACTCAGTTTGTTTTCTGTTGCTGTAACGCAATACCAGAGGCTGGATACCTTATAAAGGAAAGAAGTTGAGCTCACAATTTTGGAGGTCAAAGGGCATGGTGCTGACATTTGCTGGGGCCATCAGACTGGGTCACATGGCAGATGGCATCATGGCCAGAATGCAGGACAGAGGGAGGGATCACATGGCGAGACAGGGAGCCAGAGAGTGGGATGGGCCAGGCTGGCTCTTTCACAATGACCGGCCCTCGTGGGAAGCAACTGGGGTCCCACTGACCCCACTACCTGGCCTTAAGCCCCGCCCCTTAAAGGCCCAACACCTCCTGACACGGCTGTGCAGGAGACCAAGCTTCCATCAGTGATATGTGGGGAACCTGCTCGAACCTTACCAAACTGCAGCAGGTGGCCCTCCAGCTCAGACGGGGGCTGCTCTGGGCACGGTCACGGCGCGTCCTCGGAAACTTCACAATTCACACAAGAAAAGCCACCGCGGGCCGCTGGTCAGGTCGGTGCCTCCTCAGCACCCTGCCTGCCCACACCTGCTTGTGGGGCGCGGGGCTGGGCCTCCTGTCCTCACCCTGAGGCGGGGGGCTGGGGACCTGGGGCTCATCGAGGACTGAGCTCCAAGTTCTTGGGGCCACAGACCTAACCAGCTGCCCCCGGAGGAGGACGCCTTGATGGGGCCTTCAAGGTGACGAGTTCCCGTGAGGGTGTCTGGGGAGGGAGCGGCCAGGCCGAGGCGGGGACCCAGGGCCGTGGGGACCACCAGGAGCCGGGGCCGCGCGGTGGGCACGGGGAGGACCCATCTGGATAGTGACCCCAGGGAGGACACCACACAGAGCTCTGGGGACTCAGGACACTCGGGAAGCTGTTTGTCCCGGGGCCCCCAACCCTAACCACCAGGCGGGACCTGCAAGGACACGGGGCCCACCTGGGAGGAGTCGTGTGGAACCTTCCAGAAATCCTCTGGGAAGCCCTGAAAGCAGCATCTGTGCCCAACTCCAAAGGCTCCCGGGTCCCACCCTCGGCCTGCGGCTCCCCAGGTACCAAAGCCACCATGGCCAGGGCCACACCCTGGGAGATGCGGGTCACGGCAGAGCAGCCGCAGGAAGGTCCCTGTCCCCGTTTCCCTCACACCACGCTCCAGATCCTGTGTTTGAAATAAGGTCCGCCTCCTGTCACCTGCCAAGGCTCCTGGGACGGGCCTCCTCTTGGTTCCCACGGAGGCCGGCCTCCTGCAGGGGCTCAGACGGCCGGGCCACCCTCCCCCCGCAGAGGGACGTCCCTCTGTCAGGAAGCTGGAGGGTGAACCGCAGCTGATGGTTGGCAGCGAGGTCCCCAGCAGCACTGAGTGAGAACGGGCTCACAGGCCGCCGCCCGTGGGCCGTGGTCTGTCACGTGGAGCCCTGCGGGGCTGAGGGAGCCCCGATTGTGAAGTGGGACCCCACCCCACGCCCAAACCTCAGGCAGACGCCTCTCCGCCCACCACCAGGGGAAGCTTAGGTCCCCCGCTCATTTCAAAAATATCCCCTGGGCAAACCCATGAAGGACTGGAAACTCCCTGGTGGACTGTCCTGTAGAAGTTTCCACGCTTTCTCGGAAGAGCCGGTGATTTTTCCCACAGTTCCCTTCAGTCAAAATGAATCCCTAAACATTTGTCTATTAAATACCTAGGGCCAAACAACTATATGAAGTATTTACGTTCTAACAACATAACGGCCAGATCAAAAAAAAACAATACATACGAGGCGTAAAAACAATCATTTTGTTTTGTTCTTTAATAAACACAAGTAGTTACAAATGGGTCGGGTGTGCCTGTTGGGCACTGCACAAATCCTCCAACTCTGAACTGAGGCTGGCCTCCATCACCCCATCGTACTTGCTTTTCGTTTCAGCAACCACCAAACCCCAGCTTCACCAAGGAATGAACTCAGCAGAAGGGAACCTTGAACCCGCGAGTGACCTTGAGCGAGCAGTTCACCCAGGGTCCGACAGGTGTCACCGTGTTCTCCTTGAAGATGAAAAATGTCCCACGGCACCCTAGGGCACCTGGGCTGCCCAGTTTGGGAACCACAGCCAACCAGGGTGCTCCGGGTTCAATTCTGCAGACATTCCCATGACCCAGGTGCACTACAGCAGTTGGTTTTAAAGGTGCTGCACCTTTGGACTAAGGGTCAGCCACAGGTGTTTATGCAGCCGCACCGAATGCTCAGAACCACTCCACGAGGTGAGTGCTATGATCACGACTCACTCTCACAGGTGAGGAAACTGAAACCCGGCAGGGTCTACGGGCATTTGCTTAAGATTCCCAGGTGCTGTGGAGCAGAGCCTATGACCTCCACCTCCAGCACAGGCACAATCCAGACTCTGCTACTCACTAGCTGTGTGTTCTTTTGCAAGTTCCTCAACCTCTCTGGTCTTTAAGTCACTTTTGCTGGTTCCTCTTTGGTGAATGCATAAAAGGCACAAAGGATAAAAGCTGGGGGTTTGGCACTATCCAAGAAACAAGACCTCCTGATGAGGGCCAGGGTGGGAGGGAGAAGGAGAGGGGAAGGCCCTGGACGCGCTCAGCCTGTTGCTCAGCCAGGCTGACTCCGACGTCTTGACCGTGGCCCGAGCTGACGGTGACGATGATGAAGTTCCTTTAAAAAAAAAAAAAAAATCGAGCTCAAGATGAATGGGAAATGGGTGTTGGTAGATTAGGGTTTTAGGTCAGAATTGCTCAAAAAAATAGTAAGAACCCCCAGCCTCTTTAGTTACCTGGCTTCTTCTCACTGGGCATCTCCTTTTGCTCGTGGTGGGCGGCAGAGTGTCTGTCCGTGCTAATGACGCCGTCCCCCAGAGCCCCGCTTGTCAAAAGGGCTGTAAGTGAAACTGTTAAGAAATGGATTTCCACGCAGCGATTCCTCACGAAGGAAGCAGACCGGACAATGGCCAGGGCCTTCGTCCAGTTGAGGGGGACGCCACTGGTGGGGCCTTGGGACCTGGGAGACCTGAGCATCCGGGATTCCCCACTGCGCCCCAGGATGGCACCAGACGATCCAGCCCAAGTGCAGAGGCCACCGTCCTAGGAGGGGGGGACGGAGGTGAGACCTCAGCCCTGGCCCAGCCCCCACTCTGCCCCTTGCTGGACCATGGGCAGGTAACGTGTCCACAGATGGAAAGCTCCAGTCCCTCTGGGCTTCTCCTCACGGGCAGTGTGGGTACTTGTAAGGACGAGGACTAAGGACTCTGCCTCCGGACACCGTCTACCAGGAGAACGTTCTGTTGACCTGGTCGTGAGAGGCAGCAGCGTAGTGTCCAGAGCCTGAACTTGGCCTCGGAGTCCTACATTCTGCCCTTTCCTAGCGGCACGAGGTGAGGCCCACACAGGAGACTCCATCTGCCTCTGCTTCCCTCTCCATGAAATGGAACTAAATAGAGCGACCGTTTCGGGGCTGTTGTGAGGTTTAAATGATCACGTGCTGACCGCTCGATATGTGGGAGAATGAATGCAAAGTATCACAACAAGGCGGTTAAGGCAGAGGACAGCCAAGGGACCCTGTAGAGGGTCAGATGGTAAGAACTGGGGGCTTGGTGGGTCCCGCCTGATCTGTCACCATGGCTCGGCTCTGCTGCAGGGGACTGAGGCCTTCCTGTGCTCCACCAGAGCGCACTCATGGTCACGCAAGTTCAATTTCGTGTAATTTTCACATGCTACCAGAAAGTCAGATATTTCTCTTGATTTTCCCCAAGTGTTTAAAAATGTAAAAAGCAAGCGATCTACAGACTCAGGCAGTTCCCATCAGAATACCAACGACGTTCTCCGTAGAATGAGATTAAAGATAGAAAGAAAAGGACGGTCCTAAAATTAATCTAGACCCAGAGCAGCCAAAGCAGTTTAACCCCAAAAAGCTGGAGGCCACACATCGCCTGACTCCAGACTACACCGCAGAGCCACCGTGGCCCAAACTGCGTGACACGGTCACAAAAGCAGACACCCATGGAACAAGACAGAAGCCACAGTGATGAACCCACACAGACGCCGTCATCGGATCCTTGACCAAGGTGACAAACCGTGCTGCGCAGGAAAGACAGGCTTTACACAAATGGCGCTGGGCAGCTGGTCACCCCTGTGTGGAGAGCGAGCCTGGACCCTTCTCCCTCGCAAAAGTCACCTCAAAGTGTACCAGAGCCCTGGGGGTCAGACAGAAACCCCGGAGCCCGGGAAGAAGATGTGACGCCACTCTCCAGCCCAGAGCTCAGGTGTGGGTCCCTCCGCAGGAGCCCACAGCTCAGGAGTGGATTCCAAGATCACTAAATGGACGGCCTCGAGTCGAAGAGCTTCCGCCCAGCCAAGGAGACAGTAAGGAATGGAGAGGGGCCCAGGGAGCGGAGAGAGTCTTGGCTGCCACTCTTCAGGCAGGACTGATATCCAGACCATGTCAGGAGCTCAAAACACTCAACACCCCCCGCCCCCGTTAATAAATGGGCAGATGAACTCACAGGCACCTCACAAGAGCCAGCAGATCTACGAAAACACGTCCTGAATCCTTAGCGTTTAGGGAAAGGAAGATCAAAACCGCACTGAGGTTTCACCTCACTGGGTCAGGATGGTGGCCGTCAAGAATGCAGTGATCAATGCTGGAGGGGACGTGGGGCAAAGGGACACTTTTACACGTCGGTGGGGCTGTGAATCGGCACAACCACGGTGGAAGCGAGTGTGGAGAAGACCAGGCACGGAGCCCCCACAGGACCCAGCTCCACCACCCCTCGGTGTTCCCACTGAGGGACCAAGTCCTCACACCACCGCGGTGCCCCAGACCCACGTGATCAGCTCGATTCACGACCACAGGACCAGCCTGGGCGTCCACTGATGGATCAACGGACCGAGAAAATGTGGCCTATGCACACCAGGGGCTCTTATTCGGCCCCACAGAAGAATGAATGGGGTCATTTGCAGGAAGATCATCCACGGTGGATAGGTCTATAGATCTATCCGTAGAACTTGAGACCACGCTCTTCAGTGGAATACGCTGAACTCAGAAGGTCAAGGTCATGTCTTGTCCCTCATCTGGGGAAGCTGGAGAGAAGTAAAGGAAAAGACAGTGGGGGAGGGGTCTCTCCTGAAAACCCAAGGGAGAGGAGTCAGGAGGGGCCTGGGGGAGGGGGAAGAGGAAGGAGGGGGAAGGGCTGGGGTGCGACTGGCCCATGATGTGGCAGTGAACCCCGCCACCGTGAATGACCTCACTGCACCAGCACAGATCACGGGGAAGATGAACGGAGACGTCTAAAGCAAAAACAAAACCGTAATAAGCCCCAGTAGCTCATGGGCCTTAAAACAGGCCGCGGGCCCGGGCACTACGGCGGAGTCCCTGGCACTGCTCCCTGCACGCTGCAGGCGCCAGGCGACCCACTCCTGGGGATGCTGGTTGGTCAGTTAGACTGGAACAGGACCAGACGGGGGCAGCCCTAGGTCTCTTTTGGTTCTCCAGGGGCATGAAGGGGGCTGTCCTATGCTGTCCTCAAAGGCCACAGATGTGTGCAGGCCCCCGAGGGACCTAGCGACAGTGTCCCCTCCCCACACTTCTTCATAGGACACAGAGCACGGGGCAGAAGATGGACAAAGAAGCATTACGGACTGTGGCACTGGGCTCATTCAGGAGGCCACTCTCCATCTGCCACCCAGAGGCTCAAAAGGAACGGTGGCCTCCCAATCATCACCTCAGGACATCCAAGAAGTGACCTTTGGAAGGAAGAAAACCTGCCTGTAGTCTGGCAGCTCTAGGGATTAAACAGTGTCTGACGCCCAGGGATTGTGGTCCATGGCCACACAGGTGCCATTTTGTTGTCCTGAGCAGGGGGCACTGTGTCCCCAGCCCCTGTTATTTTTTTTTTTGTTTTTATTTTGAGTCCGGGTCTTGCTGAGTTGCCCAGGCTGGCCTGGAACTTGCGATTCTCCTGCCTCACCCTCCTGCATAGCCGGAATCACAGGTGTGCACATCCTCGCCCGGTGAAGAAGAGCTTCCTGCCAAACATTCCTGTCCACGGTCTAGTTCCCGCCAAGAACCTCTGGGATCAGGAACAAGCCCGCCTTCAGATGGGGACACTGAGGTCCAGAGGGCTAGGAGTTCATGTAGGTGTCAGGTGGGCTGCTGTCCTGGAAGGTGACCCTAGACCTCTGCAACTGTGACACTCCAACCCAGGAAACCCAGCGTCTCACATTTGGTTTTGTTAGACTCAGCTGGGGACACAACGGGGTCCTGAGCCCCACCTTGGTGACCCGAGTCAGCCTTTCTGGGGTGAGGCCAGGCACCTGTGTCTTAGCAAGCACACAGGTGACCCGAGAAGCGCTGCATGAAGCTCTTCAGCTATTACAGCCTTCGTTCAAGATTAATTCATCCAATTAATTTCTTAGGAGGGGCCTGGACCTCGGACCGCACACTGAGTCCAGAAGCCCCGGGTTCAAGTGCAGCACCTGTTCTGTTGTTCTCTGTGTCTGATCTCACTGCTCGGCTCTGGGTTGTCTGACAGGTGGGCTGAGCATGCAAAGAAAACACAGCTGGGAAATCCAGTGTTTTATGTGTACACTTAAAAACATCACAAGAGATGTCACAGGACACCAGCCTAACCGTCTCCTTCCACATGACCTCTTCATCGTGTTTCAGGGTGTACACTGGGCACCGGTCCGTGTGCAAACAGGGTTCAGGAGCCTTGGACCCAGGTGCCCGGCTGAGGCCACAGTCCAGGGCATGTGACAGTACAGATCCCCAGAGCTCTGACCCAGCGGGTGCCGGCGGGGCCTGGGCACCAGCATTTCTCACAGGCTCCCAGGTGACGCAGATGCTGGGGTGCGCTGGGGACTCCCAGTCGTCATGAACAGGCCCACTAGTTGATGCCTGGGGACTGAGTTCACCGCTACACCAGTGCAGTTCCTGTTGTCCTGAGCAGGGGCCACCTTCGATGTGGCAGGGCTGTGGTTCCTGGGGGTCTTCAGACAGCTGCTGGCGTTCAGCCCTAAATGCCCACAGAGGGACGGCTGTGGACGGCACCCCTGGGCCACAGCTCAGGAAAGAAAAGAAAGACAGAGGTGGCTCTGGAGTCCCCTTGGGTCCTGGGGGGGGATACACCAGGAAGCTGCACCTCCCGTGCTGAGATGCTGGGAGCACATCTCCCAGGGGACACTATCTTCTGGCGGGGAGTGGGGACAATTAGTCACCCTGTGACCGAGGCCTCCATCAGCTGCAGGACCCCATAGGGTCCCTGGTTCTCTCCGTAGTTCTACGGGTGTCCACAGGCAGCTGGAGCTGCTTCCCCAGGGACTGCCTGGGGCCCTCCCCAAGAGCTGGTCACAGACCTTTCCAGAACCCCCGAGGGTAGCCTCGCCTGGGGGACCAAACCGTCTGAAGCCTCGTGCACAGAGCCGGCGGCAGGTGAAGCATCAGGACGGGATGCCACCCTCCCCGCCCCCACCTGCTGGAGTTTAAACCGTGGCCACTCACAGGGACTCAGGGTCTGGGGACAGAATTGAAGCCCAGAGAGAACAGTGCTCACGTGCAGCCTCAGAACTTGCTCCCCGAGACTCTAGCCATTGGCTTTGAACTTGAGCACTTCCCTCCCTTAACCAGCAGGACGTGGCGGCGGCTCCTCAAGGGTGGTCTGGACACCTACCACGTCTACACCCTGGGAGCTGTTAGAGGTGCAGATCCTCAGCGGCCCCAGACCACCAAGCCAGAGTCCTGTTTGAGCACGGTCCCCAGAGACTCCAGGTCCACGACAGCTCAAGGTTGGAGGGGACACCCAGGCTGAGAGTGAAGGTGGCCATGAGAGAGGGGCACTCCAGGCTCTGAGCTGGGGTCCAGACTCTCCCACTTGGCCACTGGGAAGTCAACGTGGGCGGGCCCCATGCCCTCGAGCTTCAGCATCCTCATCTGTAGATGGGACGAAGTGACGCAGCCACGGGGAGGTTTGAATTCATCCCTGTGACAATTGTGTGAGCGCCCACCCTGTGCCAGGAACCTGAGACGTCCTGGAGATGCAGTAAGAAGGAAGGGCAGGCAGTGCCACCCTCATGGGACATGTGGCCGTTTAGTGGAGCTACTGATTAAAGAAGCCAGTAAACGTAAGGTGACAACTGTGGGAAATGCCACAAAGGAGAGGTCTGGGGAGGAAGGCTGGGGTGGGCGCCCGTGAATCAGCACAGTGTAGAGCAGGTGAAGATCAGGAGGGAGAATAAGTTCCAAAACAGTGACTCAGTGAATATGTGGGAAATGAAAATACCTGGCGCACAGTAGGTGCCCAACCAGGGAGTCAGAGCGGGTGCATTAGCTAGCTATAGCTGTGTAACAAATTGCCCCCAAACCTCCCCATCTTATAATTTGGTGTCCCATTGCCACCATCACTCTGTGACATGTACTAATAGCCCAGGGACTACGTAGGGACAGCAGTCACTCCATAAATATTTTTGAATTAGTTTTTTTTTGTTTTTTTTTTTGGTATGTTCAGGCTTCTTGGTCATTTTCTTTTGCTCCCTCCCTTTGGTCTCTCAGGACTGAACCCCGGGGTGCTCTGTCACCGAGTTCCATTTTTATCCTGAGACAGGGTCTCCCTAAGATGCCCAGGCTGGCCTCACATCTGTGATCCTCCGGCCTCAGCCTCCCCCGTCGTTGGGAGGACAGGCTTGCACTGCTGCCCCTGGCTCCCGGGTCATTCTCTCCCCCTGACTAACACTTGCGACGCAGGGAGGTGGAGGCGACGGCTCGGGTTTCTTCCAGACTTGACAGGGGGAGTGAAAATTGATGGAGCCAAGGAAGGAAGGACAGGGGGAGTTGGTGGAGAACGAGGCGGACCACGGAAGAGTTATAAGGAGAAAGCCCAGTTCCGCGGCAGCCCGGCGGAGCCCGAGGACCCACGCAAGGAAGAGGCGAGGAGAAAGACCCCAAGCCTGGGCTGGAACAAGTGAGTCTTCATGGAATGCGTGAGTTCCAGAGAGAAATGGGGACGACAAACAGAGCTAACGGTGGGCTCAGGCAGGGAATGTGTGGATCTGCGTCCAGGCTTAAGATGGGGGAGAGGAAGGCGAAGAGCAGCTGGTTTAATGTTTTAGATGAATGGCGAGCAGTCAATAATGGGACTCATTTGGGGACCCAGAGGCGTCTAAGCTTTGCTGAGTAATCTACTTAGGTTGGTAATTATTGTTTGTATTCATGGAATTCAGGATACAAAGAGGTGGTTTAGAGAAAGCCCCACAGAGCCGGGGGACGCTGATCCCGCTTTCCCACGGCCACCTCTGTGCCCCGGAGTGCGGCATCGATGGTGCGGGTACCGCGCAGAGTCCAGGAAGAAGAAGGACATCTTGTGTCATCCCTGGCTCGGTGGCTGGCTGCTGCCGGTTCAAACGGACTCACTCTTCCCTCCCTCTCGTTTCTGTGAATTCCAAACTTGGTTGAGGGATTTAAGAAGAACATCAGAGAACAAATAAGAAGATAATGACGCATCTGTTCGCCGTGCAGATTAATCCGTGCTCATTAAGCTGGGAGCTTGCTTCCTTTGTGGTTTTGTTTTAAGAGAAACACATTTCAGGGGAGGACCC
>NW_026000082.1:43701872-43704678 GCF_001458135.2 Marmota marmota marmota
ATTTCAGGGGAGGGGGTGGGTGGGTAAAAAATGAAACCCAGTCCTTCTAAAGAAACCCACGGCAGAGGTGTACGAAGCTGAGATCCCCAGTCCTACCATTCCTGGTGGCTTCTGTGCAGACGCGTTCTGGGCTCCTTTGTGCGGGGAAGTTCCAGGGGGCAGGGGTGCTGGATCCTCCCCTCACCCCAGGTCCCCGGTTCCTGGTTCCGATAAGATGCTGGGGGAAGTGTCCCTTGGAGCCTGGCTGACCACACCACCCAGATCACTCACTGCCACGGTACAGAAAGCCCGACCCGCAGCAGCCCGAGCCACCTTCCATCTGTGGCTTGGACTTGCTGCATCCAGAGATGTCCCCGGGGGCACAGGAGTCCCGGAGGGCAAAGCAGGGAGAGGGTAAGAGGGAGAGAGGAAACAGATTTGGGGAGGCAGTGGACGGTGAGAGGGCCTTTGTCCGAGGCAGCTGGACTGGAATGTCCCGGGGCTCATTCTTTCCCGTTCGCGGCGTATCTGCGCCTGATAATATTCCCGCAGTCACTTGAGTTTGTGGGGTCCCGGAAATGGGCTGAGAATCCGAGCAGCCACCACCAAGAGCTCTTTCAAGAACACTGCACGGATTTGTGCCCTGCTGTCAGCCTTGAAATGTCACCTAGAGGGAAACACCCAGCTGCAACCGACCTGGCGCGTGGACGAGGGAGGCTGCCTTCAGGGGTCTCATGGGACCCACGGGCAGTTCCCGAGCCCTGCGGCCCTCCAACGGAGTCACCACCGCAGCCATCGCCGTGCGCTTGCAGCCCCGAGCACCCCAGGCAGCGTCCGCACAAGGGGCAGGGGGCTCTGTGAAGATTATGTCCAGATGGTCGGGGCAGCCCAGATCGGCAGAGGTCACCCAGGGGTAAACGGATAGGAGGGGCTCACGGTCACTCACCCAAGAGGTGGCCAGAGAAAACAGGGCAGAGGGCCGGCGTGGGGGGGGAGGAGAGTCTGCAAGAAGGAGGAGGAAATGACAGGACGTGGGAAAGGAGTGGCGCTGGACGTGAGCCAGGAAATAGGTTGGGAGGAGAGTCGGGAAAGGTCAACGCGGCAGATGGTTTGGTCAGAGACCAGCAGAAGTGATTTGCCCAGTGCCCAGGTAGAGGCCCTAAATTAGATTTGCTCCTGGCTTCCACCATGAGGCAGGGTCCAGAAGGAGGCAAGACCTTCGGGGAAGAGAGAAAATAGTAGGGGGGAGGAATAGTCACCGTGACCTTCAATGACCTTGAACAACACAGCAGGGACTGGCAGGCATTGGGGATCTAGCTGGGGACCCCTAGGATGGCTCAAAGTGAACCAGCAGGGCCTCTGGGGCTTGCCCCCTGCCTGGAGAGGTCTTAGAGCAAAAAGGAAATGTCACCTGTCTTCCCTCCAAGTCACAGCAGCGGTGGGCAGACACACAGTGAGTTGGCACATCCTAGGAAGTGTCCTCTGTGGCAGGCTCTGGCCATGTAGACAGGCAGCCTGGGACCCAGAGTCCTCGTCCTGGGTTCTACTCCACCAGGTATTTGCTGGGGGAGGGGGCTTGACACCTGACTCCCCCAGCTTCCCTGAGCTTCAGATGTCTCGTGCTCCTAGGGTGGGCAGGTGGCCTTCACTCTCTGTCCACCCCCTGCAGTCTCACTGATTCCCTTCCTGCTTCTGAAACATGCCACCGGCCTCTGCCCTGGTCATTTCCTGCGCCCCACATGCCCTTCCCAGCTCAGCATGACGACCTCCCCCCTTTAGCACCTTCTCAAAGAGGGTCCCCGTGACTCTCCCTCCGGCTGCTCCCGCCTCCCTCCCAGGCTTCCCTCCACCGTGTGGGTCACCCCTGCGAGCCCCTGGACAGAACCTTATCAATCCCTCTGATACTCGTGTTTTTGATTTCCCAAGTTTTCCCCCAGACTCTAAGCCCCACGAGGGCAAGAGCAGTTGCCTGTCTTCTTCCCCCGTGTCTCCAGATGCCGGCGAGGGGATGTGCTGTGTGGCTCTGCCCAACGTGTGATTGTTGACCAAGGCGATGGATCACCAAACCATCGTAGGAACTGACCAAGACGCCCTCCTGCCTGGAGTGAGCACGCAGGACCCAACCCTGCCCCCGGAGCTCGAGTCAGGGGAGGACCCGCAGCTGACGTTACGGAGAGCCTGTGCCGCGTGGACCTACGGTGACTCTGGGGAGAGGTGGCAGTCGATCGGGGAGTCCCAGCCCCTGCCCATCCTGGAAGCCAAGGCCGCAGTGTTAGACCCAGACCAGCCCAGGTCTAAATCCAAAATCACCCGTGAACTTCAAAAGTGTCGACCTCAAAGCCGCTTTCTCTTTCTACCCCTGGTGGGCCGACCCCTGCACATCCAGGGGATCATCCCCAAGGAAGCCGCCCCCGTCTTGGCCCCAGGATAGAAGCCTGTGAGGAAGGCTGGGGTTCCCGCAGCCCAGGAGCTAAATCCGACCATTGCTTGTGGTGTGAGGGGTCCGGAGGCAGCGACATTGTCAGGCCAGGTCCTCGGACACAGCCTGCTGAGCCAAACACCCACAGCTTAAAACCCAGCGGCAGGAAGGACCAAAGACTTCACCGTCGACTTAGCAACAGCACCCAGAGCAAGCGGAGTGTCAGGGGCACATAGAGGGGGATCACATGGGACTCAGGGAGAATCATTCTTGCAAGAGCCCGAATCTGTGGGAATCGTCGGCAATTCTCCTCCTTTTATTACCAAAGGGAGACTGTGATACACTGAAGCCCTCTGAGAGAGAGAGAGAGAGAGAGAGAGAGAGAGAGAGAGAGAGAGAGAGAGAGAG
>NW_026000082.1:43704703-43727836 GCF_001458135.2 Marmota marmota marmota
GAGAGAGAGAGAGAGAGAGAGAGAGAGAGAGAGAGAGAGAGAGAGAGAGGTCCTGCAAGGATGTCACTGTGCCTGCTGGGGGGAACCCTGACTATGCAGAGGGGACCGTTACAGGGCCATGCAAAGCCCCCATGGAGCGGAGAGAGCACGCCGCTCGCCACTGTGGGAACTCACGTCGAGTGGGAGAGCTGGCGCCGTGGCAGCCACAGCCGCAGGAGAGGGACACTTCAGAGAAATGAGCCGCGATTTCTTTACAGAGCAACAGAATCGACCCTTGGAGGCGGTGACGTGAGGATGTAGCAGAAAATACAATGAAAACGTGACGGGAGCCGGGCGCCCGGGAGAGGGCTGCTTTGTGCTCAGCTGCGGGTGGTGACCAGCCACTAATGCCAGGGTCTCTGGCAGCAAGGGGGGCCTCCCGGAGGAACTTCCGGTATGGGGGGGGGGCGGCGGGCCCAGCCCTGACCTGGGGGCGCGAGGCCTCGCTTTGCTGCCTGTGTAGACAGAACAGCAGACCTAGCCGGTGGGGTGCAGGGGGCGCACCTGCTGTGGGGTCAGGGCTTGGCTGGGCCTCTGGTGGCCTCCAAACTTCCTCCCTGGACCTCGATTTCTACCTCCATGTCAGCCCTGCGGGGATGGTGTGAGGCCACTGCGGTCAACGGAATGTGTCCCCCCATCCTCTTGTCCCCCCAGAACTCCAGGACCTTATTTGGAAGAAGGGTCTTTGCAGCTGTCATTAAGGTTCAGATTAAGGTCAGATGAAGCTGGGTTAGGGGAGCCCCCAAATCCAGTGCCCTCCTAAGAGGCAGAGAAGGGAGAACACAGAGCCACACAGGGAGGAAGCCCAGGTAAAGACGGGGACAGAGCCTGGAGCAAGGCTGCCACAAGCCAGGAGACACCAGGGCCACCGGGGACTGGAAGCAGCAGGAAGGACCCCCCTAGAAGACACGGAGGGAGCGGGGCCGTGGCTCCCTGATTCCATTCCTCTGTGTGGGGTCTGCAGTCCTGGGGACTCAACGCAGGTCCACCACGGAGCTACACCCCAGCCCTGAAGCCGTGAATTTGGACTTGCACCCCAGACTGTCTTCCTGGCTCTAAAGCATGATCCACGAGGGCTGAGACGCGTCCTCTTCTCCTGACAGGAGAACACAGGTCCCGAGGCTCGGTCCCCAGCCTTTGGCACTACTGGAGCCCATCTTTAGAAGATGGGGCCTAGTGGAAAGGGTGATTGGGGCCATGTCCTTGAACGAGGAGGTAGTAGGACCTTAGTCCCTTCTTGGTTTCCTGGCCACCGAGAGGTGAGTGGCTTTGCTTTCCTACATGTTCTCACCATGATGTTCTGCCTCACCACAGGGCTAAAAGCAACGGGGTCAAGTGACTATGGTCTAAAACATCTGAAATTGTGAGTCAAATAAACCTTTCTTCCTTATAAGTTGATATTCTCAGGTATTTTGTCACAGCAACAGGAAGCTGACTAACATAAGGGGCAAATGTTTGTTAAATGAATGACTGAGATGGATGTGCTCAGAGAGTCCACGTCCAGTGAGTGGAGGGGACATGGTGGGTTGTGAGATGCTGCCGCTGTAAGCAATGTGTGACCACGGTGCTCGGGGCAGAGAAGGCTTGGATCTGGCCAGGTGCACGGGGAAGGCATCTCTCCTCCAAGGACAAGGGGGCCTCCCAGCTGGATGTTGGAGGGTGTGGCTGTGGAGGGAGCTTTGCAGAGGGAGAAACTGACACAGAGGCCCCCAAAGAGGCAGCCAGGGAGCTGTGGGGGGCCATTTCCCCCCAGGGGCAGAATTTCTTCTTTGCCTAAAGCGGACACGGAAGCTTCAACCCGCACAGTGGACTCAACGAGGCCAGGTGAACCGCAGCGGCTACACCATGATCTAGGCTGGGGAGGAGCGGGGGAAACCGCTTGGTCCCCTTGCCCTCCTAGAGGGGACTCCTGAGGTACGGTTTGCAGGTCGGGGCGGAGGGGAGGATGGGGGCTGACTGGGCAGAGCAGGGAAGGCTGAGGCCAGCTGCTGAACTGCCCGTGTGGGGTGCTTACACCAAGGCCGGAGCCATGGGCTGGGCAGTGGCCGGCTCAGAGAGGAGCTGGGGCGGGATCCACCCAGCAGCCGAGTCCAGGGTGCATCAGAGGAGGTGGCTGCCCATGAGGCGGTCACCGCAAGGCCGGGCGGTGGGATTGTGGGGCCTGACTGCTGGGGTGGCCTGGGAACCGGGATGAGCTGAGAGATGTGCAGAGAGATTGGAAAGGGAGAAAAGATAGACTCCGCTGATTGCATGACCTTGAGCAGGGAGAGGGGTGTTGAGGGGACTGGAGGATCGCAGGCGGGCGACGGGGATTTTGGAGAAAGCAGTGTGGCCTGATGGGAAGTGTCTAGAGAAATCTGCTCCTGCTAATTGAAAGGTGCCACAGCCGCGGTCCTCACGCTTCCTTTGCAAACAGGATGCTGGGTGACGTTAAGGAGCCCCCCAGCGTGCGTGCACACACACACACACACCCACACTCCCACACACCCCCAGGCACACATTTCTCTGTGCTCAACAGGAAGTGCTGGATGCCTGTGTGGAATCCAGAACCCGCCTCGATCAATCCGAGGTCCCTCCGTAAAACACGTCTGATCAAGAAATCCCCACACTCCAGGGTTTCAGGGGAAATGTCGCTTCCTGGCCTTGCTCACTGCAGCTCGATGACAGCCCTTGAGGGGCCACAGCGGGGGCTGCTTTCTTCCCCATCCTTAGCAACACTCCCGCGTGTGGCCAAAGCGTGGAGACAGCTCGAGTGTCAGGAACAAGAGAGCCAGGGCCTCGTCCGCCCCACGCAGGGGCCTCTGTGGTGGAGAGTCAGGTTCCTAACCCCCGCAGAGCCCCGCTCCTCTGCAGGGCCTTTTAAACACTGGCTTCGCCCACAGGGGAAAGGAGGCGGGGCCGGTGCTCTCAGTCCAGCGAGGAAGACGGTTCCGGCTGCAGTTCACTGTGGAGGCTTCGGGGGAAGGGCCGACACCCGCCTGCACAGGACCCAGGAGGTGACCGAGTCTTGGGAGAACCTGGGCTGGGAGTGGGGGAGGTCTCGTGCCGACTGGTCTGCCGGCCCCCAAAGCGCAGCCTAGTTTTCAGAGCACGGTGGCTTCCGATGAGTCCCCTCCCTAGGGGACACTCCCACAGCTTGCCCGGACACCTGTGCTGCAAATAGAAGAAACGGCTTCGCGTTGAGGCCGTGCCCATCTCTGATGCCAGGTGTCACACCCCGTGCCTGGGAAGGCGAAGCCCAGGAAGTCCTGACCCTCCTGTTGGCCGGGAGCTTGCAGGAGGCCAAGGTGGGGTCCTGCAGCCGCGAAGCCGGCGGAGCTCCACGGGAAGGTCCCCTGAGCCTTGGGTCTTTTCCGAAGGCAGCACAGTCAGACCCTGGCCAAGCGGCACAGCCGGAGAGGTCACAGGACCCAGGGTCAAGGGACCTGCAGTGTCCACAGGCCAGAAGCGCCTCAGGGGGACAAGGGCAGACGATGCTGCCAGGGCCACTCCCTGCTGGGACGTTGCCGGCTTGGCCTTGGGTTCAGAACCAACGCGGGAGTTTCCAGCTCCACTGTTGAACCTCTTTGGGTCTCAGTTCCTCGGCCGTCAGCACAACGGGGAGAATCCCACTGGAAGTCGTCAGAGAGCGGTGAGGGTTCAGGGGAAGAGGCCCACGGAGGACCAGCACACCCTCACTGGTGACTGCCGTTTCCTTCTCTATTCGTCTCGGAAGCCCTCAAGCGGGGCCGGGAGGATGGGTAAGAAGAGCTTCCTCAGATTCACAACCCCAATCCCTTCCCAGTCGCCAGTGAGCCCCACCCGGGCAGCGGACTTCCCCGCGAGCCAACCTGCTGGCTGTGAAACTGAAACCCGTCTTCACGGCCAAAGCACACGCAGCCCGCACAGGAGCCGTAGCTGGGTGAGCACCCCCAGCGCGAGCGCCCTCAGAACCGGGTTTTGTGATAAGACGTCACAGACGGAAGCTATTTCTGTCCCGCACACACTGAAGAAGGGAAGAACAGTCATTTCTTTGGTGACAGTCACATTGTCCTGTACACCAACATGCAGGTGTGACCTGCACCATCCTCCACCTGGGTGAGCCGCAGGTGAGCTCAGCAGGGCTGCCTCTTCCTCTCCTCATCAGGAACCTAACTGAATGCCTGGATGAGCGGTCCCTAGGAAGGCAAGTAGTGGGACTGGATGGATTCTTGTGTCAGATGATCTAGCCCTGTCACTTACTAGCTGTGTGACCTTTAGCCAGTTGCTTGACTTCTCTGGGCCTTCGTTTTCTTGTCTGTAAAATGGGATGGTGGTGGGGACTGAAGGAGTTGTTTGTGTTAATCACTTACACAGTGCCCAGCGTGGGCCGCGGTGGGGTGCATCAGTGATTCCCACCATTACACGTGGGCAGGAGACAGCCCAGTGGAACAGGCAGCAGGGAGAGCAGCCGTGGGTTATCTAGAAAAAGGACAGGCTTGGAAGACAGGTGGCCCGGTTCAAGGTCGCCTGTCACTCCATCCTGGGAAAAGCGAGAAACCTCTGCAGGTCTGTCTTCTCGTCTCCAGGGGGGTGGTGATCTTGGATGGGTGGCTCTGGCCTGCGGTACTTTGCAAACTGTGAAGGGCTGTGTCCACTAGCTGTCTGGAGGGCAGGAAGGGGGAAGACTGGCCGGGCGTGGAGTGGAGGGGGTCTGTTGGCCACAGGCAACGGGCAGGGGTTGGTGGAGAGCGGGGTCTGCCAAGGGCTAGCGCTGGGGGAGCCGCGGGTGTGACAAGCCAGGAGAAGGCACCCGGGGCCACCCCACGGTGGGGACAGCACAGGGAGGGGACAGCCCGCGGCACAGGGGGGGTGTTGAGTGGATATCTCAGGAGTCACAGGTGGAAAGAACCAAGAAAGAGAAACATTGACAGGTGACGAGGCAGAGGAGTTAACATCCCTGAGTGCTCTGTCCTCCTCCTTCAGCTCAGGGTCAGTCCCTGACGCAGGCGGCTCGGGCGGACGCCTTGTGCTTGGTTCCTGTAGCCAGATGAGCTTCCTCACCTGCGCCTGTCCTTGGCCCTGCTGGCCGCTGGACGTGAGAGCGGGCAGGGACGGCAAGAATCAAGAGTCACCTCCTCCTACCAGTCCTTACAGATGGGGAAACCGAGGGCCAGAGGAGCCCTGGCTCCCTATTGCCATGGACCCCGCTGCCCCCCAGTAATGGCCCATGGAGAGGTTCCACACCAAGGGCTAGCGGAGGTGAGAACCCAGAGGGACCTTGTGGCTGCGGGACTTGGCACCCCCAGCCCTTCCCTGGAGCCTTTTCAGACGTGCCCACCCTCCTTCCAGCAAGCACTCACTAAGCGCCTGCTGCATGCCGAGCAGCTGGGGGCCAGGGCAGCGCAGGACGGGACTCCCGGGCCGGGCCCGGGGCTGGACAGGGAGCTCTGACCCCCGGCTCCCCGGCCGTGCTTCTCTGGGCCTCAGTTTCTGCCTCTGTGAGATGGGATGGAACCGAACTCACACCTGGGGGGTGCGGTCAGGGATAAAAGAGAGGACCCCGGGCCCTGCTAACCCAGGGCAGAGGCCCGCTCTCCCGCTGTCATACCGCAAGGCGCCTCTAGGGGGCAGGGCACAGCATTCCCATTCCAGGTAGAAGAGGCTTCAAAACCCTGGGGCTCTCTCTGCACCCACAGGGTGGCCCCGGGGCGGCTGCACAGCTGCCTTTTACCGGAAGAGCGAGCTAACCAGGGCACATCCACACCTCCCTCTTCCTCGCGGGAAGGGCTGGAGCAGGCCACAGCAGGCAAGGCGCCCGTGGAAGGCGGCTCTTCTGTCCACAGCACCCTCCTCGAGGATCCCTGAGACCTCAGGAGCCCACGACGGGCAGAAGCTCCCTGAAGCCTGGGAAAGAGCACGCACTAGTGGAGCAGGGGTCTGCTGTCACCAGACATCCCCAGCTCAGGCCCAGAAACGGCTGTGCCCCCAGATCATGCTGCAGACGTGACTCGGGGACCCGGGTGGAGCCGGAGGCCAGGCTGACCCGCCAGGGTCCGAGCAAGTTTCGGATTTTGGGTGGAATTTCTTTCCTGCTGCTTCTCCGACCTGCTAGTGAGAAAGTCGGCGCAGAGCCCCGCGGCCCAGCTGACGGAGGACGAGAGGCCTTTAAGACCCTTCTCCTGCCCTGGAGGGGGTAGTGCCAGCTGCCTCTTGAGAGGCGTTTGTCCATCGAGGGTCCAAGTGGAGGGCAGCGCAGCAAGACGGAGGGGCCAGACGACATAGGCCTAGATCCAAACCACGTGGCCTCATCCAGCCCAGGGGCCAAGGGTAGGTCACCCAGGTAAGGACGGAAGGGAGGGAGGGAGAGAGAGAGAGAGAGCAAAAGTCTCCAGACAGCGCTAAGCGTTCTCTGGGGGACAAGCCCGCCCTGGTTGACGCATGCTGACTTGATGTCAAATACACAGGCCCAGGCCAGCTCTGCAGGTGACAGTGTCAGCACCGACGGTGCTGTCAGAGACCTGAGATCATCAGGTGTGTCTATCTACTGGGGACGATGGCAGAATGCCCCCAGTTCTTCACCTTGGGCTTGGCCACGTGGCTGGCCTTGGCCAATGGATGCTAACGAATGTGGACAGGCAGAGGCTCGAGAAGTACTTGAGCAATTAAGCTTGTCCCGTCTTGTACCTTATTTATGGCCACTAGAGCAAGCCTAGGCTAGACTAATGAAGGATGAGAGACACGGGGGGGGGCAGAGGCGGGTGGCTCCCGTCACCCCAGCAGTCAGCCAGACCCACAGGTATTGAGTGTGCTCAGTCAAGATCAGATTGGCCTAACCAACCACCCAGACACCCGAGTAGTACACACTTAGCGTGATATGCCACTGAGGTCTCGGGGGTGTTTGTTATACAGCAAGACTGCATAAAAAAACCAACAGATACACACACGCACATGTAATCTACATCATATATATAAATGTTATATGAAGGTATCATTTTGCACTCTACTTAGCTCCAACAGGCTGGGAATACCTATCTGGTTGTCCCTCACTGTCACATGTGAGGGAGCAGGGGACGTTGGGGGAGTGGAGAGTATTAATTCTGCGGCTGCTGCAGTTGATTTTTAGCTCAGGACTACACCGGGGGCAGCGCTCCAGGCTGCAGACGTCTGGCTATTTCTGCCCCAACTTTTGACTTTTCTTGTTTCTTTCCTGGTGGAGGCCGAGCTTTGGTTCTCTGGATAAAAGGGATGATTTAGCTGCTGTCAGGTGCAGTGGCCAGAGAGAGCCTGCAGCGACCTTAAGTGAAGTACAGTGCACAGCGCCCAGGGCAGGGGCTCCTGGCGGGCGGGAGGTCTCGACCCACTGCAGAAGGCCCACGTGCCAGGCCTGCTTTGCCCTCCGGTGGGACTCTCCTGCTTCCCAGGAAGTCCCAACCCCGGGACGGGAAGGGAGTGATTTCAGCAGGGAGCAGCAACCTGGACCAGGAAGCACCTCCGTGGCCTGGGGTTTGGCCCAAACCAGAGACAAGGACAGCTGAGCCTTGGACCTGCTTCCCGTCATTGCCCCGTGCCTGGCTGTCACTGATGGAGCCGGGGCCAGGCAGCGCATCTCAGGCCCACACAAGGCTCAGAGCCCTCAAACTTCCCACGTGGACACCTGCCCTTCTGATGCTTCTCTGTCACCAGGCCTAGTGGCCTTTCAAATGCAAATAGATAATGTGTCATTGGCTGTCCAACTTGAGCCCTGATTCAGTGACCTTGAGGAGGTGTAAGGTTAAGCCCAAACCCAGTGCCTGGCCCGAGGTCTCCCCCTAGCTCCTGTGTTCATCTTGAACCTCTGCACCAGGGTGATGGCTTGAAGTCCCCTCCCTGATTCATGTTGAATTTTTTTTTTTAAATTTGGTGACCCTGGGTTTGGAACTTAGGAGCACTGGGCCAGGGCTCTGTCTGTCACTGAGCTCCGTCCTCAGCCCTTTTTATTTTTTTATGTTGAGACAGGGTCTTGCTAAGTTGCCAGGGTTGGCCTCAAACGTGTGGTCCTCCTGCCTCAGCCTCCTGAATGGCTGGAATTCCAGATGTGGCCCGGCCTGGCTTGGGTTGAGATGTAATTGTCATGTGATGGCCTTACACGAGGGACCTCTCAGAGTGAAGTCACGAGGGCCACCCTCATGACTGATGAGAACCACCGTCGCAGGAGGGGCCTCCTGATCAAAGGACAGGCTTGTCCCCCACTTGCTAGCCCTGCTGCTATCCCCCCCAGGGGAGGATGGAGCAAGGAGGCCCTCAACAGCTCTTGGCACTGTGTTTTGGGACTTCTCAGCCTCGAGAACTGTGCGCCAACTATGTTTCTCCTCCTCACAAGCCTGTGGCATTGTGCTGCAGCAGCAGAGGGTGGATCAAGGCCACCAGGCTACGCAGGATGCTGTTCTCCGGACTCGGCTCCCTCCGGATCCCACAGGCTGCTTCCCACGGCCGCACCCTCCCCTGCAGGCGATCTGTGGCTGGGCGACCCGTGTTCCAGGGTCAACGCTTCAACCAGCATCAAGCATCTCTGTTTCTGTGCAGAGGAATCGGGGTGCAGAGTTTCGGGTCCTCTGAGCCCTGGGCCTCAGGGTCTCCCCCCAAGCTGTGAGGTGCCAGCTGAGGCTCCTGTCATCTCACGGCTCCGCTGGGGGAAAACCTGCTCTGAACTCACGCCCCTGTTGGCAGGACTGGGTTCCTCGGGGACAGCTGGCCAGAGGCTTCCCCCACTTTCTGCCCGGGTGGGCCCCCCATGGCTCAGAGCCCGGCAGAGCAGGGAGAGGAGGGAGACCGCGCGTCCCAAGACGCACTCACACACCTTCATGACCCAAGCTCGGGAGCGACAGCCGTCACCCACGCTGGGTTCTGGCAGAGCAAGTCACAGGTCCCGCCCACTCAAGGCGAGGGGACTGCGTGGAGCATGGACACCAGCACCGGGGATTCTAGAAGCTTCCTGCTGCAGTGTCCCTTCCCCCACGGAAACCAGCCCTCCCCCCACATCCTAGTAATTATTCACTCAGGTCGACGTGTTCCAGGCCCGTCTTCATCCTGGGTGTAGAGAAGGACCCAGAGCAGAGCAAGGGCACCCTCAGGGAGCCTTCAGCCCCTGGGGGAAGACAGCCATGAGCCAGGGAACAGAGCGTGCCAAGTGGTGACGTCCGCCTTGGGGACAGCAAGGTAGTGGGGGATGGGTGATCAAAGCAGAGTCTTTCCTCCAGAGCCCCAGAGGGGTGAGACCGACCTATGCTGGCACCCAAGGAGGTGTCCTGGGTTGACGGGAAGCCAGTGCAAAGGCCCTGAGGTGCGGACAGATGGGGTGTGCAGGGGACGATAGAGAGGAGACGGCGAGTTCAGGTCTAGCACAGAGGGCGAGAGCAAGAAGAGGAGGAGGTGATATTGGTGGGAATCTGGAGGGCCCGGAGGGCCTCTTCTCTGAGTGAGAGGGGAGCCTCTGGGAGGCTTTGAGCCAGGCGGCGATGTCAGCTGATCTACAGGTAAAAAGGAACCCTCTGAGTGGCCAGTTCAGAGGTGGCTCCGGGAATCCAGAGATGAGGAGATGAGGGTGACTGGGACCCGGGTCCTTACTGTAGAAATGGGGAGAGGTGGCCGACTGTGCATCTGCTCTCGAAGGCCAGCCCTTCTCTCCAGTGGCACTTGTCCACAGTCGTAAGCAAATGAGTAGGGCGGAGGCCGGGCCTTGTGTCTTCGAAGCCCGAGGCACGGTATGAGTCCAACACAGGATCTCTGTCACAGAAGTAGTGCTGTGACGTCCAGAAACGTCCCTCGTTGGAGTTCTCATTCCTCCCCTCACCACCTGTGTGGCTTTAGGCAAGTGTCTCCACCTCTCTGGACTTGTTTTTCTTATCTGTGGATCCTGGTGAGGGCTGGTAACGTGGACACACACAGCCGCGGGCGCTGGCCACTGCTGCAGGTGAGCTGACTTTCCTGCTGACCCCAGGTGGACTTCGCCCCTTGGGGGAAGGACCGGGGCAGCGTGGGCTGACGCGGGGCCTCAACCCTGCCAGGTCTCCACACTGGGCCCTGGAAGCCTTGCCTCCCTCCCGGGTGCGCGTTGGCGTGAAGACGGCAGCTTCGCGAAGGAACCACGAGCCCCGTCCTCCCTGCTGGGCTTATGGCTGAGATACCAGACACCTTACTTCAAAGCTCAGAAAGCATCTCTCCACTCAAGGGCTTGGCAAGGGCAAATGAAACGATAAAAAAGAGAGAAAAAAAAAATCGAAAGAAAAGAAAGCCAACAAGTTAAAGAAAAAAAAAAAAAGATTAAGTGACAGTACAGATAGCCCCAAACTGTAGGACTATGACGGAAAACCAAACTGACCCTCCTTGGCCGTCACCCGCTGGATGCTGCTCAGGCAAAAGGAGATGCCAGAGGGTGAGAATTAGCTGCCACTGGTTGGGTCTGCTGCTCACAGGCCAGGCGCAGGGCCACCCCCCTGCTGTGAGCATGCAGAGCAGACACCTGCGGTCCCCAGGGCACCCTCTGAGCTCCACTGCCTGGCCCTGCAAATACCTGTGTGGCTCCGCGGAGACCAGGTGTGCACCCTCCGCGGTCCCCTGAAGTCCCTACCAGACGCTCAGGGATGACTTAGGAAAACGCGATCTTAACACCCCTCCTGCGGGGATCCAAAAAAGAACATTTTCTTGTGTTTTGATGAAGCGAACAGGTCCCCGGGAGGGTAGGATCTGAGTCAGCTCCTGGGCCAGGATGGCACTCAGAGGCTGTGAAATAGAGTCAGCAAAGCGGAAGGCCGTTTGTTCTCTAATTACCTCTGGGCGCCCCTCAATGGAGCCTCGGAGTCCAACGTCCTCATTGTGACCACTCCGCGGGCATCCGTGAGACCTGGGCACCCCAGGGCGAGCCGTGCCTTTCCTCCTCTGTGGGAAGGCACAGCAAGGTCCTCGAGGGAGAAAAAGCTTCACACTAGGGAGCTGGGACATTATGGACGCATCGCCAACCTGTCCATGGCCGGGAAGGAGAAAATCCAAAGCACTGGTGAGTGGAGAGAAAGCACCTGCCCCTGGCCAGATCTGGAGGCTGCTCAAACTCAAATGAACAGGCCCCTGTGCAGGTGGACTGCGGGAACCCTGGCAGGTGGTGCACGCCGCAATCTCCACAAGGGACGCCCCTGTGCTCCATTCCCCCTGCACCTCCAGGGCCCACGGCAGAGCTGACACACAGCCCCTGCAAAGGCCAAACCTTCTGAACCGCAAACACTCTCAAAGCACCGCCAATGACGTGGAAATGGCTCAGAAACATCTGGTCCAGGTTTCCCGACGATTTACACGACACACAACCAAACGCAGGAGAGCAGGGGCCTGGGAACAGGATCTTGATTTTGCAAAGCGCGCACGATGGCAGCCGGGGGACTCCAGAACTCTAAAGAACCTTCAGGAGCTTTGGCGGCACCGCAGGGCGGGCTGGAGAGTCAGCTTGGAAATGAAAGGAAACACAGGTTCAAAGGAAAGACCACACGGCCATCAAATAGGTTTAGAGGGTTCTAGAAAAGAGACTTGCTAAGATCTGGGAAGCGGATGTCAGGAGAGGAACTCGCGGGCAGGTCCAGTTCTTAGCACGGGACAGTGAGTGTTCTCCACACTCCAGAAGATACTCGATTGCATCCGTGCTTATGAAACATCGGTCTTCTGAACTTTCTGCAGGTGCTGTGGTTGGAGAAGAGCCGAAACCACCTTGTATCCTCTCATTACCTCCAAATGCAAAGTCCTCTCCAGGTTCACAAGGGAGCCATGGTGTCCCTGGACCCCGTGAGCACATTCCACCCTCACCATCCTTGGTGGCATTCTTAATTGGAACAAAAATACAGATAATACACTGAAAATGACCTGGGACCCAAGCAGAGGTTCTCCAGTGCCAGCGCACGCTGGTTGGGACCATGAGGGAGGCGAGTTGACTTCAGAGCATGACGCGTCATCCATGGCCTCTGAAAGCAGGGGGCTGGACAGGTCAGGGGGCAGCATTTTGCCTAAGTAGCGGTTTGATGGCTCTGCAGGCGACTCAGACCAGGTTACACCGTTTCTAGTTCCTGGCAAGAGGGGAAAGTTCCGAGTCGGTGATTTAGCACAAATCTCTCCAAGAGAAACAGCTCGACGTGTTTCCCTAATCAATCAGGCAGCAGAAACAGATGGCACCTTCAAATTAAGATAAAGTGCTTAATAGAAGATGCAGAAGAATGGTTATGGGCGGAAGGGTGTCATCCCCCCCCCCCCAAATTCACATATGGAAGTCCAAACCCTCAGAGGGTAACTGGATTTGGAGATCAGGTCTTTAAAGAGGTGATTCAGTCCCAATGAGGCCATTAGGGTGGGGCCCTAATTCAATCAGGCTGGGGTCCCCATAGAAAGACCCAGAGACATCTGGGCAATCCTGCATGTGGGATGGTCACCCAAGGAGGTAGCCAGGAGGTGACCATCTGCAAGCCAGGGAGAACCAAGCCCAGGGTGCCTGGCCCTTGGACTTGGCCCTCTAGAGTGGGGATAATAAATGTCTGTGGTTTAAGCCGCCCATCGCTGGTGTTTTGTTATGATGGCCCGAGCTGACACACAGGACCCTTGAGGGACAGTGCAGCTCCAGGGGCCATTAACAGTGACACTGAAGCCGCCCAAGGGCTTTTAACAAGTGACAAAGGAGGGTGTCCTGCTGGGAAGGCTGCAGGGAGGGAGGGGCAGGCCAGCAGCCCCAAAAGGCAGCATAGGAGGGAGCCTGGACAGCCAGTACCCCTGAGCTCACTCTCCTCCCTCTGAGCTCCTGCGGTGACACTTGTGTGGCTGAACCCACACACACACCATCGTGTAGGTCCTCTCCCACGGCCAGAGGCAGGGGGCAAGATAGAGCCGACCTGGAGGAGCACTGGGAGCCGTCCTGCAGAGCGTGAGCCCTAAGGCTCTCGCGGGGGCAGGCCTGACAGTCACCTCCAGAACCAGGTGCACAGAGCCCCCTTCCACGTCAGGTCACGTCACTCCTGCAGGCACCTTGGCCCTGCCTCTTGGCTTTGCAGAGGAAAAACTGGATTTCTCCAGTGCACACAGTGCATCTGAAGGTAATGCTGGGGTTTGGTGACATGCACGGCAGACCTTGGTGACTGGCCTTACGTAGTCCCTTGTGCGTGTGCTACCCTTGACTTCACAGTGTGAGGGAACCATGTCCGCACAGAGACGTCATGCTGTGGGACCACGGAACAGCAGGGTCCATACAGCAGCTGGGCAGTAAACCCCCCTGGGTGGGGACTCTTTTTGACAGTGGCCACCTCTTGCCATGGAGATGATCATGGGCACAACCTCTAGGGCCCTCCTCACGTCCACTCTGCCACCTATTCAATGGCTAAGTCTGAAAGATAAACTGGAAAGAGAAGCCCACAACCCGTCTCTCCTCTCTCCACCCTGCTGAGGGTGGGCTGCCTGCCCGTCCCCCCAGATCCGACACCGGGACTCTGCGCGAGGAAGCCCACCGGCTGTCACACCTAAGCCCCCTCCTCCCAACCCCTTCGTCCCCTCTCTGGAGAACGGGTCACCAACTCTTGACGGATCTCCCCCATGACATGTGTGTGTTTTCAGGACGTCACCACAAAGACCCCACAAATGCCTGGGTTCAAATTCTTGCCCTTCTATTTAGACACTATATGACCTTGGGAAAATTGCTTACCCTCTCAAAACCTCAGTTTCCCTATCTGTAAAGTGAAATAACAGCCCTTATCTGACAGGATTATCAGTAAATCATAATATATATAATTTATAGATCATATACAATAAATGATCCTGTACTGAGCCTATAAAGCTAAATAATAAAAATAATAATCCTTAGCACAGACAGTGCCTATAACCTAGTAAGAAAAAAAAAATTCCAAAAAAATCCATTCATTAAGAATGGCGTCAGGGACAGTGGGTGAAGGACAGATCTGAGGCTGGCTCTCGGGGAGGCTGGTCAGGAGTGGGAGGAAGCCGGGTGTGTGGGGAGGAGGGTCAGGCCCAACGCACCGTGATTGAACCCTCGGAGGGAGGCGGCTCAAGGTCTGCAGCCAGGGGACCCTCCGCAGGCAGAGTCCCCGCAGAGGAAGGGACACTAGGAGGCCAGCGGTGGCCCTTTCCCAGTGTGGCTGAGAGAACCCCGCAGGCCTCGGGGCTCCAGGAGAGCGCGGCCTGGGCTCTGCGCACGTTCTCTGCGTGTTTTCCCTTTGTCGGTGCTGGAGGGGGTCCTCTGAACAGATGCAAGGGCACCTCCTGGTCAGAAGTCCCTTTCGGCACTTGGTCCTTAACTTTTGGTAGTCCTGGGGCTATAGCGCCACTAGAGAGAGACCCACAGGCGCACACCTTGCCAGTGAGTTCCGAAACACTCCTTAGGAGCCTCCCGAGCTCCTGGCCGGGGCCTCTACTAACACCACATTGAAGGCCCAGGGAGGAGGACGGAGGTCAGAGGGCAGGCCCTCCCCCTCGCCGCTGCCCCTCCTGCTCGCCCCGTCCTCCAGCGCCAGCCTCACAGCTGGCCCATCTGTTCCTGGGGAAAGGCCACCAGAGCCAGGCGCACTTCAGGTGGCCAGGAACAGGGAAGGCACCAAGGCTCCAGAGAGGGGAGGAGGGGGACTCCCCCAGGTCCAGGCCCCCGGAGCAGAGAGGCTAAGAAAGAGACGGTGGGGTGCAGACCCTGCGGGGGGCAGGCACTGCCCAGGTCTCGCTGCTGCAAGGCCCAGGGGCCAGGGCTCTGCCTTCTCCCTGCACCCCTCCTTTGGACGGGAGGTGCTGGTGGCCTGCGGCTGCAGGACAGCGCTCTGGGTTCTAGAAGTCACACTGACGACCACGTTTTAAATCACACGCTCGCGATGCGGGGGCCTGTCCTTTGAAAAGACCAATAAGTAAATAAGCAGGTTGAACGGCCGGCTTCTCCGGCTCCTTCGATGGACAGGGCCCTCCTCTGCAGCCTGCTCACGTTGCTGCGGCCCCTCTGATTGGCCGAGGTTCCCCACGGAGAACAGGGACAGGGACCGAGAACTGTCCCGAAGACTCCCCCAGGACGGACCGAGCCACCTCACCCAGTTCCGGGGGCTTCTCCCATGGCAGTGCGTGCCTGGTGCTGGGCCCCCTTCTGGCTGGTTCCTCTCCAGAATAAACAGGTGCAAGGGCACCTCCTGGTCAGAAGTCTCCCTGGGCTCTTGCTCCCTGAGGCGAACACACGTGGGATTTTTAGATACCAGCCAGGCACACGCACTCAGCTTTTGTCCCAGTGACATTTCCCAGAGGAGGAGGGTAAGTGGACACATTTGTCACTACTGTATATATATATATATTTTCCCAGTTGAAATACTCGATTCTCCTCAGTGGTAAACAAATGCCTGCCTCAGACCCTGGGAGGCTGGTAGGTGAACCCGGGCAGGGAGCAGTCTCTGTTCCACTCACTGGGTGACAGCAAACTTCACAACGACCTGGGCAAGGCCACCTCCTCCCAGGGACATCGCTGGTAGTGCCGCCCTAGGGCACAGGCACTGCCTGACGGGTTTCCAAGAGTATCATGACAAGTCCATCCTACGCCCCTGACCTGGCCTCTCTGGACCCCTTGCCCGCGGTGATCCGGCCACACCGACCTCCTTCTGTCCTCGGGGCACAGACTTCTCCCCACCTGGCCACGTCCTGTTCCTGGCCTGCTCCTTCCCTAGATCTTGTGTGGCCCACTCATCAGCGCTGAGTTGACCCACACCTGCTCACCAGGCCGACTTCTCCCAGAACGTCAGGTTAGCCGCGCCAAGCCCGCCACGCTGGGAGGATGCACACTACGGAAACTGGCAAATTCTACAAATCAGGGCTTTTATCTTTTGTTTTTCTCTTATTTTTTTTTTAAGGGATGTAGTTAAACATTTACCAGCACCGGCTGGTTCCTTCTTGTCCGTTGGGTCTCAGCTCAAATGCTGCTACCACCCGATGCAAAACGAGCCTTCCTGTCGGTCTTCACCCCCCTCGGTGCCTGTTGTGACTGTGACCAGGGGTTGCGGTTGTCACCTACAACCATGCATTTGTTTGCTGCTAAGATCCGGGTGATGTGTCCCTCCTGGTTGCTGAGGGTCTAGCCCAGGCCGTGCACGCTGCCAGGCACACTGCTGGGGAGGACCACGGTGGCTCCGAGCTCTTTGCCAGGACCTTGCAAGGGCCCAATGCTCCTCCCTGGGAAAACTGAGCCTTCAAGGCAGGGAGCCCAAGAGGGACCCTTCTGGGTCCCCCTGACATTCATGAGCTATCCTTCCCTTCTCAGGTTACCAGAGAGGACAGCCACGCTGTTGTGTCCACGTTGTTCACTGAGGGTCTCGCGATCCTGGACGGGGTCAGGGGCTTCTGGGGTTTGGTCTTACTCCTGTCTTTCTCACTGAGGGACTCCAGGAGTCACATGCTGGGCTGCACCGAGGAATGAAGCTCACCTTCTGTGGCTCTCCTCGTGCCCCTGCAAAGCCCTTGCACCCTGGACCAATCCCGCGTTCTCTCTGCCCCTCTCCAGGAGGACTAAGGGGGCACAGAAGGGACGCGTTTTCTATTTACTGTCAGGACCGGGGTTTGCCAGTCCTGACCCAGGTGTCTGGACATTCTTTGCATTTCAACTCAGCAGACTTTGCCTGCCCCGTTCTTTTGCTTCACTTTGGGGGCTTCTGGGAACAGAGATATCAAACGGGCTGGTGCCCGTCCCTGAGCAGGTGATGTTCTAGTGACCAAGACAGAGGGACATGGATTCTGTCACAGGACAACTTACGCTAAGTGCGTCCCTCATTGAGAGTCTCCCAAGTCCTGAGGAACGATTTCAAAGGGGAGCAAGGGGTTGACTTTGGGGGAGAAGGGCTGGGTGTGGGATTGTTGCCATGTGCCACGGGAGGGCCTCTGGACTGCCCAGCACCATGAGGCTCCCAGCCAGGGGCCAGATGGGACACTGGAGCTCTCAGCAGATGACAGTGAGGAGCAGGTGCCCCATGCCTAGACCCGGGCACTTTAAAGTTCCCTTCCCATCTGCATCGACCGGGGCATGTGGCCACCGCGCTGGCCTAATGGGGGCCACGGCTAAAAGTGAAGCTGAAGGTGCTGCAGGAAAATCTTTCAAATGTGGACAGGAAACCTCTGTAGGTTTCGGGTGAAGATTCACACCTGTTCCACAGGTAGCGGGGCCACCGCGAGGGAGACGAGGAACAGACTTAGGGTAGAATGTGCTGGAGGAGCCAAGACCCAGACAAGTCTCAAGGACCGGGGCAGGGAAGGCTTGGCCTATCTGGTGCACCTGAGATTCCAGCTAAGAGGGGTTGGAATCTTCTAGAACTCTACCTCCATGACCCCATTTCTACCTCTTCTAATGGGTCGGTGCTCTGGGAAACAGGTCTCTGCTGGGTCCTGTGGGCGACAGCCGTGTGAGATGGGATGTGCAAGGAGATTCAGGTGGAAGGACAAGCAGGTGGCAGCCAGGGACCAGAGCAGAGAGCACGGTCCCCAGGACAGTGGGGCTGGACATCCAGGACCTCAGCCTCAACATGGGAAAAACTGGCACCTCCCTGTCTCGGTCCCTTTAAAACAACAATCAGTGGACTCACGTGTTTGATGGATAATTAAGTTTTGGGGTGGGAGGAAGGAGTAGGGAGGGATGGAGACCCGCGAAGCCTCAGCGCTGTGAGCCGCTGCCCACGGAGGATGCGTCCTAATTGGTCATAAAGCCTCGAGAGAGGAGAGTGTAAATCAATGGGAAAACAGGATTCCAAAATAAAGCCTGTGACGTGGGCTCTCTACTCTCCAGGACAGCAGCCACGCGGAGAAATGAGAAGGGTCCTGGGTTATGTTTCTGCAGGCAGCAAAGTTGTGCCGGGTGGTGAAGAGGAGGCGATTCTTCCCTCCGCACAGCTGGCCCGCGGAAGCAGGAACCATCCCCTGTGACCGGGAGCCGGACTCCCGCAGCCCTGTGGGTCACAGATGCATTTGCCCAGCTCCTGTCCCTGGTTTCCTGGCCGTTCCCTTCCTCTCCTGCCAGTTGTAGGGATGCTACTTCTCCAGGTTGGACTCTGGGGTGCCTAGGCGGTGGTTCTCAAAGTGTGGTCCGGGGCACCAGGATCAGGGCCACCTGGGACCTTGTCGGAGACACAGATTCTCAGCCCCACCCTAGACCGGCTCAATCAGAAACTCTGTGTGTGTGACGGAGCTGCTGAAATCTACCTACTTAGCAAAAGACCCACGTAGGGTCCAACTCCATCAGCTACAGTCCTCAAGGTGTGCGTGAGATTCCCAGACTGCGCATCCTCCATTTCTGCTACTTTGTAGGTCAGTTTGCTTCCTTATGGTGACCACTAAACCACCCTGTAGTGACACAGGTAAATACATCCCAGGACCTCATCCTGGAAACCTCAAATACATACAGTAATAGATATATAAATATATGTATACGTATACATTATACATTTATATTTGCATATATAAATTGCACGTGTGGGTATTCACATGCATGAGGAAAGAAATGTTGTTAAGAATCGGGGTTCTCCCCCTCCTCCCCTCCCCCTGGAAAAAAAAAATAAAGAAAAGGAAGAGGAAAGTCCTGGGTGGGACCGGCAGCCACCTGCGCTTTCGCTGACCCTCCAGAGGATTCTGAAGCAGGCTTAAGAGGCAGAACCGCTGGGCTGGGGGCAGACGCTGCTGCTGTCCATGGAGGACCAGGTGGTCAGGGGTCACTGCCTGCTGCGGCCGGATCTCACCTGCTCAGCTGCTCTCCTGGCACCTTCCTCCCCGGCTCCTCAGCAGGGTCACAAGGACCCTCTGTGGCTTGATTGACCCTTTGCACCCAGCAGGGCCCAGCCCCACCTCCTGGCTGGCCCAGGCTGCCCCTCTGTCTGGGAGGCCCGCGTCCTTCCCTCGGTCCCTGCTCGGTGCTCCCACTGCCTACACGGAGCTTCAGCATGTGGTATCACAGTTCCTTGTCCATGAGCAGCCTGGAGGTCAACGCTGAGCTTCTGCTGCCCCTGACACAGAGCTCAGGGCACAGGGGGTGCTCATCAATCCTCTGGGAATGAAGAAGGCACTCAGATCCGGATACTAGGAGGATCGAGAACAGTGAGTGGTCCTCGGGCCCCTCTGGGGTCTCAGGTTCACAGAGCAGGAGCCTGCTCAGCACGAGCACCATCTAAGCCTCCCGTGCATGCAAAATTAATTTCGTAGTGACAGGAGAACTGAATTATGTATCGCGTGCTGTGTATCGACGCGTCTCTTGGAAGGTTTTTCACAGTCTTCCCCCAGCGAGCAGGATTCATAAACAGATGTTCAGGATCACACCTCTTGTATAAATCAAGGCCTATGCATGCTGGCTGTTGGGGGGTGTTACAGCACCCTAAAACCTAGGGCACAGGAAGGCAGAAGCCAGGGAGGGGGGTGGCCTTTGTCACCCACCTGCACCCCCGAACCCTGTATTCTTCTCCACGATTCTCCTAACTGCCGGGCAGGGGCAGCCTGGGGCGTGTCCTTGCTGACCGCTCAGGAGTGAGTGTTGGGTCCAGCCAGTTGGTAACTTATGGTCAGTTTTTAGCAGGGCAGGGAGAAGCTTCCAGGCCCACAGAGCCTGCTGGACCCACACCAGGGCCAATCTGTAGCAGACAGACCTCAGTCATCTTCTGATCTGTGCAAGGGCCACAAATCAGTCACTCACTTATTTGGTTGTTCAAAGAAGAGCAAAGTAATGGGATGTGATCCTGATGGTAGAACGTTCTGGAAAGATATTTCAGATCCTCTCCTTGTCCAAAGTCAAGAGAGGACAGGGATCCCCTTCAACTTCATCTTAGCAGACTGGATGCCCAGGTGAGTGGTCAACCCTTAGGGTGAGAGTAGGGGGCTGACTTCCAATTTTCAGCCAAGTGTGTCATCATCAGGGACACCTTCTGTGACCTCCTCCGTAAGGCACTTTCCCCTACAACATCTTCCCCTGGGACCCAACGCTTGCCTTTTTATGGTTTATCTGATATTGGGAACTAAACCCAGGGTCTGGGACGTGCTAGGCAAGTGCTCTATCACTAAGCTACATCCCCAGCCCATATTTTTAAATTTTATTTTGAGACAGAGTCTCGCTAAGTCACCCAGGATGGCCTAGAACTTTCGATCCTTCTGCCTCAGCCTCCCAACTTCTTGAAATCCCATGCTTGCCTTTTCGAGTATAGATAACAATAGGAATTATTAAATAACAAACCCGATAATTACCAAATACTTCTGAAGGTTGTAATTTGCCAAAAAAACCTCATCGAGTCCTTTCAACAATCCTATAGGAATGGTTCCATTATTAGCCTTGTTGAACAGATGAGGAGTCCGAGGGTCCAGGAGGTGAAGTGAATCTCCCCATAAATGGCGGAGTCAGGCTTCAAAGCACAGACGGTGGCCTATTTCCACATCCTGCACTCTGACATTTCCCAACTTCCCCCTGGCCGAGGCCATCCCACTCCTAGATGATGGGTTGGTTGACAAGGACACCAGCTCCTCGGCCCTGTTCACTCTTGTGTCTGAGGCATCAGCCACAGCACAGGGGGGAGGTGCTCCATAGATGTTCTGAGTGAACGAATGGACTGTTCAGCTGGGGAGGCCAGAACCCGAAGAGGGCAGGCACGGAGAGGGTCACATGGGGAATTCTGGAACCTTCAGTGGGCCTCACCACCTCCCCTTTCCTCTCTCTTCTCCAGATGCATTTGATCTTCCTCTTCTCCACATTCCAACTAGAAGGCACCGGGCCCGCTGACCCCTCGCTCGGTGGGTGGACAGATGGGCGAGCAGAGGCAGCTGGGAGCTGGGAGTTGATGAGTCTCCGTCTCCGAGGGCTGGGGCGCAGGCTGAAGCCAACTGTCGCCGTAGAGGTGCAGAGCCAGCAGCGAGGGCAGCTTCGGTGAGGCAGAGGTCCTGCTTTTGGAGGGAGACCCGTAAACCACGGGCCCTCAGCTTAACAGGATTGAAATATGATGCGATTCAAAGGGAATGTCACCAGGATTAATAGCCCATCGCCTCCCGGCTTGGAGCGGAAGCCACGCCACTGCCTCGAGTTATGATGGCGCTTGGCGCGTTGGCTGCCGTTGAAACTCCCTCCAGTTGGCGCAGCGCAGCGAGGGGCAGGAGCTGGGGGCGCTCTGCGGGCGCTCTGCGCGTTGGGGCCAGGCTCCGGTTGTCCATGGTTAATGGGGACAGAGCTGAGGGCTGGGAGGGGAAATACAACTCAATACGCACAAAAGCAAGAGATTTCCCTTCCCTTCCCCAGAACATAGGTCTGGACTTGCCTCCAAACACCAAGGAAAACAGAGTGCCCCCGGAGAGAGTGACAAGCACAGACACGACTGAGTGGCCTAAGTACGGGAGGAGCTGGATCTTGCACACAGCCCCTGACCCCTCCGCCCCCTGCCTGGTCAATGGGGGAAGGAAGAGGTCAAGGATAGGGCCACGAGGGGCAGCCTGTTTAAACAAAGACCTAGGCTTCTCTGCTGGCAGAGGGGAGCGCCCAGGAGGCCTGCCCGTGGAGGGTCTGCTGTGCTCCCAGGTCATGTTAAAACATCCCACGGCGCCGTTCTAGCTCCTGTCTCTCCAAACTTAGGCGAGCTCCTGGTCTTCCAGGTGGTGCTTCTCAGTACGCAGACGGGGCCAGAGTTGTTGGTCCTCCCTCAGGTCCCCCAAATGGTGGCTTCTCTAAGTTTTAGAAGGAGAGCCACGTGGCTGTCTCTTTTCCTGGTGGGAAGAGATGATTAGCCCTGCTCCTCTTCCCCTGGATCATAGCCAGGAGGAAGCCGCGCCTCCCCCACTCAGAAGGGGTTTTATGAGGAGTGGCAGGTAGAGAGGAGGTGACAAGGAGGCAGACAGCTCTTCTGCTCTGTTTAGGAGGCCCAAAGGCCAAGAGAGGCCAAAGACCATTGCCTGTGGGGGAGGCCACACGTGATCATCCCCCTTAGCTTTGCAGATCAGCAGGGAGATTCTGCACACCAAGTCCCCCGTGGCTGTTAGGAGTCTGAGCAGAGACATCTCCATTCCCTTTAAAAATGATCCCTGATAAGACCCCAAGTGGTCATACTGAGGTCAAGACCTGAATAAGGACCTGGCAGATATAGATATACCCCCACGGGCTTGGCTACCTATTCAGGTGGCCTGGCTCAAGAGCAGAGGAGGTCTGCACAAAGACAAGATGATTATGTTTAAAGATGAAGACAAGCTGCGTGTAGTGCGCACACCTACAATCCATTGGCTCCGGAGGCTGAGGTAGGAGGCCCGAAGCAACTTAGTGACACTCTGTCTCAAAAATTAAAAAAAAAAAAAAGTACTTTTTATTTTCTTTTTGGTGATGCTGGGGATTGAACTCAGGGCCTTCATGTATATGAGGCAAGCTCTACTACCAACTGAGCTATATCCCTAGCCCAGAAAGAACTGGGGATGTAGCTCAGTGGTAAAGTGTCCCTGGGTCCAATCCTCAGCACCCAACCCTGCAAAAGAGATGAGACAGCAAACCCTGTAGGAAATCATCTCTGTTTATTTTTGTGTATTTGCACTGAAAGCTGTCCTGCAAACACATACCCATGGTGTGTGCATGTGTTCGGCTCACGTGTGTGCGTGTCCACACGTGCGGGTCCCTGTGCGTGTACTGCTTGGATCCTGCTGCGTTACTTATCGACACACTGTGCTCGGGGTGAATGAACTGACTGACGACATAATATTAAGACTTTTCTATATAAAGTGCCAAATCAGGGGATTTTTTTCCCCACCTGAAATTTGAAAGCACTGAGCCATCCATCAATAGTCAAAAAAAAAAAAAAATCCCCAAAGCTTTAAAAAATTAACATTCAGTTAAATATCTAAGTCAGTGCTTGTTCACTCCACAGAGTAATCCCTAGTCATGACTGAAAATTATATATTTGCCTTTAATTGCCACATCATTATCCCTATACACCTGAGATATGAATGTAAATTCAATATTAACTACTAAAATATGCGTTTGTTTTCTAAGTGGCCTTATCCAGCAAATGACTCTGTAAAATTGGAAAGAAAAAAAATGGACCTGGAGCGAGGAATAATAACCAGGTATCCCAACCTCTCTGTAAATCACCTGTACAGTGGGAGAAGGAGGGGGGAGGGGAA
>NW_026000082.1:43727861-43755638 GCF_001458135.2 Marmota marmota marmota
GGGGGGAGGAGGGGGGAGGGGAGGGCTCTAATTAAACAAAACTAAGATAAACCGCAGCGAGGTCTCTGGAGTCAGCTGTCTTGAGTGAATTATGGATCTGGGAGTTTTATCTTAGGCAAAGTTATTAAGGAGGTTTTATGGCCGCGTACAATGGGGGATTGGAAGGGGGCATCCTTTCCTAAGAAGGGGGTCCCTTTGTGGTGAATGGCTTTGGCCCAAACCGAAATGGCATCTTCCACTCCTAAGAAGACTGGAAAGGGAGCAAGAGGGGAGAGGAAGACCTCCTCCCACCTGCAGAGCTGCTGTCAGCTCAGGTCGTCGCTTGGTGACAGGGTGGGGGATCTGTCATCACCTGCCACTCCAGCCTGGCCGGGGACACCTCCCAGCCTGGTCTTCACCGTGAACACATAAACGTGGAGGACCCTCTGGTTCCCTGGCGTGCACTTCGGCTCTTAGTGGCCTCCTTAAATCTGGCGCTCCCGGGTCACAACGTCCAGGGGCGTCGCGGGAGACACCCTGCGTGGCTTTTGGAGGGCTTTGTCTGTTACGAGCACTTGAGAAATGGGAGGCGGAGAGCCGGCAGAGCCGCAGATGCATAATTCATGGCGAGGCTGGAGCTGCCGGGTGTGACGGGCCTGCGGATGAGTCGAGGCCCATTTCCATTTGCTCAGAGAGCGCAGCCATTTACCCGCTTGTAGGAAGTGACAGTGTCAATGCAGTGGGTCGCCTGGGCCATCAAGGGAGATTTCTGCAGCTATAGAGCAGGGTTCAGGAATCCCGCCCGCTCTGGAGGGGCGGCCTCTGAGGGCCAGGAGAAGCCGAGCCCGCACACACCTGGAGGACAATAGCCCTGCAGTGAGGATCTGCTGCTCAGTGACACAGGCGCATTTGCTGTGCCCTGGCTGGTCTCCCGGGTCCCTTGCCGTCTGAGGGTCATGGTGCCCTCTGCCCTGGGGCAAGCTAAGCAGGTGTTTGGAGGCTCCTGGGCACCTCTGCCAGGGGCTCTCCAGCTGTGCAGGCCCTGGCCATCTGGGGAGGTGGGGCGTGGGGTCTCTCCAGGTTCCCAGAGCGAGGAGGCCCTGCACCTGTTCCCCTTTCCTCCTGCCATTTTGGTTTCTCATTAGGGGAAGGACCCCTGGGTTCTCCTGAGGACCACTCCAGCAGACCTGTCCTCCGTCACCCTCTAACGAGGTCCCCGGTGTCCTGAGGGCCAGATGCTCTGGTGGGAGTCCACACCACCCTCCTCCAGCAGCCAGGCCTCTCCTGGCCTCAGGCCAGTGGGGGAGAAAGAGGGCTCTCTCTGGTGGACATGGATTAGATGGGAGTCACCTGCCAGGACGCCAGGTGGGGGTGGGGACCCTGAGCAGCTTTCTCTGTAGAACAAAATACTGTACCCAAGGCCTGTCACCGTCACACCAACCAACTCTTATTGGCATTTTAAAAGAGAAAAACGTTATCTAGCCCAAATGCTTGGTCGCAGTCGTGAGCGTGTGCAGCGCGTGCACCTCCTCTGCATACAGAGCAGCAAGACCCACGTTGCAAATTGGAAGACAAGACGCCGGGACGTTTGGGATCCTTGGCGGGGTGGAGTGTGTGTGCTGACAGCTGGAGACAGTCTGTGGAAATCCCTCCAAGGGGAAGGAGCAGGATGTTAAGGAATTCCACAGAACCGACTCTCCTCGGCTGCCACCTCGGGATTTTTGACTTACGTGGCTTGACCTGCTGACGCCATTTTCTCTCTTTGTTTGGAACAAGCACAGAGCTTCATCGTGTCAGCTGGCTGCTTGGAGTGTGTCTGTTCTCCTTTGATCATCACAGTGAACCTTGGAGGTCTTCAGGGCACGTATCAATAGTCTCGCTTTATAGATTAGGAAGCTGCGGCTCAGAGAGGTTGTCTGAGCTGCCAAATGCAACACAGCTAGCTGCTAGGTCACGGGGACTTGGACTCCGGCGTGCCTTGGAATTCCCTCCTTTTAGGCCTTGCCACACAGCTAAGTGCCGCTTGCTGAGAGATCAGGAAGGCAATGGTCGAAGCCAAGTGCTCCCAGAGCCAAGCCCTGTGCCGTAAGGTTCTTGTGCTCAGTGATTCAGGCTCTCCCCCCCTCTAGCACCAGCAAGTTCCTTACTTCTCAACGGGCTTCATCACTGGCCGTCTGTGCTGGTACCGCATTCTAACGCTTTCCCTGGCGTCAGCTTTTGGACACAGTGACCAAACTAAGTGACGAGGACGACTGAAAGGGAAAGTTATTTCTGCTCGTGGTTTCCGTCCGGGGTCGGCCGGCTGCATCACTCTGGGCCTGAGTGGGGCAGAGCATCGTGACGGGAGGGCGTGGCGGAGGAGAGCGGTCGGTCCAGGGAGCTGGGAAGCAGAGAGGGAGGGAGGGACCGAGGATGGGGAGGAGAGACATGGCCCAGAGACCTGGATCCTCCAATCACGGCCCCCCTACAGTTCCCACCACCTCTCAGGAGTCCATGCAGTCACCCATGGATCCGTCCACTGATGAGATCAGCCCCACCCCTGGACATTGCTGCACTGGGGCCCTCAACCCATGAGGCTCTGGGGACCTTCCAGATCTGAGCCATGACAACCTCCATATTGATTCCCACCGCTAGCTGCTTGAGGGCGGGAGTCATGCCCCGTCTCCCGGATGTGTGCCCGGGGAGGTGGCCTGGCGTGAGATCCGTGTTGGGGGTCCATTCCATAGGTCCATGCTGAGCGCCTGCTCTGTGCCCGGTCCTGGGGACACAGCCATAAACAGGACAGATGCAGCCTCTGAAAGAACCCAGGAGTCCACGTACCTCGACGTTTTCTTTAGATCAATGAAGAACTAGGCCCCGTGAGGAAGAGAGCCCCGCGGCCACACAGCTAGAACGAGGCCCGCCAGGGCTCTCCCCTGGGCCCTGCCCGCTGGCCCACGACTAGGCAGATGGCAGCAGGTCTGGGAGCCCGTTTCTTTGTGCAGAGGCTGGGGGTGAAGCCAGCACACAGAGAGGGGGACATGGTGGCAGGAAGAGATTCCAGGAGAAGGGGAGCCGGGGCTGTGGGCGGGAAGGGACGGCCAGAGTGGGCATCCCCGACATCAGTGGCTGGAGTGGCCGCAGAAGTGCATGCTGGGAACTTGTGACTTCTTTCAGTTCAAGGGCCAGGTTACCCAGTCCCCGGTCCCCCCCGAGGAAGGAGTGATCTATGGAGCCCCAGCCCCACTTTTGGGTGCAGGGCCGGTAATCAGATTGGCTCTCTGCAATGCAAATGAAGAGAATAACTCTTGCTTCTTGGTTTTGCATAATTAAAACTGAAGAACAGAATTTGCCTCTCGACTTAAGCCCCATGAAAATGCACAGAAAACTCTTTGAAGTATGACTCATTATTACACAGATAAATCACCCAAATCTCGTGCCTTCTAGTTACGGCTGAATTTCAGGTTCAGCCAGCCACTCCTTCTTTCTAGGGTCAAATGCCCACTTCTTGGCAAAGTCAAAAGGCCCCCGGGGACTGGAATTTGTCCCCCTCTGCAGACTCACCTCACTGGCTGCCATCCTACCCTCTGGCCAAGCTGTCTCCTTGGGAAACTGGGATTTGCCCCTCTGCTGTTGCCCAGGCTGCCTGGGGCACGCTCTGTCACCTTCAACTTGGCAGCTCTAGGCGCATCCTTCCCCCCTCAGTTTCATGTCACCTCCTAGGCGTGTCCCGTAAGCTGCTTTGTGACACCTGTGCCCCACGCACCCCTGGAGAAGCTCCCGCCACCTGCCACCTGCCTGTGGGTGCATCTCCGTCCAGCAGAGGGCGATGTCCTAGCCCTACGCCCCAGGCACAGAGCACAGCGGGTGCTCCCTACACCCGCCAGGAGCAAGGCCCACGCCCTCCTCAACCTGGCCATTTGGATACCCAAGGACCTAGCGACCAGCCAACTGAGGATTCCTTGAGACATCTCCGTGAAAGTAAGGAAGGCTATTTTGAGAGCTGGGGGTCACAGTGGTGCACGGATTGATTTTTCATTTGAAGAGGAGCCTTTCAAAAGCACCGCCCAGCCATCCCCACTGACCTCTCCTGAGGGGCCTGCAGGCGCCTCTCATTGAACCAGTGCCCTTGGGGAGAGTCCTGTCCCCCAGCCACCTCTGTGGGAGGGTCCATGTAAAATGGAAGAAGACAATCAGCCTGCCCAGGGTTGTTACCGGCTTGGTTAATCCGCTCTGCTTCAGGGAACGCTTTTTCCTCTTCCCGAGAAACGGGATTCTAGAAGGAGCCTAGCCCCAGGCACTCGGGACAACTGTGGAAGCTTCTGCCTCTGTAGCTGCCCCCACCCGGATGGTCCAGGTGACTTTGCTCCCTGTGGCTGTCAGAGTGACCACTCTGGAGGGCCAGGGCCAGGGCTTTGTCCCCCACCCACTGTCCCTCCAGATTGGGCAAAGTGGAGGGACATTGCCCAGAGTTTCTCCTGCGTCATCTCTGCCAGAAGGGGAAGGGCAGGGCTGACCGTGTGATCTGGGGTGTTCTGAATGTTGCCGTTCCTTCTACGAGGGAGCAGTGGGGGTTCCCCAATGTCAAAAGAAGTTACGATAGAGTGGGACAGAAATCATGAGGGATTCCCCCAAATCTGGGAGGACAAGGGTCTAGAATTCCAGGGAGCGACGTAGGATGGTGTCGGCTCCAGGGATTCCAGTGTGACATCCAGGGGTGGCAGGCGGAGGTCCCCGGAGGGAGGGAGAGTGTGGCAGAGACAGACACTTGGGTTCAAGTTCTGCCTCTCCTAAGTTCAGGACCTTGAGGGTCACTTCACCTCTTTGGTCCTCATTTTCTTCACCAATGATCGATAAAATGTGACCAACGCCCACCGCCGGGAGCTACGGCACGGAATACACCTCAGGTGCAAGACCACGCTCCTAGCCAGTGCCAGGAACTGCCGGCCTGGGGTTCTTTAGAAGGGGTAGAAACAACGCCAGCTTCCAGAGCTGCGTGGCTCTGCCTCCCGCCGCCATCTTTGGTGGTTGTCTTGATTAGACCTAATTAAACAGCACTTTCTCAAAGCAATTTACTCCTAACAAGTCTTCGTTTTAGTTTCATTTAAATTACCGAACGTTTACCTTGGTTTCATTAAGTCACTGTACAGCCGACATAAACAGGTTTGGGAGGAACAGCAAGTGACTCTTAGCAAGACAGTGGTGGCGCTGGGACAGAGGTGCCCGGGCAGGTGGCGTGCTGAGGACCTTGGGCCTCTGCCCGGTTTCCTCCCTCTTAGCACCCGGTGCTCCCTGGGCTCACTTCCAACTGCTGCTGCCCTCTCAGCTTCGCCCAGAGGCTGGTGCTCACAGTGCCACCTGTGCCGCAGGCCAGGAGTGTCACAGAGCCACGGGGGGTTCCCACACCAAGGACTGACTGGGCCTGGTAGGTAAATCCCCGGCTCCCTCTGCCCTGGGGTTGGGCAACTCTGGGGCGCGCTCTGCACTGGCCCCAGGGGAATTAAGCTCCCCGGGTACCTGCCCGGGGTCCTGGTGTCTCTCAGGTAAATCGCGTGCTCTGGAACCCGTCATTCAGGGTTTGCTTTGGGGGCAACTCGAGCCTAAGAGGGTACGTTTCACGGGGGGACGGAGGACACAGGAAAATGGGGTGCTTCAGCTACACTCAGGTCACTGTATATGCGAATACTCCAGCCGATCCTCCAACAATTTGTACAGATACAGTGTGTCCCCACCTGACACGTGGGACAGTGGGCATTTGGGGGAACAGCGTGGCTCTGAGGGAAAGGCCAATGAGAGGGAGAGTTGGGATCAACCCCGTCTGTCCAACCCCAAAGCCAAACAAGTCTCCTCCACCCGTGACCCCAACCCTGAGTCCAAGAGGCCAATCTACGGTCAGTCAGTCTCCAGCCTGCGGATGCACTTCCTGGATTTCTGTGCTCCCTGAAATGCTCACCAACGAGCAGGCACGAGAAGTTGGGCAGAGACGGCAGGAGGGACCCACCGGAGCCTGATGCAGGCTCAGCTCCCACCTTGACACACAGGTCATAAAGCTGCCTGGAAGAGGCCCAGGCGGACTCACGAATTCTATTCTAGAATAAAGTGCGATAGACAAGGCACCGAAGTCCAGCTCTTCGTATATTTCAAAAAAAGAGAAGAAGACAGACCCCAGTGGGTTAGAAAATTGGAATTGCATCTTAAATATCATTCGACAATCAGGGTGCATTCTCCTGAGCTCCTACTATATGCCGGGCATGTGCTGGATGCCAGGGATTCACATAATAAGAACAGGACACGCTGCTTCAGCGTGCGGAGGACACCCGGGTGGGAGGGGGACACACAGGCCTGGAAAGGGCTGGGACACTGCAGGGTGTGGCCACCTTTTAAGTTTGGGGACCTCCCCTGAACCAGGCCGTGTGCTAGGAGCTGGGGAAGGGGAGATGCTGTCTGCCGTAGGAGCTGGTGGTCTCCTGAGGTTCACGCGCAGCTAGTGAACAGGTGGCACTCATTCTTCACACATTTATTAGGTAAATATTTACCGAGGGCTTTCCATGTTAATAGGTGCAATGGTTAAGAAAACACGCAGGTGGAGGCTGCGGGGAGGGACCAGCGGACACCACTCGCAAGTTCCAAGGAAGCAGAATGGCCCATGGCATTGGGGGCTCAAGGCTGCATAGCGCCCCCCGCTGGAGAGTGGGTGCGCTGCATCTCCGCGTTTCTATCCCCTGCCTATGACCTGTGCCTTTGACCTTCCCGCCTTCTGCCAGACAAGCTCCGACTGTCAAATCATAGCCACTGAGCTTTAATTACGGCCCTTACTATTTGCTTGCTGTTCTGAAGCGGTTTAGCACCCAGGCAATTAACTCCGTCTGTTTTTCTCAGGTTGGTTCCTACCCCGAGAGACGCTGGGCAGCTCCCAGTTCCCGGGAAGGTGCCCGGGTCCAAGCCTGAATGGCTCTCAGCTCACATTTCCCACCCGGCACACATTCCACAGGCTCTTCCTCTCTAATCTGATAGGAAAGTGTGTCAGCTGTGACAAATAGGGTTTTAAAATGGCCAAGGGAAATATAAACAAAGAGATCTGCTCTTCAGACTCTGGATGAACAGTTCTGGAGAAAGAAACAGAGAAAGGATTTTCATAGACTTAACCAGGGAACCAGCTCCAATGGGAGGGGTCAGGGGCTGGCGGCACCGGCGACATTCCTCACACAACGCATCTGTGATGATAAAGAGGTGGTGAAAGGCACCCGAGATCTGCCTTGTGTGGACTCGCCTGCATTTTGAGATCTCCTGGGCTCAGACGGTCCTGGGCATGAACATGGCCAAACACATCCTGGGTAAGCAAGGGAGGAATCCGCAGAGTTTCAGGGCTGGGTAACAGTGCATCCCCCGCCTCTTGTTTTAAACTCTTCTTTTTCTTACAATGAAAATTGTCTCCATTAAAAAAAAAAAAAAAACATAGTCCAGAATGTGGTTTATAACATGGTGGAATATTATTCAGCTTTACAAAAGGACATTGTGACGTGTGGATTAAACTTGAAGGTATTATGCCAAGTGAGTGTTCCAAAAGGACAAACACGGATGAGTCCACCTATGTGATGTCCCTGGAGTGTTCAAGTTCACAGAGATGAACGGAGGTCATCGGGACTGGGGTGGGGAGAGCCGTGGGGAGCTGGTATTGAACAGGGACAGAGTTTCAGCTGGAGAAGACATCAAACTTCTGGAGATGGTCTGTGGTGAGGGTTGGACTACAGTGTGACTGTAATTTAACCCTTTGCTTAAAGGTGGTTCCGACGGTTCCTTTTTTGTTATGAGTATTTTTTTACAGTTTAAAAAACCCATAACATCACCAAATGCCATTTTTGAGCTGAAATAGGGTCCCAGGCAGAGAAGGATTGAAGTGGAGTGGGTCAGTCCAGGGCCTCTGAAGGGCCAGCTTTGGGCTGGCTGCTACGGATGCCCTAGGGCAACCCTGCCATGGAGGTCCTAGGTGCTGACCCAGAGAAACGGTCACCCATGTCCACCATGAGGCATACACGAATGTCCATGGCGGCTTCATGCAAACTGCCAACAGTCCAAACGTCCATCAACAGGAGAATGAGTGAGCACGCTGTGGTTAAACCTCAGAGTCTCACACCCCTCAGCTACGGGGTGAGCACACGGCAACTGCATCCATCTCAAAAACGTTCTGTGGAGCGGAAGCAGCAGGTGTCACTCAGGACGGTGACCACGCGGAGGGCCACGTGGGGATTGACTGGGGAGGGCACGTGAGCTCTCCAGGGTGAAGGAGATCCCCCGTCCTGGCCGGGGTGCAGTCACATCTGGGTACACATTTGCCAAGGCTCATCCAACTTCTGACCTGCGTATTCACCTTTGCCAATTTCAACATAATGGAAAAAAAAGAATCACTTGGGGACCCTCTTAAAAACACCCCTGGAGAGCCTGGCTCAGCCACCTGCCGTGGGAGCCCGTCATCGGCAGGCTTAAAACACCGTCCAGGTAGCTGCTCGCTGAACCGGCTCCAGCTGACCGTCACTCCTGCAGGTGGGTTTCCAGGCGAGAGCCAGCCCAAGCCCTTTCTTGGGGGGACCAGGAACGGGTCCTTGGGAGCATGGACCGTGCGGCATGACCACAGGTTCAAATAACTCCCGTCCAACTAACCAAGTGACCTTGGGCAAGTTCTTTGCCTCCGTTTCCTCATCTGTACAACAGGGATGCCATCACACACAGCGGAAGGTGTGAGCTCCACATGCTTTTATTTTCCATGGTTATGATGCTCTGAGACCTTTCCCACCCCGGGAGGGAGTGACCCCCACGAGGCTGATTCCTAGGGACAGCAAACGGCTTGCCTGGGAACACACCTTTCTGTGCAAACTGACCACCTTTATCAAACTCTCACGCACCCAACCAATATCCCCCACCCTAAGCCATCTCAGGACCAAGGGCTGGGCAGGTGAGGAGGTCCCTGTAGCCCAGGGCCTGCAAAGTGACTCTAAATCCCCAACCCTGAATTCACCCTGTACCACCCATTCCTTCTCCCAGTAACCCCGATAAAAGCTCTGGCCCTGGCTTGCCCCGGCCTCTCTGCCTCCTGACCAACTCGGTGCTTCCTGACCTGGACCTCCTGGCAGGACGCCCCTTCTCTTGAGCCCCCTAACAGACGGTCTTTTAAATGGCACCCTTTTCTGGCCCGTTAGCTTTGCTATACCTGAATAAAATACGTCTCCTGCAAGCAGAAGAGTGCCTGGAACGTAGTAGGTTTTCAAAAGGCACAGTCTACGCAATCTCAGCACCCGCCGCTGCCATTTCACAGCCACAACCTGTAATTGTTCATTTGGGGGTCGTTTTATGACTAAGCTCCAAAAGGCAAGGCTGATGCCCTTTCATGTCACTCTGAGGGACGAGCAACGGGCAGGGCCTCAGCAAAGCTCTGATGGATGAGCGAGGACCTCCTGGGTTTGCATTAAGTCCCTGCTTCACTAGATAATGAAACCTACACCAGAGAGGGAAGGTGACTGCCCCGCATCACACAGCCCAGGTGAGTCAGAGCCCCATCAAGACCCTCGACTTCAGAGCCCCCCTCCCCTACCAGGTGTTCACTCCCAAACCTGGGTCAGACCTCGTGGGCCCTGGGGAGCAGCCCAGGCCCCGCAAAAGACCCTGTTTCTGCAGGTTCCCTGTAGGCACACGTGTCAGTTGTGTGGACACCAGAGCCTGGCTCTCTCCTGGCCAAAGGTCTCTCCTTGGTTCACTGCTCTGACACTCAGGGTTTAGTCATAGAGTTTCTGGTCACCACCAGCAGGCTCTTGATAGACTGGCCACGACTTTGGATGGGACAGACCACATGGCATCTTCCCAGATGGGAGCAGGTGGAGGGGATCATTCTCGGAGCCTGCAAGTCACCTTCTCCACGTATCAAGCAGGAAAGCTGAGTCTCACGCCTTTGGGAGGGAAACTGAGGCAGCAGCTCCCGGGTGGGTCTTGTCACCACTGGGTTCTGAGGACGGTCCCTGGCATGTCCTAGACCTTCTGGCCACCCTCTGAATTCTTGGATCCCACTCTTAAGGGACCTGAGACTAGTCTCCACGGTGGATCATTGAAGAGCCGTCAACCTAGAAGGTTCGCTCAGCCTGACCCTGGAGAGAAGCCTGCCTTCCCGCGGGAGCCCTGGGAGCGCTATTGAAGGACTGAGACCGTTTTAAGTCATACGACAGCCTGATCTCCCCCCTAAGCCATTGTATTCACGTCCAGAAGCCCGGGAACCAAAAGAGTGGTGTGGGATAAAGGAAAGAGTCTAGACTTGGGGTCAGACGGGCCTGGGCTCGCATCCGGGTCTGGCCACCCAGCCGGTGACCTGTGACTTTGATCATGTTGCTTAATTTCTCTGATTTTATCTTCTTTAGAAAACAAAGAGGATAAGATCTACAACGCAAAGCAAGACTGCGAAGCCCCTGGCACGGTACCAGGGACACGAGGCACTGAAATGCAACACGGCGAGGCCAGTGGCTGACATGTTGGTCTTAGTCCCCTGCACAAGCTCCAAAGTGCTCAGCTGACCCTGGTGAGCAGCCAGGCCCGGGCTGCACGAAGAGAATCTTCCTGGGGGACGGTGACGTCTACGCTACCCCAGGGGGCAGAGCGAGTACCGAAGGAGAGGCGTATGGGGGACACTAAGTGCTGCTTTGGATTCTAGCCAGTGCCCCTTCTTCTGGAGTCTAGGGGACTTTGCTTCAGTGACCAGCCCACCATTGGTTCCATAGCCTGGTGGCCCCTGGTGTTTTTGGTGACCACCCTGTGCCTAAGAGAGAATGCATCTCACAGCTTTCCAGGAAGCACCTTTGGTAAAACTTGGAGCAGCTTACCACGTCATAGCCTGGGACGTTAGGGACAGGGGAAACCTGTGGATGGTCTTTCTTTGGCTGCCCTGACAGCTCCTGCTCCCTGAGATGTAGAGTCAAGGTCAAGCCCAGCCCAGGCTGTGGGCTGTCTGTCATTCTTTTGGATCACACTGAAAAATAAACACTTTTTTTTTTCTGGTATTGGGGATGGAACCCAAGGGTACGTAACCCAACCCTCTTATTTAAAAAAAATGTATTTAGAGACAGGGTCTCACTGAGTTGCTTAGTGCCTTGCTTTTGCTAAGGCTGGCTTTGAATTCACAATCCTCCTGCCTCAGCCTCCCGAGCTGCTGGGATTACAGTTGTGTGCCCCTGCACCCAGCTACGTTAAACACATTTTCCGTGTTTCTGGAATTCATCATTTTATAAGCCTGTATCTTTTCAAATTAGAAGCTGGAAACTTTCTTTCTCAGTCTCTTTTGCGGTGGCCTGGACTCCCGACTGTGCCTGGGCTTAACTCTAAGGTCGAGGCTCATGGCTAGGAGAGTCAGGCACAGGCAGATCCTGGGAACAGGTGTGGCTGCTCCGTGCTGTCCTCAGAGACAGCAATGACAGCAGCTTGCGTGGCACATAATGCCCTTCGCAGGGCGTGTCCAGTGATGACAGGGCTGCATTTTCACATAGCCATTTGGCAGGGGGACCTGGTACCGTTCCTGCTGGACAGCTACCCCGAGCCTGGTTCTCTGACTTCTTGGGAATCCCGTGAGCCCCTGATGGCTTTTGATAAGTTCTCTGTTGCTTCAACTTGCCCAACGGCCGTCCTGCCTGCCATCTGCCTCGAAGTACCTGGATACAGACAAGTGACTCACCGGACACAGCCAGAGAGGGGAGGGCTGATTCTGTGGGTGGGATCTGAACGACTCAGCCTTCAAAGACCCTTTGCAAGAGGGACCCAGACAGCTGTGGCCTTGACCTTTCCAAAGGGAGGGCACGGACCACACCACGTTCAAAGGCTCCTCCTTCTCCCAAGGCAACCATGACCTGTCCACATTACAACCTGGCTGAGAATGCGCGGCAAGGATGTGGACAAAGAGGAAACCTGACTTATTCTTCTTTGGTCCTTTTAATCTACCCTCCATTTAGAGGAAATGAACCAAATAAGTGAACGTGGAGGGAAGGTGGTGGCAGGCGGTGGCAGGCCTTGGGGCTTTTGTTCCCAGCTGGGGAGAAGATGCAAATGAACTCCGAGTGGCTCTTCTCACCGGGGCCCTGACCTCTCTGACGTCAGGCACATTAGACAGATTCTGCCGGCTCTGGATCCATAAACAGCCCCTGGGGACCGTGTGGCTCCCCAAAGAAAATAAGGACCAACTTTTCAGGCCAGGATGTTCATTTCCAGGCTGGGCAGCTCCGCAGGGACGAAAGGGCCAGAGGGATTAGGAGGTGTCCCCGCCTCGCTCTCCTGGCTGAAGGGAGGCGCCCAGGTGCCCCACCACGTCTGGCGAGAGAGAGAGAGCAATGACATCTTATATAGCTGTTCTCTTTTCAAGAATACCTGGATGGATCCTCAAGTCAAAGTCATCTTTTGGAGGACAGACGTATACTTCTGGATAACTTCTAAAGATTGGTGGTACCCAGAAAAAGTTGGCCTGTTTTTCATGAATTCTCATCACACCAAACTATTTCCAAACACAAAAACCATGGGCAGTTTCAGCAGGGAGAGGTTTATGTGTTGAGGAAGAGGTTCCCAAGCCTTGGGTCTATTATTTGAATATCAGAAGGGTTACCAGAGGTATGAAAAACTTGTGCTCTATATGTGTAATATGAATTGTAATGCATTCTGCTGACATATATAAATAAAGAAGATTAATTTTAAAAAAGGGCTGGGTTGGAGTGGGGTTTCTCAGCCTGGACACTGTGGACATTTGGGTCAGACAGTTCTTTACTGTGTGTGGGGAGGAGCCACCTGGTCACTGTAGGAGGCTCAGGGCCAACCCTGACCTCAACCCACTGGAAGCTAACAGCGCCTACCTAGATGCCTGCACCCTAATCCTCCGAACCTATGAATATGTTATGTTACATGGAATAAGACTTGCTGAAGGTCAAGGGAGGAACAACCGTCTCGGGTGAGAAACACTGGATTTGAGCCAGGAAGTCAGCTCCACGGGGCTCTGCCTTGGTCCCACTCTTCTCAGGCTGGGCCTGGCGGAGAGCGGATGTACGTGCCCCAGGGACCATTTCCTCAAAGGGCTGGCTGTGCTCTGGAGCTCCCGGGGGCCGACGGAGCCGCCTCAGGTCCCCTGGTGTCTGAGTGACCTCCACTCTCACCTGTGCTGCCCCAGTGACCTTCTGCTCGTCCAAGCCCCAGGCCATCTGCTTCAACACGGGGCAGTGAGCACCCCGAGCCCAGCAGCTAGAGCCAGAGCCTTTGTGTCCGTCCTCTGCATCTGTTCAGAGTCCCCCAACCCAGCCCCCGAGGGGCGCTGAGCAGACTGGAGAGGCTGACCAAATCCATCCTCCCCGAGAAGAGGGCGAGGGTCTCCCAAGGTGGGGCGGAGGTGGACGGTGGACACACCCCAGGCAGGGCTCCTCACCTTTAAGCCGGGTCCCCACCCTGTCTCCACGATTTCCCATCATTCCCAAGCAGAAGGAGCGACTCCCTGGTTGGGAGATGTTTATAAATAACACACATCTTTGAAAACTCCCCTTTGTCCACGTCCGTGATAAATGCTCTCTGTCTGAGAGGGTCTCCGGGGTCTCCGCGTGGCTTCCACTCCGCATCCTGCTCTGGGAGAGGGAATTTCAGACACAAACTCCCTTTAAATACAAAACAGATTAGTTACAAATTGATGTCGCCTGCCATGGGCTGCGGCCAGCTCTGTGCCATTAGCAGGCACCTGGTCTGTTGTTTAGTTTTTCAAACACAAGAGCAGTAAGGCCCTGGTCACAGGAGGGGAGAGGACTGTGACAAGTCTGAAGACCTGTGACAAACTGTCACCTTTATGTAGGGCGCGGTATGCGGCTGGGGCTGGATTTGTGAAGGAGCGTCATTACTGCAGGAGACAGGAAGGAGGTGACACCTCCCACTTCACTGAGAGGAGGAGGAAGTGAGGAGGAGGAGGAACAGGAAACAGGAAGGAGGGAGCTGGCTCGTCACCCAGGCACGCTGCATCAGGAGGGACGAGAGAGACCCTGTCACCCTCTGTCAAACGCAAGTTTGGCATTTGGGTGAGGAGATTTTAGAGGTCACTTTGTGACTTTAGGCCTCAGCTTCCTTATCTGAGATGTGGAGTTGAAATTCCTCCTCCTGCCACTTCCCATCAGTCCTGGTGAGGGTCACAAGAGGCCACCGTGGTCCAGCACAGGCCATGTGGTAGAGACCCTGCCAGAGGTCAGGAATGAGATGGAACAGGTGCCCCTGCTCTCCCAGGAACCTCCTGGTTCGGGGGAGGGTGGCCTCTTGAGTCTAACCCACAAATGACTTGAGCGCCTGAGGTCAGCTGCCCTACAGCGGCCCATGGCCACCTTTGCTCCAGGGTCTCTTGGGCCCCTTCCTTCTGACTCAGGAAGGGGAAGCAAGATGGCACCTGGGTGCTGTGAGCGGTGCCCAGGAGGACAGAGTGTCCCCTCCAATGCACATCCAGAGCTTCCAGGGCCCCGAGGACTTCACAGAAGGACCCCAAGGGAGGGAACCTGCCTTCCTGCACTTTTGAATTCTCAGAGAAGGGGCCAGGCCCAACAGCAAAGGCCCGCCATCTACTGCGCAGGCAGAGGGTGCCCATCACACGTCGGACAGCCAGGAAACTGGTCGGCTGGGACAGAGGGTGGCCGTGGTGCTCCTGAGGGACTCACCCGGGAATGTCGGGAGCTTTGGAGACAGAAATGTTAGCTTCCCAGGATGAAGGGGCACATGAGCACGGGTTAATTCACTCATTGTTCTACTCGCAAGGAAGAAAATCACATGTAAGTGAGTGTCTCAGACTTTGATTTCCACCACCTTCCTTCGTGTTGACTTAGGAATCTGTGCAGAGGTGCGGGCGGGTCTCTTTGGAGCCGTAAAGGCACGGCCTTTGAAAGAACATCCGAGTCAGTGGCTCCCCCTCGTTATCTTCCCATCTGAGCGTCGGCCACATCAGAGTTCATTCCTGAGACTGGAGCTTAAAGGATTTGGATTTTCAAAAGGAAGGAGGAGAAGATGAATTTGAAGGTGTTAAGCGCTGAGAGCCGGGTTTTGTTCTGGTCTGGCTTCAAGGAGCAATTTGATCACTAAGAGGTGTACAGACGGTATCTAATCTGGAAATAAATCAATTCTTCATTCATTTTGTGTTTCTGTGCTTGTTTTCATCTTTGAGGACTCACCTGCACACGACCGTGCCAGCCAGACTGCTGCTGGCAGTGATCCGGATCAACTTAAGGACCGGGATCTTCCCCATTGGGACGCTCCTTCTTGTTTTCTCTATTTGTTCCAGAATAACTACAACCTGAAGAGAAACCTGCCTGGGGTTCAAGTCAGACGATTGGTTCAGATAGAACTCGGCCAGACTGAGCGGCCAGCACGGTGCCCTCAGGGTCCCCCAGCCGAGGATCAACTCACGCCCTCCAACGTCAGAGGAGTTTCCTCGGCTTCTGTGTGCCCAAGACGTTGGGGCAAAGTGGCCACAGGCAGAGTGGGAGCCGAGGCAGACTCCCCCTCTAATCCCTTTGATGGGGTGACGTGGACTCCTTGAGAGCAGGTCGTTGGGGCAAGCTGTAGACCAAGGACTCTGAGGATGCGGATGGATTTTTCTGGTTCTGGAGAGACACACTTCACTCTCGTCATCAGTAGTCAGGTGGCTGTCACAGCTGGCAGGGGCTGTAAATATCCATAATGGGAGTAGGGCGTGGTGAGGCACAGCTGCAGTCCCAGAAGCTTGCGGGGCTGAGGCCGGAGGATCGTGAGTTCAAAGCCAGCCTCAGCAACGGCGAGGCCCTAAGCAACTCAGTGAGACCCTGACTCTAAATAAAATACAAAATAGGGATGGGAACGTGGCTCAGTGGTTCAGTGCCTCTGGGTTCAAGCCCTAATACCCTCCAAAAATTAATAAAAATCCTTAATGGTTTAAATAGCACCTCCACCCCGAAATCCCTGTCCACCTGGAATCTCAGAATGTGACCTTATTTGGGGGAAAAAAGGAGTCTGTGTAGATGTAATCAGTGAAGATTCGTGAGATGAAATCTTCCTGGATTTAGAGCGGGCCTTCAATGGGATGGTCAGCATCCTCATAAGAAGAAGCAAAGACCAGAGAGACACACGGAGAAGCCACGGGAAGAGGGCCAGGTGAAGGTGCAGGCAGAGGTGGAGGGACATGGACGTCAGCCAAGGGACATCTGGGCCACCAGAAGCTGGGACAGGCAAGGGAGGATGCTGCCCTAGAGCCTTTGGAGACCTCGACTCTGTACTTGTGGCTTCTAGATTGGAGAGAGGGTAGATTTCCATTGTTTTGAGCCATTTCCTTGGTGGTAACCGGTTACAGCATCCCCAGGAAAGTGGGGCGTCATTACTTAAACAGAAATGGAAATTCCATTACATGCCACTCCCCCAATTCCGAATCTCTGGGCTCCTCTCTCTGCAAACCTCTGCCTTCTTGTAGCCCCTAAACTGCCAAAGGTAACCTTTGCATCTCAGAGGTGGCTTTGACTTTGGGCAGCGAGGAGCTGACTTTTACCCAAACGAGGTGGCCATGTGCGTTCACAAAACAACCAGAAGGGGAGAGCCACGGTGGTTAGTACAGCTGGTGAGGATTCAGGGATGACAATGAGCCAGGTATCGGCCCCCAGCCTGCGGCCTGCTCTAGGTGGCCCTGTGGGGTAAAGGTGGTCATCACCTCCAGTTTTCACAGAAGTGAATGGGTGCCCCCAAAGCTTCCATTCTGATGCTGGATCCCAGGCCTGGGGTCTGCCCACAAGCCAGAGGCCTTGACTCCACCCCCTTCTGCCTGCTGACCCCACCCCAACCCTAACGAGCACCTAAAGGTCAACTCTTGAGATATCAGACTTCTTGACGGCAAATATGGATGTATAGCACTTAAATAATTTATTTCAATGGGAAACGAAGAAACCACCCCATAACTTATTCATCTATCATTCTACCAGCAGAGCTGGTAAATGTCACTCCTTTGATGTCCAATGATCCCACGGGACGAATGGGTGCCCGACCAAGGAGACCCGTTTTCAATGCAATGACTGACCCGGGAGAGTGGGTCACTGGGCAGTCAGAGGTTGCTAGGAGATGACAGAGGCAGGGGTCCCTCGGCCCCTCAGGTGCCCTGTTCATTTGAATTCCTGGTGGCCCATAGACACCAGCGGGGAGCTGGGGACACGGTGAAGAACAGGGCTCGGCACGGCCCCTGGTGACAGGACTGGTGTGGGCAAGACGGCCTCTGCCGGCTCAGGGGAGGTGACCAGTCACAGGCAGCCCAAGCGCTCTGCCGAGGATACAGGGGGACGCTCACGCTGCACCTGGACGGAGGGCGCTCGTGCTGGTGGCCCAGACATTGGCTGGTTGCATCAGTCACAGGGGAGCCTGATGCAAACACAGACCAGTGTGGATCTGGGGCGGGCCTGGGTCTGCCTGGCACCCGGCTGTTCTCAGTGACTGTGCCTAACAAGCTCGCAGGGGACTGGGGTGCGTTCAGCAGGAGAGGAGTCACTGATTTTTCTTTTTCATTTAAGCAAAGGCTGATCAAACTGGTATCAAGACAGTTGCCCCTGGCAACCACCCTTCTACCTTCTGACTCCAGGAATCCGACTGCCAGGTACCTTACATAAGTGGAATCGTACCGAGTTTGCCTGCCTGTGTCTGGCTTGTCCCACTTAGCGTCCCGTCCCGAGGTTCATCCGTGCCCTAGCATCTGTCAGAATTCCCTGTCTTTTTGAGGCTGAATAATATGCCAGGGTCTGTAGAGTCCACACTTGTTTATTCTTTCATTTGTGGGTGGGCTCGAGGGTCAATTCCACTGTTTTGGCTCTTTGTGACCTTACTTTATATTTTTTCATTTTTTCTTTTTTTATTCTTGTGATCTGGGGGTGGACCCAGGGCTTTGCACTTGCTGGGCAGGCACTCTGCCACCGAGCCACCTCCCCAGCCCCCTTCCTCTCCATTCTCTGGGGTCTATACTGGAAGCGGGGTTGCCGGATCATGGGACATAAACCACGTTGCTATCCTGTTAACTGGACAGGAAGAATCAGACTTTACTCCAAAAGATACATTTCAGGAAAACAATTCTGAACGCTGGCTCTGCAGAGGATGGGTTCAAGGGGGAGGTGACTGGCTGGCCACCAAGAAAGAAGGAAGGAGCTTCTATGCTAAGAAGGTCTGTGATGGCCCTGGTCCTCTCCCACCTCCTGCCTGGGCGGTCTTGGACAGCCAGTTGTCCCCCTCTCTCAGACCAGTCCATTGTGTGTAAGTAGAATTAGAAAAGCCATTCATATATACATGTGTATATATTTCAAACATGTATGTGTATATATTTTGATGTATGTATGTACATGTATGAGTGTGTGCATACACTTACATGTCTGTGTATACATCTGTGTATGTGTATGTGCACATGTGTGTATACGTACCAAGAAAGACCAGTATTGGCCAGAGAGCTGACTGACCCCACATTCCAGGTGGGCCCCGATGCCTCAGTGAACCCGAGTCTTCAACAGACACCCGGGAGCAGGTAGAAGGGGTGGTTGCCAGGGGCGACTGTCTTGATACCAGTTTGATCATCCCTCTGAAGGCCTGGCTCCTGCCCAGTCTGGCCCAGACCTCTGGCTAACGCCTGCCGTCTAGAAGAGGGGACAATGACATCGGTGGAGCTGTCCTGTCCCGGGAGCCTCTTCTCTCCTCCCCACCCTCGGCACCCGCGGACACTGCATGTGAGGTGGGTCCGACTGCAGACCCTCTTCACTGACGGAGAGGCTGCGGCTGGTGGGGGTGAGGAACGTCCCTCGGGACCACACAGCTGGTGGGCGGTGAAGCCACCATTCCACCCCGTGCCCACCTGGCTTCAGCAGCCAACCTTAACCAGGGCGGGGACCCCGCGGCCCGTCACCTGTCTTTGTAAGTGAAGTTTTACTGAACACAGCCAAATCGACTTCCCTACAGCTGCCCAGTGGGGGAACACGAGGCCTCGAAGACTCAATATCTACCATCTGACCCTTCACAGAAGAAGTCTGCTGACCTCTGCTCTTGACCCGAGCAACGTTTGATCGGCTAGAGTCCCCGGTGCTCCGGGAGGAGAGGCTGGGCCAGGCAGGGGCTCCAGGGACCTTGGATGAACTGGCCTGTGCCCATCTCCTTCGCCCACTGCCTCTGACCTCTGATGGTAGGGATCTTCCCTCCTGAGGCCTCAAGAAATGCTCAGCCTCCTGGTGCCTCAGTTTCCCCATCCACAGATGGGGAGGACGGCACCACCCTCCTTGGAGAATTTTCAGGACGGGTAGCTGAGATCTGTTCGTAAGGCTTGATGGAGGCGTGGCCAGATCAGCGCTCCTGAGCGCCCATTCCCTTCCCCCCTCGTCCTCCTCGCCAGGGCAGCCTTCTGTGACTCAGAATGTGCCCGTCAGACGCACAGACTGAGCAGTGCCCACCACCTGCTGAGGTACGGAGAGGCCGGGGCTTTGCCTATGCGCCAGGAGGTCCTGGTCGGCACAGCCTCTTGCTGTTCCTCCTCCACCGTCATTTAGGCAGCGATCACAGCCGCCAGGATTCTGGGAGGGGGGGATGGTTGATTAAATGAAACTTTTCCGACAGATCTGAGTCTTCTGCATTTAAGTCCCCAACCCGCCATCCCTGGAGGTGCAGCGCGGCAGCCAAGGGCAAGGTTCTGCCGGCTGGGATCCAGGGTGGCGTCGGGGAAGTCGCTGGGCTCCTCTGAAGGTGCGAGGGTGTCCACAGCTGGGCCGGCCTTGCGGGGCGGAGAGGCCAAGGAACGTGGGAATGTTCAGCCCACTGCCGAGCAGGCCTCCTCGGTGTCATTTGTCTTATTAACATCCCCAGCGTCTCCCGACAGCAGGTCCATTGCGCAATCACGGGGAGAAGGAGGCACATGTGTGTTCAGGCCCCGGCAGCCGCAGTGAAGGGGTAGAGCCCAGCTTGGGTCCATCCTTCCGCTAATCTCATTATCAAGATTATCTCCCGGTGGTCGCTGGAGTGCTGCCCTAGGACCCGGGATTAATTCCATTTTAATAACAGGCTCTTAAACGCATTTGAAAACAAAATTATGATGCCCTTTTATCCCTTCAGTTGGGGGAAAAAGAAAAAATCCTAATGGAGAGGGAGGGTGTGTCGCGTTTTGCGGGTTGGATGGGGGCTGGGTTTTTTTCCCTTTTGTAATGGTTTCCCTGGCAACAGAGGAAGCAGCCAGTCCTCCTTGGCGGGACCCGCCTTGTTTGAAAATTGTCTTGTAGTGCCGACAGGGATCCTGTGTTTGAAAGGTAGCAAGCTCACTTTTAAATGACATGCCCGACTTGGGGACAGATTTTGGATGCTCGACCGTCCTGTGGTTATGGAAAACATGAAACGTTACTACCCAGGCAGGAGCAAGATGGTGGCTGACTTTCTAGAAGTTACTCTGCCGTTGGTTTCTGCTGATTCTAAAGCCTTGACATCAAGTGCTGCCCGTGGAGATAAGAACAGGAGAGGAACTCAGTGGACTCACCGGACTTCAAGGTGAGCTGGGAGGCTAGGTCACTGGGACTGTTCTTCTCTTTTCTTCCCAGTCCTCTCCCCTTCACACGCCCCCACAGAACCCAAACGTCCTAGATTTCATGGAGCCATCTCCTCTCCTGGGGACCTACAGAACACAACCTCTAATTCCACCATTAGCAATACATTCCTTTGGCTAGATTCTGCTTTTTCTTGGCAGCCTCTTAAAAGTCAACGTCAAAGCAGATAAAAGCCAAAGCCCCTGACAGTCTCTTAAACATTCCTGTGCGAATTAAGGCAATTCCATCCTGCCCCGAGTGCTCTGCGGACAGTGGAGACTCGTGGCAGCCATGGTACTTGGGCTGCAGGGAGGGACTGTGGGGACACAGAGAATTCACCTGTGGACAGTGGCCCAAGTGGCTTTGGGTATGTGTGCGCCTGGGGGTTGAGCCCGGGCCCCACACATGCTAGAAAAGCCCTTTACCACAGAGCTACACTCCCAGCCCCTACGTGACTTATCTCAGAGAAACTTCTAATGCCCAGATTCTAAACGTGGTTCAAGACACAGCGTAGAGGGCCACATTCCCTGACTTGATGTACTGTTAAAAATGTCATTGTCCGTGTATTTTTCCCCAAGTGCAGGGCTTTCACCAGGTGGTCTGATGACTTTGACCTAGAAAGGCTACAAGCCCTAATGACAGGCGGCGTTTCCCAAGGCTCGCCGGGCGCCCAGACCCTGTGCAGAGCTTCACACGATGGTTCCCATTACTCGCCCTCCACCGTCAGGTAACCTTGTTCCCCTTCTGCAGACAGAGGCCCCGAGGCCAGGGGTTGGTGACGGAGCAGAGGACGGTGATGATAAAAAGCTCCCTGCATTCCAGGCATTATTTCCACATGATCTCAGGTTTTCACGGTCTGATCCTCACTGTGGCCTGGAGAATTCTAAATCTCAGCCAAGGTCACAGAACTATCCATCCCGAGGACGACTGAGAAATCCCTCCTTGCCTCCCGGGGGCTCCCAGGCCGCTTGCTCACGGTGGTGGCCTAGTCCTCTAGGTGCCAGGGCTTTGCCTGAGGAGGCTGGCCCTTCCCCCTCCCAGCAAAGGAGGCAAGTCCTGGCACAGCCCCTGGGGATCATTCTGTCATGGTCCTCCCCTGTCAACAGAGCGTGGGAAAGGACCCACCAGGTCTGAGGACACCAGCCCCCTGCCCTCATGGCCACGTGCCTGTGAACTCCACCCCTCAGACTCCAAGGTGGATCACTTCGTGTCACATGCCTGTCCCCTGGGCCACAATGCAGTATTGGGTTAATGTCAGACACCAGGGCTGGAGGCGGTGGGGCACCTACTGGTTCCAGGCTGTGTCTGGGGGATGTGGGGGAGGGAGAGGGTCTTTGGGGATTAAGAGATTGTAAACTGAGCTAGGTCCCTGCCTAAAGGGTTCTGAGCCCAAGACATGGCCCAAGGGCCCCCAGTCTCCATGGGGGTCCTGATGAGCTCCCTTTCAGGGGTGCTCACAGCAGGGAGGCACTTCCCCAATTCAGGTCTTCTTCGCAGTGAAGGTGACAATTTGCACCTGTGCTGGACATGCAGAGTGGGACAGCACTTCAGGGTCCCCAGGCCCCTGGACCCGAAGCAGTACCTGGGAACCTGTGAGAAGCACAAATTCTCAAGACTGAGGGGAGGAGCTGGGGGCGAGGCCCGGCCATCTGCATTTGAACAGGTCCCTGGGCAGGTGCAGGGGCCCAAGGGTGAGCTAGCTGCCTAGGACCATGGGCATTGAACCAGACTGGGTTGGGGACTTGGTCCTGTTCTTTATTGGCCAGGACCAATCTGCCTGCCAGAGGAATCTCTCCCAGCCTTAACTTGTGAATGACAGCACCGCTGTGCACTGTTTAGGGGAGGAAATGAGATAGGAAGACTTAGAACCTGCCGGACAAGTCAGTACTGAGTGGTAAGTGAGACACGCAGACTTAGAACCCGGCAGGCAAGTGCTCAGTACTGAGGGGTAATGGTTGGTTACGTTGGGATTTCTGAGCGCGGCCTGCCTGCCGTTTCCAGCCTCCAGCCCTCTCTGAGCTAGGCGGGTTACCTGGGGTGGAGGGTTCTGATGGGAGACTCAGTTCTAAACCAGTCAAGTCCAGGCAAACAGGGGTGAGTTGGTCACATTTCTGACCAACTGAGTGACCGGCACCTCCTTGCCCCCAGCCCTTCTCTGCATACAGGTAAACAAAGCTACACTATTTGGTAAGATATTTGGTAAATGCAGGAATCTCAAGGGCTATCTCTTGCTGGATAACAGCTGGACACCACAGCCACCCAAATGTCACAGCTTCCCCAGCAGCAGAGAAGCAGACGGTTCTAATCTGTATCCGTCGCAGCTGCTGAGCCAGCTTATAATGAAGGATGATCGGGGGCCTCTCTGCGAAGGCTTCCTGACATCCGGTGATTTAAACCACCTCTGTTGAGCTCAAGCAAACAAAAACCTATAAAGAGGGATTTCACTAATTCACTCTAATGACCCAGAGACCCATCCAAATTCGCTACATTATCAAAGGGACGAGGAAATAATTAAAAAAACAAAAGAGCTGATAGACATATAAATTCACTTTACTGAACGGGCAGAGTATTTGCACAGCAAGTTACAATTTCACTCGGGACCAGGAGGAGCTGGCTGTGCTCGGCCGGTGGACAGTCCACCGCTGAAGAGCACTCGGCAGGAGCCGGGGAGCGGCCTCCTAAACCCCTCCTGAGCTCTGCACTGAGGAGAGGGACCTTTTAGAGAGAGAGAGGTGGGCTCTTTTGGAGCCTAGATGAATGTTTTCAAATGTGGTCCCCGGGGCCAGCGGCAGCAGCAACATCTAAGAATATGGAAGAAATTCTCAAAGTCCTCCCGAGGTCCACTGAGACGGAGGTTCTGGGTGGACCTAGCAGAGGTGGTGCTCAAGCTGCTCTGAGAACCGCCTGCCCACTGGGCCCCAGCCAGGTGTCCACTTTAGAGAGCCACCGAGTGCCCCTCAGGGCCCACTGCCAGAGTCTAACTGTTTTTATTCACTCTTAGCCAGTTTTTATTGAGCACGTATTGTCTCCCAGGCCCCTGACGGTATCACCAGACTTCACTCATTTAATCTTGGGAAGGGGTCAGAACCTTGAGGAACTCAGCCCAAGGGTGCGTCTTGTTTGGCCCCAATGATGTTTTTCTTTTTATCTTTCTAAACAGATGTTGAGTGAGCTGTTAATATTTAAAACTCAGGAGGTTTTCCTATAAAGTTTGGGCCTCTGGCTCTTCTGGAAAGATGGGAAGGATCTGAACCCCTCAGCCCACATTCTTGGGTGATGCCAGGGATGGCACTGGCTCCTATCTCCACTGTCCCCAGCACTGCTGCCGAGTGGTGCCCGTGGCACTTGTGACTGCTCCGGCCACCTCATTTGACACCTGCAGATAAACTTGCTACCTCTGCCTCAGCTCTGCCCAACGTGCCAGGTTTGAGTTTTCACCCCGAGACGTGCCTGTACCTGCGGCCTCCTGTTCATCCGACACTTTCCCCAACTCCCAGTTCCTCCTGGACCTCGCTGCAAAGGAGCCGCCTGGTTTCCCATCCAACCTCCAGAGTCAAAATGACCGCAAACACCTGGGCCCTGCCGGTGGCATCAGCACAATTTCCCCGTCACCTGTCAATTTCCCTCCAAGACTGTAAATCTCATAAGCCCAGACCCCAGTTATTTACCTGCGCATCAGCAGAATTTCCCAACCTCGGTATTATTACATTTGAGCCAGACAACTCCCGCTGCAGGGGGGCTGTCACGGGCACTGCAGGGCGGTCAGCCGCAGCCCTGGCCTCTGCTCCCAGGTGCCATTAGCACCCCCTTGCTTCCAGTCGTGACAACCAAAAACTGACTCCAGATATTACCAAAGGGGAGGGCAAAGTCTCCTCCCGTTGAAAGTGGCTGAGCTGTCTGGCCCTCAGCAGAGAGGTGGCTCCGGGGTGGGGGTGGGGATCAGCGTGCAGGTGGGCGCAAGCACCAGCAAAGACACGTACGGGGCTGAGCCTGGGGAGCAGGGAGGGGAGGGAATTAAAAAATAAAAAATCCAAGCTGCAGCCAATGAGGAGAATGAAGAGTGAAGATTCTATGATGACGACGTGGATATGGCAATTCTAAGTCCAGGCAAATTGGGTTGAAATCCCACTTTGCTTCCCGGGATGCCTCTCGTCCTTTAAAGGGAAGGATCAGGATTACGTGGCTCGGGTCCTTGCAGACATAAAGCTCTCCAAACAGAGAGGGCTGCTTAGCTTGGCCCTCACTGGGGGCCTGGTGATCTGCCCCACATGGACCCCCTTTCAGTCCCCAAGGGTCCTGCCCTGTAGGAACAGACTGACAGCCAAAGGAGGCAGAGATTGGGAAACCACCGTGTGGGATGAGTTCTACTAGAAAGCGTCATGCGGGGTCGCGGGTGGTGTTCAAATGACCCTTCCTTTCTAGGAAGGAGTCACAAAATGGGGCAGGGGGTGCCCCGATTCGGCTACATCGGCCGTGAGCCTCATAAGCCACATGGAATTCATCTTTCCTTCCAATGACGGAATTTCAAGGGCTCATTTTAGACCCACAATTATTATTCTCTTGGGGGAAGAAAAAAACGAACAATCCGAAAGTTTGGAGAGTAGATTCCACCAAATGTGATTCCACAGGACAAAGCGCATCAAGCTGAGCTCCTGGTTTGTACCAGGTGATTCCTGCTTGTTTATAGAAGTGTTTTTAGTTCTGGGGGTGGGGGAGGGGAACCTCTGTCCCTTCAGAGTCACACAAACCCCCCAGAGTTGGGTGGCAAAGGCTGGGGGAGCAGCCGTTTCTTCCTTGCTCTACTCTACCCGACCCCGGTTCCCGTCGACAACAGGGAAGACAGTTGGCGCAGCCCAAGAAAACCTCCAGGGCCACTGACTGGCAAGAGCTCCCCGACAGGGGACCCCTGGTCCACCCCCAAATACGACGACAGGACTGCCTGCCACCAAGGCAAGCCACATGCTTCTGCTAAACCCCGGAGCTTGAGAGGTCAAATTCCATCTTCTCAACGACGTCTTTCTCAAGGTTTTCCAAGCCCAACGTGGCAAGTGGAAAATCAGACAGGGGGTCCCCAGAGGGGCTTCAGCTCCACTCCAAGACCCAATTTGGTCATTTAAGAAACCAACGATTTTACCTTCATGATGCTCTTGGGTTGTAACAAGTTCCACAGCTCCAGTGACTTTTTTGGGATTCGAGGTTCACGCGACTTCAGGAAGACCCCCCAGGGGTAGGCCCTCCTCTCCCACCCCACTCACCGTCTCCCACGCCTGAGCAGCGTGTGGAAGAGAGGGGTTTGCTGTGTCCTCTCTCCAGTGCCCTGAGCCACATGCTTCCAACTTGGGGAGCCGCCGACCCCAAGGGAGGAGAAGGGGGGCCAGGTGTTTTCCTTCCATGGTCCAAACACCCAGAGAAAGGTGCACCAGCTCTACTTGCAGTGACTTAGGACACCTTGCACAGGGACACAGTTTGGGGCTGGGTCAAGAACCTGCTGATTAACAAGACACCCAAGTGTGTGGACCATCGCTGAGTTGATAGCCTTCATTTCATTCATGATTTTTCTCAGTATCTCAAAAGGCATTGAGCCAGGTGCGGTGGCACACACCTGTGACCCCAGTGACTGGGGACGCTGAGGGAGGAGGATGGCAAGTTAGAGGCCAGCCTCAGCAACTTAGCAAGGCTCTCAGTAACTCAGTGAGATCCTGCCTCAAAATAAAAAAAATAAAAAAGGCTGGGAAGGTAGCTCCGTGATAAAGGGCCTCTGGGTTCAATCTCTAGTACCCCCCCCCAAATGAAAAATAAAATAAAAAGTAAAAAGATGCTGAGAAGGAGAGCCCTGTGTGCAGGATGGAGGGGGTCTTGATACTGAACAGCGTTCTCAGACTCTATCAGAGCATGCTTCTTTTGACGTTTGGTCCTATGGTGATCCATTCATGTGCATTGGGGTGCATTTCCTTGTAGTGTTAAACAGGTATCTGGTATGTTCCACGGACTTCTCCCCACTCCCACATAAATTCACACCCACAAACACAAATCCTCTGTAGCTTGTTGAGAAACCCTGGAAAGGCTACTGAACCTCTTTGGTTTCCTGACCAGTAAAAAGGGGGCGGGGCAATAGCACCACCCTCAGGGGGGCGGGGAGAAGAGGAAATGAGACAGATTTTAGGTGCCAAAGCCCTGAAACGGGTTTCCCCAAACAGTGTCTCCCAAACCCGCACCCTCTTCCCCCCAATGTTGTTCCTCCAACACACCCTCCAGTACCTAGGGCAAGTAAAACCGATTGGCCACCGACACCCTTGACCGCCTGGACTCGTGCTGATCATTCAAGTAAAACCGCCCTGAGGCAGTGTTTCTGCTCTCCTCTCCGCCAGGGTGGCTCAGGGTGGCTCAGGGTGGCTCAGGCTTGACCTCTTCCTAACCGGAGCTCCCCACTCCCCCATGGAGAGACCTTGTACTTGAGAGGCTTCCTCGGTTGTCTTTAGGTTTGGTCTGTTTTAAAGTGGACACTCGTTAGAGCAGCGTGTCCACCCTGAGCCAGCGGGTGAATCCTGAGACCCCCGGGCTGCTGATAAACACCCTGGGTCACTGTAACAGGTAGAATGTGCAGCTGGCACCAGGCTCTACCATCAACCATCAACCAAAGATCAAGGGCCAGCCCTACAGTGACCTGCTGCGTGGCCCTGGGAGAGTCCCTCAGCCCCGGGGCTGTAGTTCCCCTCTGTAAAAAGCCCCCCTCCACCTTTGAATGCACCCATCAGTGGTGTGAGGACCACACCTTCTGGAAGGTGTGAAGCCTCTGCCCGGAGCTGTGGCTCCTTGTCCATCAAGCCCTGGAAAGAGGACAAACATCTATGGGGCTGCAGAACTCCAGGTGGCCTGGCCACTGTCAGCAACAGTGTGGGTGTGCCCCAGTGCCCCCAGCTGTGCGTTTCCACGCACACCTCACTGACCCAGGTGGTTTGGGAAAAGAACCTGGAACGTTTAGACAAGGAGCTGGAGCAGATGAGCTCCCTCAGCCCCTTCGCTGCTCACTTAAAAGCCGGGTCAGGGAACTGCCTGAGTTTGCCATGGGGATGGGGATGGGGTTGTCTCACCCGGTGGAGTGTCACCTGCCCCAAGGCCTCCAGCCATTTGCCACTCGCCTGGGGGGACAGGCCAGTTCCCAAAGGGCTGGGACCCAAGGCAGGGGGTTCCCGGGGAAGCTGCTAGATATCTTTCCACCTCTGCAGCAGGACCCCCCACCCACCACCCC
>NW_026000082.1:43755660-43793194 GCF_001458135.2 Marmota marmota marmota
CCCCCGCTCCCTTAAGTATTCCTGGGAGAAAAAGTCCCGTGGAGCAAGGGCTCTGATCTGGGTCGGAGGGTGACTTGGAAGATACTCCTCTGGAAATACTGTCCCAGTCCCGGCCCCTCCTTCGGGGGCTCCAAGGCTCCGGCCTCCCTTCCCAGGGATTACCTGAGGGGATCAGCTGAGACTAGAGCCCAATCATCGGGCAAAATAAGTAAAATTGTGAGTATCAAGTCATCCGAGTTCACTGAGCCTCACGACTGATGTCTCCTGGTTCTGTTTCTCAGTTTCTGAGAAGCTTCCTTTAAAACGTGTTTTCCACCGTCGCTTAATGATAGCACATTCCCAGCCCAGAAAACTGGAAAAATACCAGAGTCGACAGAGGAAGAAGGAGAAGGCCCCGTGAGGCCCCGAGCCACCCACGGTCACTCTCTCTCCTAGTCTCCTCCTCCGTGCCGTTTCTTGGTTGGGATGCTTGCACCTCTGTGGTCACCCCACCCCTGGGACTTCATGCCAGCTGTCATCGTCACAGCTGAGATTCAGGCTGTGAGCTGGGACGTGACGCGATGTGGACAGGTCCCCTGAGCGAGCTCCACCTCCTTCCCTTCACTGGAGAGGACAGAACGCTGTCACCTGGGATGGGTGGGGGGGCAGCAGGCCACCTGGAAGGACAGGTGGGAGGGGCTGGGAGGAGGCCGAGGGGAGGTGATCTCCCCGCCCTTCCTGTGAGGTTCCTCCAGGTCCAACCACGGTCACTGCGCATGCTGCAGGGGACGGACTCAGGTGCTCCCCAAGTTCAAGACAGAGAGAGAGAGAGAGAGAGAGAGAGAGAGAGAGAGAGAGAGAGAGACACTGCCCCTTCTCTAACTCCACCTCCCCAGCCACCTCTCTGGGCTGGGGAGAGGGCGAGGAGGTAGGAGGTTCGGCACCACATCAAAGGTGGTCCTGCGCCAGGGAGGGCGCGAGGGTCTGGATTTCTTTGCATAACTTTTACATAATTTTGCCATCGGCTGCGCGCTGTTTTGACCATTATTTTTTCATGCAACAGGAAAAACTATGCCCCGGGGCCTGATTATTAAAACATGCTATTCCTCCATATTTAAATAGCGGAATGGCTTCTCTGAGCTTTAAAAGGAGCCGAGGGACATACCTATGGCTTACAACCAAAGTAAATGGAGGCCCGACACCTCATCACCTGGAGCCAGTGCCCGGGACTCAGTCTTCCTTTGGAAAGTCATGGACATGGGAACAAGAAGGGGTGACATGAAGGGACCGGAGAGACGGCATGGAGAGGTGGGGACTGTACCTCCCCCCCCCCGACTCTGAGGAGCAGAAGCTCAGTGCACAGACTCCGGCCCTCTGGGGCCTACCCTCAGCATCTCCAGCTCACAGCTTGCAAGTTCTTTGACAGTTGTCACCAAGGCAATGGGGACAGAAGGAAAGCAATGGGGTCCCTAGGAAGGTAATGGCCAAGTGGAGGACGTTTAGTTGTAAGTAACCAAAATGAGCTCAGATTAGCCAGGGGTGGTCAACCAGAGGCATACTGTCCCCTTGGACAGGTGCAATGTCTGGTTGTCAGAACTGGAAGGGGACTCTACTGGAATCGAGGAGACCAAGGCCAGAGATGCTGTAAACATCCCACATGGAATTAGGGGAACCCCAAGGTCAACAGTGCCCGGCTTTGAGAAACCCTGCCCAGCCCGACAAAGGACATGTGCTGGAAAGTGAGCCATAAGTGGTCACCTAGCTACTACCCCTCCCTCCCATCAGATCCACACCAATGTTCTACCACAGCAATAAAACATTTTACAGTCGTGTGGACATTTTGAGATGTACAAATCCATGAATTGTAACACCTGTAAATATTCATATGACCTGCTCCACAATCAGGACAGAGGGCAATTCTATCACCCCCAAAGCTCCCAAGTACTGTCCCTTTAAAATCATACTCTCCTCCCATCCCTCCTCTTGGCAACCCTGATAAGTTCAAGTCACTTTGAGCTTGGTCTTAAGAGTATCACACAAATGGATCCACAGGGCACATGAGTCATGTGAGTAATACTTTGGAACTGTTTCTTTCTATCAGAATTATGCCTTTGGGATCCACTCACATTGTCCCATGTATCGATCACCTATGCCTTATCACTGCTGAGTAATATTCCACTTTATGGATATACCACAGTTATCCATGTATCAATTGATGGACACTTGGGGTTCTTCCCAGGTTGGGGCTGCTATGACTAAAGCTGCTGTAAACAATCATGCACAGATTTTTGAGTGAGCATAGGACTTCATTTCTCCAGGGTAAATAGCCAGAGGTGTGATGGTTGGGTCATAAGGTGGATAGACGTTTAACGTCATAAGATTGTGCCAAACCATATTCCAGAGCAGTGGCACCATGTCGTGTTCCCGTACAAGATCCAGTTGCTCTGCTTCCTTGTCAACACTTGGGATTGTCCATCTTTTTAATTTAGTCCATTCTGTGTATTTGGGTCTCACTGGGTGCTAGCTTGCCTCTCCCGACAGCTGATGCTGCTGGACATCTTTCGTGAGTTCCTTTGCCATCCCAGATCCTTTTAATGCAGTAGCTGTTCAGGCCTTTGCCAGTCTGTCAACGGGGCTTCCTTACTCTCTGAGTTTGGGGAAGTCGTGAAGTACTCTGGGAACCAGTCCGCGTCAGGTAGGAGATTCGCAAATCCCCCTCCCAGTGTGAGTGTGGCATTTCCTTCTCTTCTGTATTGACCTATTTTGTCTTTTACACATGTGCTCTGGTGTCACGGCCAAGTGTGACAGACTCTCTCGGTGGCTCCTGGCCCTTCCAGCCTTGGCGGTGGCCGAGGTGGGTGTGTGGTCAGCAGAGTGTGACGAGGGGGTTGTGTTCCAGGGACCGTCCTTCAGCATGGGCTCCCCTGGCACCTCCACCTCGCTTCTCAGAATGAGCTGGTGACAGCTGAGCACCACCCTGGACCCCAGGTCGCAGGCCACATCACAGGCGTGACAAAGAGGGAAGCCCCAAAACACAGCCCGCTGGAGGACTCAGGGAGCCGAGCCCCGGGCCAGCCCCGCGTGGCCTACGGCCAGCTTTTCTGCAAAGAACGACCAACTCCTTTTCACTAAGGCTACTGCTATTTTTTATTGTCACCCTTGGCTAAATCTAGACTGACGTGACCACGCGAGGGTAGCCCGGGAAGGCTCACCAGGTGTCCTGGGGTCACTGGGAGCTAACGTGGCCATCTGGGCACTTTGCGGCCCACGAGCTCCTTATTCTGAAATTAAGAGTCTGAGCCTTCCCCCCCGACTCCGGTGCCACCACCTGGGCACATCCTCTGGGTACAATCGGGTTTGAGAGGCGCCAACACTACCTTAGCTCCACGGCCAAGCCTGACCGATCACAGCCACGGGGACGCGCCTTCAGTGGCGGCGTCAAGATGCAGGATTTTGACCGGGACCCTGAGGAGGTGTCCCTGTGGTTCATGTGGGAGAACAGGCGTCCATAGCCCCTGGAGAGAAGGGCACCTGGGAACACAGCCCCCCTAAACAAAGCCAAGAGACGGACAGCAATGTGGTCGGGGGAGCTGAGGGGACTAGCAGGGATGTAAGAGCCCACTTGGCCTTTCCAAATAGACGGGCATTTAACCTGAGACCTGAAGCAAGAACATGGGGGAACAGGAAAAGGGTGGAGGAGAGGAGATGGAGAGTAAGGGTAAAGAGCAAACTGCATGTGCAAAGGCCCAGGGGCAGTGAACTGCTGGGCAGGAGTGGTCAGGGCATCACTTGTGAGTTTCCCGTTTGGCCTGAGCTTTGCAGGGAAAGGATGGATCCTCCCCAGTTGGAGCTCTCCAGGGTCTTGCCAAGGAACTCACAAGGGCCTAGGCGGGGCACTTCTGGAAAGGACTAAAACAAGAAGTTATCGATCACCCAGGGAGGTGGCACGGGAGACCCAGCACAGCAACCAAGTAGAGCAAAGCTCTTGAACGCCTGTCCCCTGCTGACAGCTCATACTGAGGACCTGGACATCCACAGGTGGCTGTGGACGCCCCCCCACCCCCACCCCCCGCCACGTGTGCATACAGGAGAAGGTGCAGGCACTTAGAGGCCTTTAGTGGAGGACAGAGTTGATCTCCAGCCTCCCCACGGCAGCGCACGGAGGCCTGATCCACCTGCAGCCGAATCAACAGCCCCAGAGCAAGTCCCAGTGGGTCCCCGGCGGCTGAAACCTGGCAAACACAAATTAGGCAGCTCATTAGGCCACGATTTTATTAAGAGGCATTTAATATAGTGAATAATCTTGAGCTTTATTATCTAGAATATAAAGGGGTGTTTTCAAACTTAGTTGAGCAGCAGATTGGAATGAAGGTGTGTATGTATGTCCGTTGCTGTCTCAGGCCCAGTAAACCCAGGCGTTTCTCATGTCACAGCCCTGGGTGGTTTCGGAGGGCAAGCTGGGCCTGCCGCCATCTCCCAGCACTGCACCTCGACCTGGGGCACCGAGCAGCCACCACGTCCCACGCGGAGTCACCAGCCCTGGCTGCGCACCACTCCCTCTGACCCCCCAGGGATGGGAAATGCTGAGCAGGGGATTCCAGACCTGGGGGTCGGCGGCACCCAAGGCTGAAGGCTTCAGTGGGCAACAACCAGGGCGCCCAGAGTGGGTGAGCCTCGCCTCCAGGACCTGTGGCTCGAAGAAATTGAAGGAGATGGGTCTGAGCGTCGGGTGGCCACAAGGACTGGCCATCGCCAGTTCACCTATAGGTCTGCCCATTGCCGACAGAATGGGAAAGAGGAGAAAGAGCAGAGAGTGGGAAACTTAGACACAGCTGGAGAGAACAGGTCAGGGGACTAAAGGGAGCCGGGAGCCTGGGCCTCTGATGGCCAGCTCACCCCTCAAATGGTGTCGACTCACAGGGCATTTATGCTACTTCAAACGGGGTGGCCATGGCCCCCAATATATCCACACATGGAGCTCCAAGGGGGACGCTTGACCATTAAAAGTATTGACAGTGGACATTAATTTATTAATTTTTAATGTTCGAGGAAACCATTAGCCTGGCGTGGGCTGGGCACCACTTTCCCACTGGTCATTTCATTTCCAACTTGGAGAGTGGCGGGGGGCGTCCCCGGGGAGGGTGCCCGGTTCTTTGTCCTCTCAAGGCTGCCCTCCCTCACTCCAGTTTCTCTTGCTGGACCTTCAGGGGAATCTGAGTCCTGATCGGGTACTTTAGCCTCTGGGGACCCTGGGATTGGGGTCCTGTTTGTCCAGCCCTCAGGCAAGGGAGCCTCACAAAGGAGAAAAGGGCAGAGAGGTGTGTCTCGGGGACCCAGAGAGGTGTGTCTCGGGGACCGAGCGAGGTGGGGACGGCTGCAGCCCTGTGGGCTCGGGGAGGAGGGGTGGAGAGGGTAGGAGGACCACAGGGACCACCAAGAAGTGACAGTGGGGACTGGTCACCGGGAAGCCTGGCTGCATTGCAGATGAGCAGGCGAAGGTGCACTGGGTAGGGGCTGCAGAGTACGGGGGGCCAGCGGGGAGGGGGGGTCACTGTTCGTTGGTGAAGGTGCCCTGGGTTGGGTGGGCAGAGCAGATAAGGAAGTGGAAGGACAGGGGCTGGTCTGAGAGGTGGCCTCACCTCGTCCTTCTCCCTGTTCCCCCCATGAGCAAACCATTTGCTACTCTGGGTAAGCTCTAACCCTTAGGGTCCAAACAGCACAGGTGAGTCTTAACACACACACACACACAGAGCGGGCTGCATAGTGTCCCCAGAGATCCACGTATACCAGGAACCTCAGAACGTGCCCTTCCTGGACACAGGGTCCTGCGGATGTAACTCGTCAGGTGACGTCATCCTGCACTGGGGTGGCACACATCTGATGACTTGCCGTAGGAGAGGAGCAGACGCACGGACACACAGGGACAGTGACTCCGTCAGCCAAGGAAGGGCGAGGGCTGCCGGGCCACTAGGAGCTCGGGGACAGGCACAGGATGGGACTCTCCCTCAGATCTTCCGGAAGGAACCAAGCCTGCTGGCCCCTGCACTTTGGACTCCAGAACCGTGAGGGGATCCGCTCCTCTGGTTTTAAGCCACAGGAACAAGCCCAGCATGTGGACGCTCACCCACGGCGAGGCCTGTGTGTCCACAGCACACCATCTCCCGGGTGACCGTGGAGGCCCTGTGACGTCCTGGGCCTCAGCCTTCCTCATCCGGGGAACCGGGTGAGAATCCGGCCGTGGCTCTGAGGTGCGTTAGTGTCAGCAGAGGCAGAGGCCCCGTGAAGGCAGGCACGACATGCCCTGGGGACGCCCGATGCCATCCGTCCCTGCCCTCCCTGCTGGCTGCTTCCCCTGCGCCTCCACGGCACACCCAGGTTGGGAGGGGAGACCCCCGGGCTCCCTGGCAGCCTGCCGAACCCCAGCCCAGTCCCTGGGAGCCCCTCAGCCCCTCCACGGGCTCCTTGGAAGTCACAGCGTGAGGTTTTGTTCTTCCTGCAAAACCTCTGAACTTCAGGAGCGATTTCCCACCAACAGGAGCTTGCGTCTGGAGCAGGGGACGATCCGGGTCGGTCATTTCCTTTTATTGCCTGGTCTCACTTCCCTCTCCCAAGGAAGACGACGAGTCACAAATGAGCGTCATCCCCAAGTCCCTCACTGCGCTGCTCAGATTCTTGGGGTTCAGGATGAGCAGGAGAGCATGGGGGCTCCGAAGGCCCCCCTGCACCTGGAGGGAGCGCCTCTCGCTGCCTCGTAGTCAAAGCAGCAGCCTCAGACGTCGGTGTGTTGGGCGCCACCACCGGTGGCCACCGCAGACAGTGGCTTTGTTGTAAGATGTGGGAGACGCCAGCTCCTATGTCTGGGGACCGACAAGCGAGTTGAATGACGTTGGGCAGGTGACAGTGTTCAGAGGTGAGGTGTGCTCAGAACAGGGCTGGCGCCCAGAGGGCTCAGAGTCAGCAGCCGCTCTGTGGTCACGATGGCAGTGGAGGTGACGGACGTGGAAGAAATGAACAGCCGGACACAACCAGCGCTCTAGCCACACGGCTCGCGGCACGTCACCCAGAGAGCTTGGACTTGGTTGGCCCTCCTTTGATCTGGGGGCCAGGTGACACCGTCTCTACCTGAAGTCAGAAAACCCGTCACCCTCCACAAGGACCCAAGAAAGGGGACCCCGAGTGGGACCTTAGAGTCACATCAGGACTCTTAGTGCAGAATGGGAGCCACCTCTTGTTACAGGAGAAACCTGAAGCCCAGAGTGGGGGGGCGACTCCCCCAAAGTTAGCCCTGGAGCTGGGGCCAAGTCCAGGTGCTCCGGTCCCTGGCCAAGGCTCCACTTACACTGTCCCTTCCCCTGGCCCGTCTTTCCCTTCCGATATTCTCACTGAGGTGGAAATGGCTGGGCCTTGTTTCCTCCACGGCCATGGTTTCCCACGCACCAAGGGACTTGAGGGTAAACAGACGCCATCCATGAGATGAGACCGATCCCCGTGCTGAGAACCACCTGTCAGTCCTGAGCGACATCAGCCAGCCGGGTGGCTCTCCTCGGCACTACTGACGTTTGGTGTTTCCCGGGACCCCCGGCCTGCGCCCATGGATGCCAGTAGTACCTCCCCAGCGCTTGACGTCCCAAATGTCCCCGGGTGCCGTCACACTGCCTTGAGGTGAGCCAGTGGTCTAATTACCTCACAGGAGCTCAACACGTATGCAGTTCACCTGCAGCGTGAGGACCCCTTGCCCAGGACCCACTAAGAGATCGTGGCCTGGGGACAGGAGTGCTCAGCAAGGCCCAGGGGCACGTCCGATCCTAACACCAGCATCACGTCAGCAGCGGGGGAGGGAGAGGAGCATGGAGGCCAGCCCCCATGGAGCCCGCTGGGTGCCTGTGCAGACCCCAGCTGAGTGGAGGGACCCCGTTCAGAGCAGGGAGGGGACTGACCCAGTGCCAGGACAGCTGAACCTGAACTTCAAAACCATGCACCTGAGTAAGCCGTTAATTACACGGCCTCGCCAACCAGCAGCCACAGCCAGCTAGCACTTACTGAACACTCGGAACATTCCAGAATGGACACTTGACATTTAACGTCTCCCTGCATTCGTTTCCTTCCCCGTAACACCGATGGCGCAGGCACCCCCTGTCAGGGACACCAACATTTGCAGGATGGGCACTTGCCCGGGTTCCCTGGGCTGTTAGGAGACAAAGCCAAGTTCTACCCTGGGGGACCCCATGGCCATTTCTGGCTTCCTCCTTCCAGAACATTTTTCCAGGTGCACATGCTAAGGAGGGGCACTGAGTGGACACCTGCTGAGCACTGCCGGGGACCCAAGGGGGCTGGGAGCACCCTGCGCACGCCTACCCTGAAGGCTTCTTGGCCTCTGGCTCTCTTGCTCCCGGAAAGCCTCTGCCCTGCCCGACGTCCCTCACACCTGCGACTGCACCAACGAAGCTAGCCAGTGTCCAGTGCTGGCCCCTGGGCACGACGTGACGGAGGCCAAACAGGCCAGCTCCCGTAGTCGACAGCACCCGGCTCCTTCATGCCGTTGGGCTGCTGTTCTGTTGAGCGATCAGGGATTGGAAGCAATAATGTACCTTATTTGCAGTGCTGTGGGCTTCTAGCAATAATTGGATATTTATCCAACTTCCTGCTAACACGTAATCCATTTTTGAAGACAGATTCTCCATGTATGGTTACGAAATGGATTTTTTTTTTTTAAAAGACAAAAGAGAAAAAATAATAAATCCCTTGTGGTCTTTCATCTTTCGTCAGCCAAGCAGGATAAGGAATGGTGTCAGGTGGCACTTGATGCACACCCCTGAGGACAAGGTCGGGTGGAAAACACAGTCTAAGTGTGAGTAGAGGGCAAGTGCGGGGCTCTGTGTGCTGGCTGTAAAATATTGTGATAAACGGCATCCGCCGCCTTCTAGATCACACACACGTAACTCCTTGTGGCATTAATAGGAAGGTGTCATGCAAAGAGGGGGAAGGATGGGTCCCTGCCTGCAGACCCCATATTTAACATCATCTCCGCTCCGCGGTGCTGGACTCTGCTATGGAGAGAAAGCTTCAAAGAGCCAGGAAGGTTGGCCCCACGGCGTGGAAACCAGAACAGAGCAGCTCACAGCTTTGTCCGGTTTTAAAATAAGCAATTACAGCATTATTTTTTCACTCCACAGTTGCAGGGTGGGTTTTTTTTTTTTTTAACAGTATAGTGACATCTGACTGATTTTGCATCCTGTTGACACAAGCAGATGTGGCTCAAACCGCCCCAATATAACAAGAACTCGTTTTCATGTTCATGTCCCCCGAGGCACTGCAGGAACCTAACGCATCTTAATGATGCTTTGTGCAGGGTGGGTCCGTATGTGTCCTCGATGGCTGCTGTAACAAATAACCACAAACTGAGTGTCTTCAAAGAAGGCCCACTCGGACGGTTCTGGAGGTCAGAAGTCGGAAATGGGCCTTATGGGGGGGGAAACCTAGGTGTGGGCGAGCTGCGTTCCCTCTGGAGGCTCTCGGGGAGATTCTGATTCCCGCCCTTTTCCAGATCTGCAGGCTGTGCACCTGTGCACACTTCCTGGTCCACAGCCCCTCCAGTGACGTTATTTCTGTGACCTTTCCCTGTTGTCACATGACCTGATTGAGACTCTTGCCTCCCTCTTACAAGGACTTGTGATCACATTGGGGCCACCCAGACCATCCAGGATAACACCCACAGCTCACGACCCTTAACAAACACGTCTCCAAGGCCCTGTTCCTGTGTAAGGACTTGGGGATTAGGACGAGGACATCTTTGGAGGTGCCGTATTCTGCCCACCAGAGTGTCTAACACAATCAGTCCTCTATGTTCGTGGGCCCTATGTCCTCAGATTCAACCAACCTTGTATCAAAAACATTTTTTAAAAAAATATCTGGCTTTAAGTGCCATGCTGAATGCTATACGTGAATTGACGTGCAGGCGACCCTGCGGACCCCTCCCACCACTGCAGGGACCCGCAGCCTCTGCAGCACGCCTTGCCTGAGCTGAGTTCTTAGTGCACGAACTACTCGCAGTCGCGTGGGTTCATGGACCATGTGCCCAGGATGGCTGTGTCTGTACTGATCAGGCAGAGGCTTTTTTATTTATTTATTTATTTTTAATTTGGGGAATAGAACTCAGGGTCCTGCACGCGCTAAGCATGTACTCTACTAGTGAGGTACCTCCCCGGTCCCCACAGACTGCTTGTTATTCCCTAAACAATACAGTAGGACAACTATTCATAGCATTTACATTGTATTAGGAATTATAATCATTCAGAGATGACTTAAAGTATCACAGGAGGATGAGCAAGCAACATGCACACACTACCCTGTTTTATGCAGGGGACTTGAGTGTCCTCAAGTTTCGGTATCTGTAGGTGTCCCGGAACCCGTGCTCCACAAAACTGAGGGATGAATGGGATCAGACGGCCCCACAGCACTAGGCACACCTGACCTTTCTCCCAAACGACACCCTCATAAAGAGCAAGTGTTCTCCGTTGACTCCAGTCCCCTGTGGAGGCTGCAGCCTCCGCCCACACCTGGCTCAGCACCCACCAACCTGTCAAGGGTGGGGACGAGGGTGTCTGTGGGGACGAAGGCAAACAAGAGGACTTCTGCAGGTGGACACTTGGGGTCCTGGCTCTGTTTGTCATTTCCTGCTGAGAACAAGGTGATTTCTTCCTGGAGGGAGGAACCTATCGATTCAGGGTGGGCAGGGAAATATGCAGAATGGAGATAAAGTAAGAAATAATAAGAAATAATAATAATAATAAGAAGAAGAAGAAGAAGAAGAAGAAGAAAATAAGAAAATAATTAAAAGCCCCAGAGGAGGGATTCTCCTGCAGGGGCTCACTGGCTTCCTCAAGTGGCTCCACCATCGATCTTCAGCCAACTGCTCTTCCCAGCTCACACGGATATTTCCGTGTCAGGGATTTAACTTTCACCATGGAAGCGTTTCTGGGTGTAGATGTGTCACCTCCAGGTGAGTCTTTCCCCGTGGAAGGATCTACCATAAACAAAGGGTTCCCATCCAGCCCTCTTTAACCCAACCTCTAAAGAGGCGTCATGCTTCCCAAAATACTTTACTTTGAGATAAAAACGAGTACCCCAAAGCCCTCAAAAGCTGTTCCGACTGACAGAGGCATGGTAACCCTTCTCCTGAGATCCTACTGACCCTCGCCCATCCTCTCTGGGAAAGCCTTGGGCACCGTGATGGAGGTGGACCTGCAGACGATAAGGAGGAAATTGCAGATTTCAGCGAGCCCCCCACCCCCTGCAGAAACTTGAAATTGCACCGAGGTAATCACACAAGCTGCTGCTTTTCCTGCTTTTTAAAAAACTTAACAGTTTGGCAATCATGCTTTGGTTTGACAGGGAACTGTGAAAATGTGTCACTTTGTCTTCTCCAAATTTCTAAACCCAATCAAAATAACATTTATTAAAAACCCGGGGTGCTTGCCAGACCTCGGTGGGGTTTTGAGGGAGCTGACCCCAGATCTCCTGCGCTGCTTTTTCTGGTAGGAAAACAGCGGAGACCTTCAGACGCTGGACCCCAAAGGTCCATTCCATCCCCAAGGTCCCTCACCCAGAGGTGAACAGCCGCCCGGGGACCTTCTCCACTTCCTTCCCTGGGGAAAGGGGACCTGCCGAGGACACCTGACTGAGGACACGGGTCCCTGCTCTCGAGCCGTCTCCACTCCCCGCACGGTGTGTGAGGTCACGATGTGACCCTGGTGTCTCCACGGTGCACATGGGGTGCCAGCTGGACACTCCAAAATGATCCTCCCAAGACGTACAGGAACGTGGGGTGGGAGGGAGCAGGACCTGCCCAGCCTCAGGGCCACACCCTCCCTGCCTGGGCCACTCCTCTAAGTGTCTTCACCGAATGTATCAAAGAGGACTCTTTCGGCTGTGACTGGTGGACGGATTTGGCTGTGACTGTGATGTAGTTAGTCTGGGTTGGAGAGTAATTTAGAGATGACAAGTACATGGGAGGGTGAGCAGCTACAGGTAAATACTGCCCCATTCCATGCAGGGGACTTGAGCGTCCCCTGCGCAGACACCCAGCTCCAACACGGCAGAGCTGAGTCGGAGCCCAGTCTGTCTGACTTTAGAGGTCAGGTTTGTCTCTGCGCTACACGACTGAGTCGTGGTCCCCGGGAGTGGAAGATACACTGGGAGGAGTACTTTGTGACTATCTATTTGTATATAGACATTCATGGTTTATAAAGCGTGGCAGAGTTTGCATCTCATGAAATCCTCACGATGGCCCTTTGGAGGGACAGGTCATCACTATAATCTCCTTACAGCTGAGCCCACTGGGAAAGGCTAAGGGCTTGGGTGAGGGCCCTGCCCTGTACTTTGTGGCCCCAGTGAAATTCTGTTCCCCATACTTTCCTTTCTATTGATTGGTTGATGGATTGTACTGGGGATTGAACCAGGAGTGCTTGACCACTGAGCCATGACCCCAGTCTTTTTTTTTTTTTTTTTTTGAGACAGTGTCTTGCTAAGTTGCCCAGACCGGCCTCAAACTTGCAATCCTCCTGCCTCAGCCTCCCGAGATGCTGGGATTGCAGGTGTGTGTCACCTGCCTGGCTGCTCTCCATGCTGTCATAGAAGAGGCTGGAAACACTTACAGACAGTTGGCTTAAAGCTGGACTGTGGAGGACCAGCCCAGTGCAGGTCAGCGGAGACCTGGGCACCTTGGGGACGGCTCACTTTACCTGCCTCGGGTCACTCCTTTCCCCCTTTCCTGAGTTTAGCTGGAGGACCCAGCCTTCCCTCCATGAGGTGCACAGACTTTGGGGGCAGTGTCCAGTGGTGCGCAGGCTTCTCCCCAACTCCTGGTTCAGTGACCGGGACTGGGAGCTTCACATCAGCCAGGACAGAGATATTTACCCCACAGGAATCAACAAATGCGAGGCTCTTGAAGGGGGCGGGGTCACCAGTTTTGTTTCTCAGAAAACCCACTGTCAACACTCACCAGCCAGCTGGGTTTGCGTGGCCCTGGGCCCAGGGCAGGTGGCTCAGTTAGGTCTAAGTGAAAAACAGCTCAGCAGGTGCTCCTTCCTGTCCTCCCACCCCTGCTCTGGCGACTGGATGAGAGTCTGGCATGTAACCCAACTGGTCCATTCAGACCTACGCCCAGGACTTTTTCCTTTTCCCTTAAAGATCGTTCAGTGTTAATGGAATATTACTCAGCCATAAAGAAGAATGAAATTATGGCATTTGCTGGTAAATGGATGGATCTGGAGACTATAATGCTATGTGAAATAAGCCAATCCCCCCAAAACCAAAGTCTGAATGTTCTCTCTGATATGTGGTTGCTAACTCACAGTAAGGAGGGGAGAACAGAAGTTCACTGGGTTAGGTAAAGGGGGATGAAGGGAAAGGAGGGGGTGGGAATAGGAAAGACAGTAGAACGAACCGGACATCACTTCCCTTCGTTCATATGTGGATGCCTGAGCAGCGTAACTCCACATCATGTCCGACCGAAAGAATGGGAAGTTACCCTCCATGTGTGTGGGATATGCAAAAGACACTCTGCTGTCACGTGTATCTAACAACATGAACAGCAAAGGCTGCTCATTGTTAGCTCTTCCCCTGAGGCTGTGGAGAAGGCAGCAAGATCCCTGGAGCCGGTGGCAGCATTTTGGGACCAGAGGAGAGAGACTAACCGGGGTAGAGTCAGCAGAAGGGGGCACAGCCAGGCAGCGCTTGGTCCCTGCCAGGAAGCACCCAGGACTTGGAGGGTCCCCTTCATGAGTAACTTGGGATCCCTGCAACGAGTCCCATCCCAAGGGACACAGAAGAGAAAAGGATCAGCCTCGAGAGGAAGGAGCTGCCAGTGGAGGGCAGCGTCTGTAAAACGCTCCAAACACCTGACGGTAACAGAGAGACGCCGCCAACACCCTTTTCGGGGACCTCTGGTTGAGACACCCTGGGCGACGGTCCAATAATCAGTCTCAGTAAGAAGGAATGTTCTGGATGAGACAGAGCTTCCGGGGTTGTGGAGGGTGACCGGTGGGAGCAGGACATGTTGACAGCAAGACTGTCACGGACACCAAGGGCTCCGAGAGGCAGGAGCGAGGCTCCCTGGCCGAGATGCCCGGTCTCAGACGGGCAGGGCGGTGCCCGGCCCTCGCAGGGTCACTGGGGGATGAGGAGAAGCCGGGCAGGTTTGTGAGAGTGGATCCCGAAACAGGCCGGGCATTCTCCAAATGAATTCCATTTCCATGTGCATCTGAACTATTAAACCACATAAAATGCCTGCGTTTCACTGGGGACAATAAAATGGAAACTCTTTTGACATTTGAAGCATTTCATGTCTCCGCGCTTCCAGAGAACGGTTCCATTTAACTTGAAAGGGGTTCGCAGAGTAATTCCCGCTTAACGTTATGAAAGCATTTCTCCCTCACATCGGGCTTTATCTAAATTTTTAAACAAGGCCTAATTTACAGGCCCCGGACGCCTTGGCAAGCCTCCTGCCATGTCATTGGAAAAGGCCTGGCCGGCTATAGGCTGCGGTGTGGTGAAAGGCCCCTTTGTCTCGGGTGCCAACTAAAACTCAAATTACTCCACCGACAAAAGGTCATCCTTTCAGAGGAGCCCGCCGCGGAATCCATAAGCACACGCGGTCCACAGAACTGGCCCCGGCCACTCCCCCAGGAGCAGGCCAGGTGCGGGCCTGAGCACGTTCCTGGCCCAGGAAGGGACGCCCCATCCCGAGGGGAGAAAGGAGCCCAGGAAAGATGCCCACATCCCAGGAGAGGAGAGGCTGAGGGGTCCCGCAGACCAGGGACAGAGTCCCGTGCTCCCCTGACCCACGCTCGTCAGCTGTGGGGCACGACATCGTGACTCATCCACATCCAAACGCAGAGGAGCTCCTGGTGGACGGACAGAGAACCTGTGCCCTCCAAGAAGGACCCCCTTCCCACACCGCTGCAGCCAGGCCCAGGTGGGGGCCTCCTTCAGCTGGTTGCTGGGGCTGGGAGCCCAGCATGGCACAGGACACCCTGGCCCCTGTCCTGCCAGAGACGCAGTCGAAGGGGAAGCGAGTGGGGAGGGAGTCATTCGCCATGGGATTACTTGGTATCTTCAGGGGCAGACCCTGTGCTAAGTTCTAGGGATCCAAGCGGGACTGGACCGGGCACAGTCCCCATCTTCACGCAGCCTAAGGCACAGCTGGAAGAGAGCAGGTCACATCAAGAGCCTTCCAAGGGGCATGAGGACCCTGGGACAGAGTCTCCTAAATACTGAGTCACACTGCATCAGTCCTGTGCAGAAATGCCTCCTTGGGCTTCCCAGCTCCTAGATCCACATTCTCCCCAATTTTCATGCTCTGGCCCAGTTGCCCTTCTAACCTTGACCTCATCACTTACGATGTGCTGCCCCCCACCCCTCCAACTGGCTGCCTCTTAGTGCCATTAACCCTTTGTTTCCCTCAAGCACACAAACAGGCTGCAGCCTCACAGGCCTTTGCGCATGCTCTTCCTCCTGCTTGATGCTTGGACGCTCTGTCTCACTCCCTTTCCGCTCTCTCCAAGAAGCCCTCCCTGGGAGACCTCGGATCCAGATGAGCTCTGGACTCTCCACTCTGTCTCCCTCCTCCTGCTTATTTTGTCTCACCCCTCGTCCCGTAGACGCACCTTCCCCTGCTCCTCTGTCCCCTGTTTACTCCCAGGGCCTCCCACAGACCTGGAATGAAGCAGGTGCACAGGGGACATTAAGGAGAGTCATAGTCAGTGCACCTGGGGGCACACAGGGGGGCACAGTCTCCCGCAGAGTCTAGCAGCCGCCCGGGAGTGGCACTTGGGGTAAGAGGGCTGTTCTTTTTTCTTTTAAGGCTCCAGGGCCAGTCGGAGGTGCCGAGCCCCGGGCCGGGCTGGGGGGGCAGAGCCCGGCTCTCCATTCAGCTTTGTCTGGGTAGCGGGGACCTTGACGCCTCTGAACCCCCACTTTCCCATCTGCCGATGGGCACATGACGCAGCCCCGGGGGCCGCTGGGAGCAGTACACCGTGCCACCTCCACTGAAGCACAGTGACGGCCTCCTCCCAGAGCTCGCTGCTGGGGCGGCGCCTCTCTCCACGGCTGATGGTCGGAGCTTCCCATTTCCACGGGCGCTCAGCGTTAGGGATGTGTCGGGATCTCAACTGACGAATTTAAATAATGGTGCCATCTGATTGACAGCCCAAAGCCATTAATTCAGCCTGATGTGTTCAGGCAGCCCAAGGGGGACAGGGCAGAAGGCACGGCCTTAACGACAGTTTGAAACTGTCGGCTGGGCTCTGTGCAGTCGCTGGGGCCGCAATCCCGCAGCTCCATCAGGGACACGGGGAAGAGAAGTCTCCTGGGCTGGGCCAGCTCCGAGCTCCAGCCCACAGCCAGAGAACGGCACCTGACACATCGGATGTCCCTCTTAGGCCGTCTGAAGAGTGAAAAGCAAGATGGGGTCAGGTCCGACTAAGGGTGGGGTCCTGGGGACAGGCAGCAGCCAGAATGCCTGGATTCCTTTGCCAGAGGACCACTGATCCCTCTGCCTACATCTGCCCGTCCCCAAGGAGGCGGAAGCAGTTCCCTGCGCCTGTTGGTCCCTGGGAAGGAGCCTGGGGAGGGCCACAGGGACTACCGCCTCCTTTCATGTCTGCTAATCGCCTGCAAACGGAGAGACTTTTGAAAGGAAGGGTGATAATTGAAATTTCACATAATTACATTTTAAAGTAACGCTTTTAGCTTCCCCAGCCTCCGTCAAAACTCTCATCGTGTCAAAATAATCTGAAAGTTTTTTTTTTTTTCCCTCCTTAAACAGAGATGATGAAGTACCCCTGGAAATCTTTTAGCGGCTAATTATAAATGAAGCCTCTTCGGGGCTTTGGGGGGATTTCTCTTTGACTTCTCGGAGTGGTTCACTTTCCACCTGCAGAGAAGAGTCACATTTCTCGCCTGGTTTTAATCACGAGCACAGGCTGTCCTCGGATGGACTGAGCAAGGGCTGAGGGGGCTACTGTGCTAATCAGGGGTACATCCAGAATGCCGCCGAGGCTCAGCCCCTCCGCGTGCCACCTCGGGGTCTCCTTAAAGGTGTGATCGTCTGGGATGGGTGCAGAAGCTTGGAGAAGGGCCCACACAGAAAACTGGCTCAAGGGGAAAGTGCGTCTAGCAGAGCTCTGGCCGGGACCCGGGGTACTGCGGTGACCCTGCTCCCCAGTGACTCCCCTCCAGGGGACCCAGGCTGGGTACCTGCTGTGCTCTAGATTCTGGTTTCTGGCAGAGACTAGCAATTTACCAGTGATATTTAATTTTACAAACCAGACATCACCTCGTCAAAAACTAAGCCTCTGTGCAGGCAAAGTTGGGGTAAAGCTGCTGAGATCAAGAGGGAGCACAGGGGACAGCCCTTCGCCCTGGGGTGGGGGAGAACCCACCTCAGGTAATAATATCGCCGTGAAATGCTGGGCTCAGTAGTGCCCAGCACAGCGGAGCAAGTCCACTCTGCCCAGAGGGTCAGCTCGTGTTTGGCTGTGACCCTGAGGACTCTGTTGATGTTTGTTTAACAAACGAACCACCTCTCTTTACGGGGTCCCCTGCTGCCGGGGCAACCTGTGGGGGTCATGCATGCTCCAAGGAGATTTTGTAGAGTCTTCAAAACTTTTTTTTTTTTTTTTTAAGCCGGGGGGAAAAAAAAAAATTGAAGGACACCAACATCTAAAGAAGTTCAGCAGTTTTCCAAGGTCCCGTAGCTATGGAAATCAGAGTCGGGGTCTGAACCAGTTTGCGGATTCTCAAGACAAGGCTGTAACATCTCCAGAGAATCGGAATGGGTTCAGCTGTGGGCGGCACACAAGGTATTGGCCAGTGGTGGCCGCGTGTGCCCAGCTGGTCCCGTGACATCACAATGGTGCTAAACATCCTATTAGCTTGATGACGTCACAGTTGTCCTAACCTCAGAGCCACCGTGCTCCTCAGGCGCATGGTGATGCCAGTGGGCACTGTGCTGCCCCCAGACAAAAGACGGGCACACGCAGCACAGGCTCTTGGTGACAGTAAAGGACGATGACGTCTCTGGCTTGTGTTTACTGGTTCTTGGTTATTTGGGTTATTCATGGCTATTTTGGAGGGTTCTCCCGCTTGGGTGACTCTAAATGGTGCTGCTGTCCTCAGGGACAGCACCCAACACACCTCGTGTCCACTGAGTCTCTCCATCTCACCCAGAGGCCGTGTCGCGGGATGGACACAGGTCCAGTCCCTGTGATCACACGACGATGAAAATGTCTAAACACGCAGTTCTCAGAACACGTCCACGGGCTGGGGCTGGGGCTCAGCGGTGGGCGCTGGCCTAGCTGGCGCGAGGCACTGGGACGGATCCCCAGCACCACATAGAAATACTAAATAAACAAAATAAAGGCGTTGCGTCCAGAGCACATCCACGTCTGACCCCAGATAATCGCATGACTGATTTTCATTTCAGGTGAGGCTGAAAGGTGAACTAGAAATTTCAAAAAGTATTAATTAACATTTTACCAAAAATGCAAGAAATCTCAAAGGCACCCTATTTTATTCAACATAAGACCATTTATCACTGTCTGCGGTGTTTTTTCCTAAAGCCCAACAGATGCTGGATCTGAAGCAAATGCACATTTTTTCAACCCCCATGTACCCCTACTGTCTCCCCTTCAGTGATGGGGTGCCCAGGGGTCCCTTCAGGGGCCTCTGAGGCTGACATTTATTAAATGCCTGTTGGGCCTCAAAAGTCACAGGCACATCTGACACCAAGGAGCTCACTGGTACCGAAGAAAATAAATGTTGCATTTCTCTTTTACAGTTGCCCCTTCAGCTGCTAGTGCCGGGGTGGGGCACTGAGCCTCGGTCCCTGGGCTCCCAGGTGGGAGGGGTCAGCCTTGTAGGGGTCCCGGGGTCTGCAGCCTTCCTGGGCTGTGGTTTCTTCTCTTCTACCTGGTTCCCAGAGCAAAACAGGGTCAAACCCACAGTCAACACCCAGGTTCTTCAGAATCTTCAAGGGGGAAGAGGGAGGCCTGGGGGACTGGACTTTTCTGGGGGCCAGTGCTGGACAGGGGCAGGTATAGAAAAGCAAAGGTCAAGCCTGGGCCTGGGGTGGGGGTGAGGTTGGGGCAGAGGGGTCAGAGCACAGCAAAGAGACCTTTGGGGGTGAGTGGTAGCCGGGGGTTCATGAGGCCCTCCCTGTGTCTCCATGTTGTCCACTCTCATGCAAAACAGAGGACCCTGGAAACCCTAGAAATTAATGGAGTCCGGCTCTTGTTAAATGAGCACCTGGACTATAGAGGTACGTTTCCTGCATTCAGAAGCCACGTTGTGCGTTCAGAAGCACTTGTGGGGGGCAGCCTCTATTCTTAAGAGAAAGCTGCGTGTCCGCAGTCTCCCGGAGGCCCTGGCCTGGCTCTGGTGCCGCAGGCAGGGAGCCCCTCTGCCTACCCTCCCACTTCTGATAAGCCCATTAGCAGATGACAAGCAACCCTGGTGGCCCTGGTCTGTCCTGGGACCAGCACCCAAAGGACCCAGCCTCTTCCTCTTGCAAGTGTCTCCTGGCAGCTCCCTGGGAGCTGGAGGCTCTAGGACAATGTCCCCCTTGGAGCTGTCCACGTCTTCTGTGGTCCTCCTTGGGGCCAGTATGAAGTTCCTTCCTGACCTGATGCCCCAGCTTCCAGGACAAGCAGAGGTGACGAAGCACCAGTGTCTACAACCTGGCATGTTGGTGGCAGTGACAAAGAAAATTCCATCAAAGCACAGTGTGTCCAAGTCCCTCTGCTGACTAGCCGCCACCTGCGTCACCTCTCAGCATCCTCAAAGTACCCTAAGATGTCCTCACTCGTCCTTATTTCCGTCTTATAGATGATGAGACTCAGTCTCCCGAGGCTGAGTACTTTGCTCAAGGTCACCAACAGCTACTGAGGGGCAGGGCTGGGCCTCTCGCCTGCTGTGATATAGCAGCTGGCTCCCGTCACCCCGCACCCTTCTTGGTCAGTTTCTTTTAAGTCTGTGGCGCTTTGAACTTACAGAATGAGAACTTCCTTTCAATTTAAATTCCCCACAGTAAAGGAACCGCCGTGTGGGTACCTGCACTGAAGCGCCTTCCCATCGGTGTGGACGGTGCACTAGAATTGATGTCCACTTTCAAGTGACCCTCCGGCAGGGTCGCTGGGGGCAGGTGGACTCAAGTTCAATTCCCTTCTACACCACTTATGCTGGGTGACATGGGGCAAGGCCTTGCTCTCTCTCAGCCTGGAGATCACACAGGACCACGCAGTACCTCACAGGGTGGCTGAGAAGTTCTAAAACCAGAACATACCCCAACCAAGAACTGCACGATGGAGTCAAATATGATCAAAGTGGAAGGGCGCCCATTGGCACTATTCTTGGCACACAGTGAGCACTGCTGGTGTCACTATTTCTCCACCAGGTCCCACTCACATTGCCACAGTCCATTCTTTCATGGTCCCTTAGAAGTTTTCTTTCCAACTTGTAGTACATAATTTATGGGCGCGTGTCTCTCCCCTAGGAACAAATAAATACGGCCAGGTGAGCGCCCACTAGACACCAGGTACTGTTCCCACCCCCTCATTCAAGCCTCAAAATGAGCTACACTCTGCTGTATCGAGCCATTTTGTGGATGGGGAAACTGAGACCGGGGGAGGTTAAACAGCTTGCCCAGGGCAGAAGTCAGCAGCAGAGAGGACTCGATCCTAGGCCACCCTCTCCAAAGCCACTTGCCACTATTTGTTGCTCCAAGTACTAGATTATAAGAGCAGGATCCAGGTATAACCACTGTTGTTCTCCCAAACCAGCTGTAGGTATGGTTGGAAATAAGAGGAACATTTCACAGCTACGATGTCACCAATCTCCTATGGGCAACCTGTGCCCAGCGTCTACCCATCAGGGCTCCCTAAAGCACTGGCAGAGACCTCAGGTCCTGAGACCTGTCCCAGCTTCCTGCTGCCTAGAAAGCAGGGCATCAGAGAAGGTGCAATAAGACCAGAGGTGATCATTATGGCCGCGGTCACAGCCAGCACTCGAGGGGTGCTGGCCATCGGCTGGCCCCCGCTCTCCGGGCCCACCTGAGTTGGATCACCTAGCCATCCTCCACGCCTCCCCAGTGCTCCGATCAGTCCCCCTTTACCCTGAGGGAAGGTCACTTTGATTTCAAATGGGATTTTCAGAGCCTCAAACAGTTTCAGCGATCTGGTTTCTCCCTAAGTTTGTATTTGGGGAGAAAGAAGGTGACATCTCTTTGTGGAGAGCACCTGTGTAAGCGTAAATACGGAGCTCCCGCCGCTGTACAGACGGGCCAACGGATGCCTTGTGAGCTTGAGGTTACAGTGCCTTTACCTGAGTTGCTGAGACAAGGCAAAAATTGAACTTCAAATGACTCAGTCCACTGCTTATGACAGCCAAGAGGTAGAAGCAACCCACATGTCCATCATCAGGGGAGTGGGTATACACAAGGTGGCGTCTCCCCTACAATGAAATATTACGCAGTCATAAAAAGGAATAAGGGCCATGCCCTAGCAAGGGCGAATCTTGAAAATATCAGGCGAAGATGGAAAATGCTCACTTCCTGGATGACTCCATTTATGACACGTCCAGTACGGCCAACTCCATACGGATGGTGGGTGCTGGGAGCTGGGAGCAGGAGTGGGGAGCTGCTGCTTCCTGCTTGCAGAGCTTTTACTTAGGGTGATTAAAAAGTTCTGGAACTAGACCGTGGTGATGGTTGTATATTTTATTCAAGGCATGGAGCTGTACACTTAAAAAGGGTTCAGTGGTAAGAATGACCCTCTCCACGTCCTATCATCGTGCCTGGGGGAAGCTGGATTCTGCACCTTCCGAGTCCAAACCTGCCCTGCGCTCTCCACCTCTCTCGATCATCAGCTCCCCGTCATTCTTCATCACACCAGCCTCAAGCCAGACCCCAACACTGGCTCTCCTCCCAACAAGCCACGCGGTCACCCACTGGGTCTGTGCCCCTGCAGGGCACGGGGCAGATGGCATGCTGGATCCTGCCAAAGATCCTCCTGCACCTACAGCAGGCGCCCTGGCCCTTCAAGACTTGACTCAAGGAAAGCCTCCTTTGGGGACTGTCACGGAGCCCCTCACCGTCAACTCTGCCTGAGCAAAATGTCCCCTCTGGTCACTTCTACGCTGCCATGTGCCTCGCACATTCCGTTCACGCTACCGTCCTCACGGCACATCCTAATTCTATGCTTTGATGCGAGATAACAGCACATGCTGGCTAAAAATATGAGCTCTGGGGTGACAGGCCGGAGTTCAATGTCAACTCTGACACTGTGTGACCACGGTCAAATGACTTCGCCACCTTGTGCCTCAGTTGCCTCCCCTGTCAAAATCAGGCTGCTAATAGAGGTTGATGTGAGATTAAATACAGAAATAGGCAGACAGCTTTTAGAACAGAGCCTCGTCCCTGCTGGGCACTCCACAAGGGTCGGTGCCAGGACTGTCCCCATCATTGCTACCAGCCTCCCTCCACCAGGCCTTCATGAGGTCCATAGCACAGGCCCTGCCGAGCGGGTGCCCGAGGAACACGTGTACAGTGAAGGTGGGGTCTGTCTACTCCACCCTCCTCCGTTCACTGATGGGAAAATGGGGACTCCAACAGCCAAGGGACCAGTCCCAACCCCGCGAGCAGTAGGAGGGTTGTGCCTTCCTAAATGGAATCCTCACTCTCGCCACTAGGACACTGCAGGGCCACAAACCAGTGTGTTTCCAGGGACCCATCTCAGAGGTGCCCAAACAGATCTGACCAGCAAAAGAGAACCAAGCTCTGTGCTCCGCTGCCACCTCCAGGCACTGGGGGCCTCCCTTGCTTAATGACAAGAACTCGAAACAGCAGCAGGCGAGTCCTAAACAATGGAGAAAAGGAAGAATCCAGAATTAACTGAGGGTCTGTGGGCGAGTCCGCGGGGCGCCCCCTCCCAGGGAGGGTCATGTGGAGCTGTCGGAGACAAGACGTGGGCTGGGCGTGGTTAAAGGGAGAGCACACAGCAGCGGGTACCCAGGGAGCCCCCTCTGCTGCTGCCAAATGGGAAACCCCATAGATCAAACCGCAAGATAAATGAGGAAATTAAGCCTTCACACACGGGGGGATCTTTACTTGAAAATCAGGATTCCAGCTTTAATGACCAGCTCCTTAAATGGCTTTGTTCCCACTCCCATACACAGCCGGGCTTTGGCATCAGAGGTCTTCCGTGGGCCACTGGGGGCCACAGCATCCATACAGCTTCATAGACACAGAGGACGCGAGTTGTCCCCTTAGCGTATGGGTGCCAGGCACAGGGACTCACAGGAACTCACACAGGGTACGGACTGTGTGTGTAACAGCTGCCTCGTGCAGATGAGGAGACATCTGTGAGGGACCCCGCACGGTGCACGCTAGGAGGTGCCAAGGCTGGTGCTGACAGCAGAGTCACACCGCCAAGGCAGACACAAAGAGGGGGTGTCACAGCCACGGTGGCTAGAACACCTTCTGAATGACCACAGGAATGAGCCACCTTGTCCCCCGGAGTCGGGAGAGGCTGCCCAGACGGCCCTCCAGGAGCAGGCTGAAGAGCGAACAGCTCTTTGATGGACACCCACCACTATATTACAAATGGTTAGGAGCAAACTAAATGCAAATGAGGCCACGGGGGCAGAGAGCCAGCCTTCCCAAGTGGGTGCCGCCTGCATTGAAATGTCCTGGTTCCGTCCCTGAGCGTCATATTTCATGCAAAAGACAACCCTGAGTTCGCAGCTCCAAGAAACCCCAGGGAGGACAATCAGGATGACAAATGGAACCCTCCCCCTTGTCTCTCCGAGATGCCAAGATGTGTGGGTGATGGGTCGAAATACCTAACCAAGCCAGGGGAGCGAGCCTCCGGCTGCCGCTGATTTATGGGCCGAGGAGCCCAGCCCTCACCTTTATTTACATTGCTCCAAGCCCATAAACTCCAGGAAAATTTAGTGTTTTAATTTGGGCATCTGGCTTGGGCTTTTTTTTTTTTTTTTCTAAATCACACACTTTTCTGCTCCCTAGAAAGCCAAACCAAGCCATGAGCCCCGTACCGAGGGCTCCTCTTTCCACCTGTCTAAGAATGTTCGCTCCTGAGGACACAGAGGGACGAGTCTGCGACGCTCGAAGTTTCTCCAGCACGGCTTTGTGCATCTGCTTGGACGCTGGGTGGGGAGCATGGCCTGCTGAGGGGGCCACGAGGCCCACGGGGGCCACTCTAGCCCGGGGTCCGTCATGAAGCTCTGTGGCCTGGGCGGGCCCCGTGGGCTCTGTGGCCTCAGTTTTCCTCCAGCTGCACAGCCCAGACGGCAAGGGTTGGTTTCAGAGCCCCTCCTCTGTGGGACAAGTGGGTCCCGCCTGCAATGAAATGTCCAGGTTCACACCGTGGGGCTCCTTAACCCACGTGGCAGCTCCGTTCTGGGGCTACCATCTCTGCCGCCCTGGTGTTCAGGTCTCTGTCCTGCACATGTCCCTGGCAGAGCGACACATTTCCATCCTTCTGCTGATCGGGGAAGATGCTCTTCCCCCAGCGACACCACCTGTCTACCTTAAGGTCCTTTTTAAGGTGGAACCCATGAGTTCAGTGACGTGGTTAAGAGTCACAAGTGTAGAAATCAATCCAGAAACAGAGAGTGGTCTTACCCAATGTGCTCGTTCTGCCACCCGCTCTGGGGCTACCTGGTGCCTCTACAATCATAGGGGGCGGGGGTGGCATGCACCACACTTTGGTCATACAGTTGTCATACGAGCCACCGTGGAAGTGAGAAGTTCCCTCTTGCTCCTTTCTAGTGACTTGGTTGGGGACTCAGGGCTAGAATTGGAATCTCTTGATTCCTCAGCTGGGGTGTCCCCTTCTCTGGTTTCTAGCAGGTAGCGGACACCTTATTTTTCTGGGTGTCTCTAGGGCCCATGGTGGACCTTGTCAATCAGAATGTGCATCGTGAAAGTTAATTGAATAAATCAAAGAGTGAACTCAGTCTCCTCTTTCCTCAGTGCCCACGGGGATGCCAGGCACTTGGGAACATTTATTAACGACATTTACAGGGAACTTGGCAAGTGCCAGGTATCGTGCTCAGCACATGACAACCCTTCGATTTCATCTTACACAGCGCTAGCGACTCAGGACTGGCATTCTCCCCACGAGGGAACTGCGGCCTCTTGTAAAGCAAATGCCCACCTCACCCAGCTAAGACGTGTTAAGAGACGGGACATTCACCAGGTTGAGGGCTCCTCAGGGTCCTGTCCTACACTTTCAATGTTCCCTAAATGAGCACCTTAGTCTGTTCCAAGAAGCCCTTACCAGAAAAACCGGGGCGTTCTTTCCTAGGAGTTACTGTTTCCTAACGTCTGTCCAGGCTGTACCTTCATGATGACTGTGAAACTTTTCATTGTCTTTGAGGGACAATCTCATGCACAAAACGCATTGAAGGAAAGACTCCTCCCAGGCAGACCACATTTGGTTTTGCACACATTTCCCCCCCAAAAAACATCTAATGCCAGTGCAGGAGCTGCTTTGCCAACAGGCCAGGCACGTGGTCATCCGGGCCACCTCTGGCCTTGGCATGACTGTGTCCTGCTGCTCGGCTCCATCCTTAGCGGAGTTTGCCATCTGTGAGTGGAACCTGCCACCCTCTAAGGCTCCTGGATGTCCTGCTTACCGGCCAGCTGAAGATTAACCCAACACAAAAGAAGAGAGATGAGAACCACTGACCGGGCTCATCCAGGTGATTTTAATTGCAGGTAATAAACCATTGTTAAAAGGAAGGTTTATGATTGTAAGAATGTTCGGACCAGCTTGGGGTGTTTGCAGCGGAACCGTGAAAAAGGTTTTGCCAACGCCACGGTCTCTCATCAATCTGAATGCCGCTGGAGAGATCAGGCCGCTATCCAGCGCTGGCGTAAATGAGAAAATGATATGATGGATCACAGGCTTGAGGGGTTTTAGGGCATAGCTGGAGATGGGGCAGGATGACGCTAGTTAGGGGTGGCAGTTGGCCAATCAAATCATATTGCCCGAAATCTAGTTTGGGGCCGGTCCCGTGGTTCTGACGATAACTGGCGTTTTTCTGGTACCCACACCAGCAAGTCACTCTGCAGAAATTTTTGCAGAGTTTTCTTTGAAGCCGTGGGCCCAGGTGACAGACAAATCTGATTATGTCACAGTGAGGCAGAGATGAGTTCAAGATACAGAGGGATCCCTGACAATCAGGGGGAGAGATGCAGGGACCAGGGCCAGTGGCCATAGTTTTCCAAGGTGCTTAATCAAGCACCCAATTTGCTGGTGGCCTGGTGCAGCCATGCACAGAATGGGGCTGAGCCCACCTGTCGAGTCACATCCAGTAGCAGCGGTGCCCCACCTGAGGGCCACAGAGACTCTGGGTGGCCAGAGAGATCCACAGGAAGTCCAGAATCTCCAGGGTGCTGCCTGTGCACAGAAAAAAAAATCATTTTTCTTGCAAGTATGTGCCATTATTTTTCAAATGTGTGCGAATGCAGAGGTAGCATCCACTTGACAAGGCTGCTGCAGGCATTGTGATGGTTTGCATTTATGTATTTTCTCAAACAGATTGGAAAAACACAACTGCTAATAGGAATTCACTCTCTCTCCATCTCTCCCTCTCTCCCTCTCTGTCTCTTCATTAAAAACGGGCTCACTGTTCCGGTGGGCAGAGACATTAAATCTAGATGGAAAAGCCACCTGGGCCACGGTTTAGACCAGTGAAAACTGGCCCCTGGCTAATGTGGAAACCGCGTGCTCACTCACGAGGCAAGCGGTCATTTTGTCGGAACCGGTTTGTGACACACACAGTGTTTTCTCTGGGTACGATCTTCTGCCTCAGCTTGCTGGCCTCTGAGACTCAGTCCTTGAACCTCCTGTTGGCCCTCGCCCAGGACTTCTGCATGATTTCCTACACAAACTATCTATGGATTCAGATCACAACCTCACAAATGAGTCTGGGGTTCATGTGTATTGAAAGGGAGGCACCGTCACTCGGCAGGACACCAGGGGTAACTTGGCACCTCCCAGGAACCCGGCCTCTAAGCCACACAGAAATGTCATGACAAGAACCTGCATTATGGAACAAAAATAATCCACACTGCCTCTGAGAGACAGAAATCAGCTGGGAAAGAGAGAATTCACACAAAGGGGAGAGGCTTCAGCGCTCAATACTTCAGTGCACGATTAATAATGAAGAGTTCTCTTAATGAGTCTCCAAGTCTGCCGGACTCTGTGTCAGACACACCACACAGTGTGCTGTTCCATAAACTGGAGTGCCCGGCCCAGGGGCACTTCTGTCCCCATTTGGCAATGTCTGAAGATTTATTTGGTTGCACACTATGTGGGTGCTACCGGTATCTTGTAGGTAGGGACCACAGCACAGCTGAGTGTCCCACATGCCCGGGACAACGCCCACCACAAAGAATCATTGGGCTCAGAATATTGGGGTGCCAAAATGAAGAAACCCTGTGTTGAACCACCACAGCACCCACCATGGTGGCTGTTATGGATTAGGTCTGAGGTGTCCCCCAAAAGACAGTGCAAGAACGTTCAAGGTGACGTGATTGGGTTATGAGAGCCTCAACCTAATCAGTGCACGAATCCTCCCATGGGGACTAACCGGGTGGTGACTGCAGGCAGGTAGGTGTGGCTCAGGAGGTGGGTCCCTGAGGGTGTGCCTTGGGGTTCATAGTCTGTCCCTGGTGAGCTGAGCTGAGCCTCCCTCTGCTCCCTCGTGGCCCCGTCATGAGCTGCTTCACTCTCCACGCTCCTCCACCATGATGCGCTGCCTCACCTGGGTCCAGGGCAGTGGAGCCGCTGTCTATGGACCGAGACCTCGGAAACGTGAGCGCCAAATACACTTTTCCTCGAAATTGTTCTTGTCAGGTCTTCTGGTCACGGCAGTGGGAAAGCTGACGAGAACAGTGGTCTTATCCGCCTCGTGTTACGGAGGAGGAGGGTCAGAGCTGGGGTGACCGTGCACATGGCCAGGCGGAATCAGGCCCAGCTCCCCGCTTAGGTCCATGTACACCTGCCAAATTACCGTGAAGACAGAGGTGACCGCCTTGTTTCATAAACAAGGAAACTGAGGCTTGCAGCCAGTGCCTTGCCCCACGTCACTATGACAATGACTGTGTCCTGTTCTCTGCAGGTCAGTGATGGGGACTGAGTAGGAGTACTCCCCCTCCAACCACAGAGCTGCCAACAAATGTCCCCTTCCTTCTCTGGTCTCCTCCCTGGTAGTTAGTGGCTCACGTCTGCTCCTTTAACACTAATGCTCACATCTAATTCACTCGCGTACTCATTGAATCACCATTTATTAAGCTCCTCTTGTATGCCAGGCTGAGTCAGAAGGTGAATGGAAGAGACCTGTGAGCCCCAGGGGGGTGGCCACCTGGTTTTGTAATAGGTTTTACGGGGACGCAGCCGGTCCCCTCCTTCACCCATGGTCGACGGCTGCTTTGCTGTTTCAGCAGCAGCAGATCAGACGAGTTGCCACAGAGACCCCGACGGCCCCCTCAATGCCCAAAATACTTACGGCCCTTTAGAGAAAATCTTCGCCAGGTTCTATGTTGGCTCCACCATCGGAGCCACAATAAAACACCGGCGTAAACTCCAAACGGCATCAAGACGTTCTTTCATCTACACACGGAACGCCAGGAGCCGTTAGCCATGGGGAATGCCACCCGCTTTGTGCTAATGCACACCTCCAACTCGAAAGCCCCAGAACATTTTGATCTTTAAAAATACTTTCGACTTCTCTAGAATCCATTGTAAATAGATCTTCAAACAGAGTTCAAATGTGTATTATTTCCATTTTGCTTGGTTTGGAAGCCAAGATTCCTTCTCCCATTGAGACCCCCGCTGTCCTCTTAGCAGCGGAGGAGTCAGTGTACCTGCTGGTCACCCGCTGCACAGCCGAGCCGCTGGGCTGACCCTCCCCTCCCTTCTTCTACAACGCAAGCAGAACATTCATTTGGATCTTCCCAGATTTTCTGCCACATTTTGACCTTTGGATGAAATTCCACCGACCTGAGTCCTAGATGTGGGCATGAACTTGAAGCAGCAGGAGGTTCACCTTTGCCCAGGCAGCTGTGGCCATGGCAGAGTGAGAGCCCTACCTCGCCAAATATCGAGTGGTGCAGAATTCCAACCCACACGCTCGAGATGCACCTTAGCCCACAGCCCCTGCTAGAAGAGGCTCCTAATGGGGTCTCTCAGAAGGGACAGTGGGAGGGAAATAGTGATAGCTACATCCTGCTCCCGAACATGAGAGAACATATGTCACATGCTGGGACCACAGGTCTCCCCATGGGACGCTTCCCAGACTCCAAACCCCTGAATTGGGGTGGTATGGGGAGCTCAAGTGCTGAGAATCCAGGCTGTCGGAAGAAAGCTCAAGTGACTGCAAAAGCCACTGGAATGACAAAAGAATTCAGTGTAAAAATTGGGACTTAATTAGTAACAAGGGACTCTGCTCTGCACGGGCATGGACAGGGGCTCTGAGGGAGGGCCCAGTCAGGAGGTGACGGCGTTACCATCCAGGCTGCAGCAGACACAGTGGTCCATGGTCAAGAGGGAGTGGCCAAGGCAAGGCCGGACCTCACCCAGCCTCAGCTGTGGGGCCATCCTCCTCCTATGGGGCCGGAGAAAGGGAGGGGACCCTGGCTGGACAGCCAGCCCAGCACTCCCGGGCCAGTCAGCTCCAGGGCTGCACCTCTGAGCCCTGAGCTGAGAAACGTCCACTTCCTCTGAACTCCCAGATCTAAAGACGGGTCAAATATTTCCTTTTTTTTTTTTCTTGCTTTCACATAGGAATAGGAAAAGCAATCCATGGGATGAGCACATTAATTACGCCAATCAGTACACACGCAATCCCCGGTCAGTCCCTGGCATCATCTATCACCCTGTGGGACCCACGGTGGCACCCTCCAGGGTCAGTGCCAGATTTCAAAATCTCATACCTCACTGCATCCAGGGCCAGCGAGTGCAGAATTTTGAATGACAAAAATGGAAAAGAGGGAAAAAAAAGAGAAAAAGGTGGCATCCGTCCCACCGCGTTCCAAGTCGCACTTACTGAATTAAAGCAAACGCACCGTGTTCAATGGCTTAAAAAAAAAAAAAAGTTTAGGTTAATCAAGTAAAACGAATGGATCCATTTGTTGAGATGACATGAAGGCCCAGTCCTAGCCAAGATACAAAGAGAGGTTATTTTAAAAGATGTGGGTTTGCCTGCTCTGAATTCACATTTTTTTTCTTGTTCTCTTGAGAAAGAGATAGAACATTTTTTTTTAAAAGCTATTATTCGAGCTGTAAGCCCTCTATCATTCACATCTTCCTTCTCCTTAAGATGTGCTCTTTCTCTGCGTGAGAAGGTCCCAGCTAGTGGCTGTCCTCAACAGGGTCCAATCCCAACCTACCCCAAAAGTTGTCTAATGGATAATCTGTCATGCTCGGCTTTGACCTTCAGAGGTGGAATTAACGTATCCCTCCCCCTTGCTTTTATTATGTGTCGTCACTGTCATGCACATCAGAGAAGGCCCCTGGATTTGTCACCTCCTTGTCTATTTTCTCATCACACCTGTCTAGACCTTTATTAGAGAAAGTAATTATGTTTCTGAGCCAGTCACACTTTCTGGACATCAGCAACCTCAAGATAACGCGGTCCATATCTTATTAAATCTGTGGTCTCGGGACCTCCGGCCAAATATCGCAAGATAGATGGAGACAGAAGAGAGGAGGTAAGGAGGAGGGGGGAGCAGTGCACAGAAGGGAGACCCCCCTGCTGTTGGCATGCCTTGGGGCCGCCTGGCTGTGACATCTGGGTGTTCCTGTCCTAGGGAAGGGTGACGAGTCTACGGTTAGGAGAACTTGGGTTTCGCTCCCTTGTTCTCCCACTCATCCTCTGAATGCTTGGGGAACTTGGAAAAGCCCCTTCAGCTTTCCAAACTTCAATTTCGTCGTCTGAGGAAGGCAGGCGGTGAGGAGACCTCCCCCTCAAATGCTCAGGAAGCCTCCTGGGTGGTGCCTGGGAAAGCTGCAGAAAGGTCACAAATGCAGGCTGTCACCGCTGCTACTCTACCCTCTGATCAGCCCACAGCCTCTCCAGCTGCCCACTCTATCCTGGAACACCCCTGGCCTAAGGATGAATCAGAGACCTGCAGAGAGGCTTGGGCCCACAGCTTGGGCCCTTTACCCGAAAGGAAGAAAGGGGGGTCAGGTCCTGTAGCAACTCCAGCTTAGGCCAGAGGGGAGGCAGAGGGAGGGTCTCACATTTGAACCTGACTCAGCACTCTGCCCTCTTTGCCCTCTGGCCGGGCACGGGGCCCTCCCAGCTACAGATTCTCCACTGGAGACAGGACGTCTTTGTATAGCAGAGGTCTGATGCCTGGCGCTGAGCGCATTGGTGCCACCATGCACAGCCTCATCATCACGGCCACGGTGTCAGCATTCCAACAATGACGGTTTCCTGGAGAGTGATGGAAACGTTCCCAGGCACCAGAGCGACGTGGAGAAGAGCAGTCTCTGGAGTCCTGTTCACCTGAGTTTGCATCCTGGCTCTGCCACTTGCTAGCTCAGTGACCCTGAGCAAGTCCTGCACCCTTTCTGTGCCTCAGTTTCCTCATCTGTAAAATGATAAGCCTGAGTGGGTGGTTTAAAGGATCAACTTAGGTATCGTGGGCAAAGGATTTGGAACATCGCTCGGTCTAGGAAATATATGCACTCAACTAAAGTCATCTAACATTGAATTAACGATCCTCCCTGTAACATACATAATGTGGTAAGTGGACCAAGCTCTTACTCGGTACTCCTCTGTCTGCCCACTCCTTCAACAAGTGCCCCTTGAGTTTCCATACATGCCAGGCACCGTTGGCAACAGACAAAAGCTCCCTGCCCTCGCGGGGCCATCACTCTCCCGCCTGAGGTCCCCACTAATGCCACGGCATAAAAAGGAGTTTGCACGTGGGTATAAATTTGGTCCCAAGAGAACATCTGGCAACTTCTGAGGTATGGAGGGTTCTATTGTCACCCAGTGGGTAGGGGACGGGTAAGCTGCTCATTATCCTACAACATACAGTTCAGCCCCTGCAACAAAGAGCTACCCCTGCCCCACATGTGGGTGCAGCGAGGCTGAGGAACCCTGGTGTAAAGGATCTCTCCTGGGCGTGGTCTTTGGGCCCCTGGAAGCTCCTGAGGTCAGAGAGAGAGAGGCTGGGAAAAGAAAGGGACATGGATCAGAAGACTCTAGATTTGCCTGGAACCCTCCTTCCCAAGAGAAGGAAGGCACGTCAAGTCCAGGAAACATGAGGCTCAGGGTCCAGGATCGAGATGATTCCTTTCATTGGTGACAAGTGACTCTGGGTTACTAACCTTGCGAACAGGATCCAGCCACCTCCTCCTCATCCCACCCTCTACCTAGGTGGGAGGCGTGGCCTCTCCACACGCAGGATCCTAACTTTACACAAGGGCCCAGAAACTACCACCCAGCTGGGGAGACATCCTTCGGGAGGGAGACGAGCAGGGAGCTCCAAGGACATTTCTGACCCGGAAGACCAGGCTAGGATGCACACACACGTCTCAACAGCAGAGAGACCCGGTGGGTTTGAATTCCTGGCTCCAATGATGTGGTGGCAGAGCAACCCTGGGCTCTTACCCAAGTGGCAAGAGTAAGAGCACTGTCACAGGATGACTGTATGCTATTGGCATCCCCTCTGTGCCTCAGTTTTCTCACTTGTGAAATAGGTACAAGAACGGTGTCTTCCTGATGGATCACAGAAGAGCACTGGGCATAGTACCTGGCCCAGAGGGAGCACCATGTCAACTTGTGCTGCTACCATCGCCCTTCATGGTCCTTACTAAGTCAGACAAGGGACCTAACCTCTCTGAGACCCAGTTCCCTCTTTTGAAAACCTGAGATAAGAGCTGTCACCTCACTGGGCCCCGGAAGTGATAAGGTCCCTTACGCACTTACTATGGTACCTGATGTGTTGGAGGTGCTTGTTATTTTTCATTGGAGTTTGGCAGAAACATGGAAGTAAGTTTTCATTTACCGCTATATTAAATGATTCGCTTTGACTAAAAGAAGAAACCAGGGTTTCAAGGAACACCCAGGGTCTCATGAGGCACCCAGGAGGTGAGCTCTGAGAACGGTAACGAAGCGCCAGAGGTGATTGGCGTGGTTAGCTCGGGCCCCACTTCCTTTTAAAGTGAGCTTTTCTGTTAATGCCTCCGAGTACTTCAAACAGCCGACGGAGCTGAGCCAATCCTGGGATTGGAAGGCCTCTGCATGTCCCACAGAGGTCCTGAGCGCTCGCTCTGATGAGAGGGAAGAGGCGGTATCAGCTGGGGGTCGGGGGGCACCTGTCTCCCCGACTTCTCTCCCTCCTCCGGCCTGCTCCTATCCCAGAGGGGAGCAGAGGCCTTGGGGGCTCCTTGCTCACAGAACTGCTCATTCCCAGCTCCAGGGTGAGGACCCCCATTCATCAGAAAGTGAAGGGGTGCAGCCTTTCCGAAGTCTGACCCAAAGGTCTGGAAGAAAAGCCTTGTCAACGAAGACACCGGAATAGATTCGGAACCAACGCTTTCCACCATGTGGAAGCACCCACTCCCACACTTGTCCTCGCCAAACTCGCCCAAACCATGCTCAGCTTCTTCGTGTTTGCAGCAGATTCCAGGAGGGAGGCAGGAGGAGGGGCCGCAGCGCATGGCCTCACCTGCCACTCAGAACCCAGGCTGCACCCAACAGGAGGTCTGCTCCACCGCGAGGACAGGAAGCCATCCCTTCCCTGTCTTCCGCCACCTTCTCCACGATGTGCCAACGTGGAGGGCCACTCTGTTGGCCTCGGGAAGCCGTCTCTTCTTCAATGATTCTGCTAGAACCTGCTCTGTCGCACTTCAGAGCACAAGGACCGCGGATGGCAACACCCCTGTCACCACGAGTGTCATCTGTCCTAATGTTCAGCCCATGCAGTACGGTCTCATTTACATTTGCAGGATGCTTAAAACCCATTTCTCTGGGCTTAACTGGCAGAAGGGCTCTCTTCTTGCCTGGCCCATGGGAGAGGGGGTGAAGCCACAGATGGATGTTCCCCACAGGCCAGTCCTGGCAAGGGGCTGAAAAGGGTCCATGTTGACTTCACTTTCCTCAGCTCTGTAACCCAGGGATAAATATTTACACAGAGACAGTCAGACAGACAGACAGACAGACACACAGCATGCTGTCAATGTAGCTAAGCCCCCAAGCCCGACCTCCTGGGCTCCATGGGACTCTCAGGGTCAGCAGGTAGAGCTCCAGCTCCCACCTGCCAAGCCCACGGGCCACCAACTCGCTGGCATCCAGGAAGTCCCCAAAGCAGAGTAACTAAGACTTCTGGGGAACAGCAAAGAAGTTCTAGAAAACTGCAGAAAGTCGGAAAACAAAAGGCGGAAGCACGAAACCAACCAGAACCAGAACCTTCACTTCAGGGATCCCCTGAAGGCATTTCCATAGACGCTGGGAAGATAGTGAATGATCACCAATCGATAATTCCAGCCACACTGTACCGATCTGTGAGTAATCTCTGTGTCCACGCACAGTGATTTTCAGGAAGAACTCTGAAGCCCTCGCTCACAAGGACCTGCCAGGTTAAGAAGAGATGTCTGCAGCCCATTTTCCTGCCTGGAAAACTGTGACATAAGCCTGGTAGGGGGTGGGCTGGGGCTCTATGACCCGAGGAAATGCCAGAGGGCACCTGAGACCCTGTCACGTTTCGTCCCACCTCTCTGTCATCTGAAAATCCCCCCCCCCCCCAAGAAGAACCGGCAAACAAGAGCAGAGGCAGGATGAACTGGGAAGGGAACAGCGAGGGACAGAACTTATTTTACAAAGCAACAGCATCTAGCATCTCAGACGACTCCTCGCACATTCAAGTCACTCCAGAGGGGATTTGTACTTCACCAAAGAGTCGCCAGCATTGTAGTGATGGTAGACAAGAGCAGCCAGACCTTAAGGAATGGCCTATTTTAACATCTGGGGAGAAAAATAAAACTTGCATATAGTCACAGAAATTTACAAAGGTATAGGAAAAACAGCCCTCTCCCCCTCCCCATTTGAATAAGCTCAGTAGACAGGAAATCCTCAACTCCAAAGAAAGAGGCTCTCGGCACTACCCCCCTTGCTATATAAATTCAATTATTTCCTTTAGAAAACAATAAATTAATGGCAGTATGCATACATCCTACTGGGCATAGCATTTTATGTTATATACAGTTAATACCTATTTGAATTGGGTATTACTGGTGCTTAATTGCTTCATTCTATGCATAGCAAAGCAACCGATTGAATCTAATATTAGTCATTCATCAGCTAAAACATTTTCAAAGAAACAAACTATGTTTCCCCCTCAAAGAACAGCAAGCATTTTAAACACATTTTCCCAGGGATGTTCCGCTAAGGAAAACAGCTTAGAAATGTTACTTTCAACACATCCTTTCTCTGGCTACCCATGACAAGATGAATTGGAACAAACGCTGGGCTGTTTTTTTCCAAGTCTTCCTTCTGTCCACCTGTCAAAAGCAGTTGTGACCCCTCCAACCCAAGAGGTGGCCTCCGGGGCTGTGAAATGTGCCACCCTGCACGGATGCCCCCGGCGCTGTATGCCAGCGTCCTCATTAGGGATTATCCAACCCAGTTGCAGCGGGGAGAGGGAGATGGGCCGGCTGCCAGGCGTTCTTTCAACACAGATTCCGAAAGAAGATCCTGCGAAGTGCCGAAAGCCCAGATTTTCAGCAGTCACTTTCTAGATTCTGTTACATAGCAACCATGCCAGCTCACAGAGGGTACCAACCAAGTTAATATTTTGTTTAAATGACACGCTGCATTAACCCTCTAGGAAAACCCGAGTTTTCTGTATTGCAAGGCGACACCAGTTATCACCACTGGAACAAAACATGCGCAGATGGGTTGATGACGGGGCTTCATTCATTTAGAATTTTTTTTAAACAACAACAAAAATTTCGAAAGCCAGAGGTGACTCTTTCCCCTAACCATTTGTGCTAATATTAGTAAAGGCAGATTAACATGCATCTAATATGTGCATAATGTCCTTTGGTTAAAAGATGTCATACAGTTGCATTTTGGAAGATACTCATTTCACCCAAAACCTTGATTTGAAAAGTGATAACTCAATAGCACCAAACACTCTTAGGGCCTGGCCCACCGAACGGCACCAACACTGACAAAACCAAAACACAAGAATAACTCTAATTGGGAAGAACAGTCTGGAGATCCGGGAGCTGCTGGGCTTCTGTGAGCCTCCCTGGAGGTATATTAGGAAGAAGCAGGAGGAAGGCAGTCAAGCACACTTGAAAATTAACTTGTAAGAACTCCACACTTCCCCTTAGGAACATAAAAGCCAGAGCAGAAGAAACTACCAGAACAACTCTGCTGAAGGTACTGTACTAGCCCGAGGCCAGGAAATCAAGACAAACAAACCCAAAACCCTAGAAAGGCTCAATAATGCAAAGAGTACGGAGTCGGGGTACTGTTGCTCTAGATGGGTACCGGAGGCCTCTCTGGATTGACATTGCACTTGTTTTCTATTCAACCCTCACATCGGTATAAATTCATATCAATTTAAATGAATATGTGGCCAACAATTAAGTTGAGTTAAAACCTTTAACATTTTTCTTTTTAAATTATAAAACCACTAAGTACCCTTAAAGGTTTTGAGAAATACCCATGGCAGAAAGATGAGCAATGGAAGCTCTCCTTCCAGCCACTGACATGGGCAGGGTGCGCAGGAGCGCAGGAGGGTACTGCTGGGATTGTGTGTTTTTACTTCATATCAAGAGATCCAAAAGCTGTTTCCATCTCCACAGCCTTGTGCATTTTTGTGGGAAAAATAAAAAGGAAACAGCCCCCATTGCTCCACTACAGCATTTTAATAGCGGCCAGCGCGGCGAGGTCCAGGCTGGGTGTGTGCGCGCATCAGTGTCGCCCGACTTTCTCAGCACGCCCCGTCTGCAGCTAAATCCAGTCGGCAGATAAAAAGCCACTTAACTTTTCCTTGGCTGAGAAAAAGAAGAGATGGTGGGAAATTCACCAGCATTGTTCAGGGTCCCTTGCTCTGGCTTTTGATTCTTACAAAATGCCAGTTCTTAGCTCTTTCTTTAATGTTAGAAGAGTCCCTTCTTAAGTCTTATCTTACAGTCTGTCTCTCCCATTTTTTCCCCCAGGTCCCAGTGGAGAATGTTCTTCTAAACACAATGACAGAAGGAGGAATAAATGACAAGAACAACCAGGTATCAACCTTGAAAACTGTGCAGGCAACAGGCATCTTCCCACCATGATGTCATGGCTACGTTGTTACCAAATTATTTCCCCATTCTTAAACACTTCTAACAGGCTCTGAAGTAGCAAGTTAAGATCTGACTTAGAGTTCCACACAAAAATGTCATTGCAGGCTCTGCATCACACTTCACAAAGCACACCATACCTTCTCAGGAAGTGGGGGGGGGGG
>NW_026000082.1:43793219-43965817 GCF_001458135.2 Marmota marmota marmota
GAGAGAGAGACTGAGACTCTGAGGGAGAGAAGGCATCCACACGAAAACAGACTCTCTCCACACTTAGGAGAAGCTGTTGAAATAACAGAACCAGAAAATCATTTGGAGCCTCTGAGCAATTGGTACCCTGTACTCTATCAAGTGACATATTTATATAAGTGGCCCTCATGAACTGGAGATTTCTTTTCTGTCCAGTTCTGAATTTCAGCTGTTTAGTTTACAATTCAAATGATATTCATCACCAGTTTCTTAAAGGGCAATTGGGGGGGCGGGGTCCTGAAAAGGATTACCTGCTTACCTTTTTACTTTCCAATTCACAGAAACCAAACAGTACATTTGAGGGAGGCCTCCTTCACCTTTAACCCCTGCAGGGGGTTTCAGAGCCTCCTCTCTATCAATGTCAACACAGACCAGCTGTCTTTCCCCCCTTCCTCTAAACTGCAGACAGTCCTTCCAAACAGGGGCTCCCTGCAATCTACCATGCAAGCCTTGGTTTCCCCCAGGGCCCATCACTCAACCACTGAGGTCCAGATTTTCCCCTGGGAAGTGCTCTCCGCCTGTGCACTTGCTGGAAATTTAAACTCCATGCAGAGCAAAACATCTACTGTTCCTTGATATATTCCACTGCCTGCGCGATCGCAAATGGGGAGAAAATAAAGTCCAGATGCAATTGAGACAAGGGATTTGGCATCCGTGGAGAAAAGTGCACATTACTCCACTCCTCCACCCTGAACAAGGCGGCAGAGCCCCAGCTCCCTCTGGGAGTCATTCCAAAGGAAGCAGCCTTTGGAGCTGGGGGGAACGAAGGCATTCACCCCTGCCGCAGGGGTGGGGGCGTGAAAAGTTTGCCACAGAGCTGGGGGCCTGTGCCAAGGAGAAGGCACTCTACTGCCGGGAGGGACCTGCCGGCTGCACCTCGCTCAGGCTGGCCGGCCGGTGTGACCGTGTGACCCCCGTGCACACGGGTTTTCCTTAATGACAGCAGCCTGCAACTCCCAGCTCCAGAGCAGCGGTGACCACCGCCGGGCGGAAGGGGTTACAAGCACAATGCAAAGCGATTTCGCCCGGGCATGGGGGGCGCCGAGTCCCGGCCACCTCCGGGCCAGCGTGCTNGAGCGCGATGCTTCCCTGGCCCGGGCCGGTGGAGCTGCGGCCTCTCCACAGCCCCCACCCGGCTGGTGCCCCCCAGGTGGAGGGCGCTGCTCCAGCCGGTCCAGAGCTTCTTAGCTGGGCTGAGAATTGGCGGGGAGAGCCGTGAGGATAGGAGGGAGGACGGGAGGGCGTCGGGGGTGTGCTTCTCCTTCTCCTGTGCCGAGGAGTGATGCGCCCCGCGACCTCAGTTTACCCACCGCCTTTTCTCGGCCACCGACGAACTGAGGTAACCTTATCTGAAAGGCCCCTCCCGACTCCTCTTTCCCAGAGCGCAGGCTTCGCATTTTTTCACTGGGGCCCTGGATTCCAGCCACCAGACTTTGTTACCATAGCAAGCTTCATTCCATGCAAATAGGGCAACTTAAAGCCGCCAGTGCAGCCCCCTGGCCGACAGTGCGACAGTGCTCAGGCCCCTGGGAACTAAGAGCGTTTTGCAGAAACCAACGGGGTGGGTGGGGGGGCTCTTGCATAAGACCAGGGCACCCGCCCTTCAGACCCAATGGCATGAAAACCCCTAAGAACCAAGCCAGGAAAAGAGTGAATGTGCTTTTTTATGCATTGTTATCTCTTTGACTAAGGATTGTTATTCTCCTCTTAGAGGAAACTGAGGCTCTGGGCAGAAGTAAGCAATTTACTTAAGGGGCCCACAGAAATCAGGTGAATGAGGTAAGTGAGCATCTGACTCCAGGTAGTCCCACTGTGCCTCCAGGAGACCTTGACTGCTAGGATCTTTATTCCTTTTATGTGGAACCAATAACCACTCTTGCCCCACCCTGTGGCCACCAACAACCTTCTGCAAGAGGGCAGAACAGTATGAGATGGTGGCATATGGGGCAGGAGGCACAGTTGTCCAATGTCTGTCCTGCTCAGCTAACTAACTGGTCAGCGTGGGAAATGAGCCACTGACCAACCTTTGCTTCGTTAGCACAAGTTCTGACCAAATGGACCAACCATGGCTCCTGGTACTGCGTGGTTCAATTCTTTGAAGGCCTTTGGGTTGCAGGGGAGCATCAAAACCACAGCATTCTGTGGGTCTTCAAAGGGCAGAAGTCATGGTGCGGCACTGTGGAAAACAGTCTGGGGGTTCCCCAAAAAGTTAAACATGGAATTACATATGACCTAGCAAATGTGCCCCTGGGTATGTGTCCAGAAGAGCTGAAAACAGATATCCAGACAAAAATGTCAGGAATGTCACAAATGACATGTATGCTCAGAGCAGCACTATGCACCACAGCCAGAAGGCAGAAATAACCCAAATGGCCATCAATGGACAATTGTTTTATACTTATGATGAAATATTATTCAGCCATGAAAAGGACTAAAGTGTGCCACAATATGAATGGAACTTGAGGACACTGTTAGGTGAAAGCAGCCGAACACAAATGTCACTTATTGTCAGGTTCCGTCGACATGAAATACCCACAATGGGCAAGTCCATGGAGATAGAGGAGAGGTGGGTGTCTTCTAGGGGCTTCAGGTTGGGGGAGAAAAGTGGGCTATTAATACTTTATTAATTGCTTAATAGGTCATTAATAAATTATTAACTCATTAATGACCTGTTAATACATTACTGACTGCTTTGTAGATTATTTAGGGGTGGTAAGATGTTTTGGAACTAGACAAGAGGTGATGGTCACCCAGTACCGTGAATATAGTAAATGCCATCAAAAGGTCCAGTTAAAGTGGTTGATACCATGTTGTCACCTCTGGTACGGCTCGAGTCAGAAGAAAGGGTAACGTATCGGCTTCCATGTGTCTCTCCGGCTTCCCAGGGACTTCTGGGCAGGAGAGGGGGCAGTTGGGTCTTTCCTGCCCTCCCTCCTCACAGGCTTTCCACCAGCCCTCGGCAAGCTCCACGTGTGCCTGTGTGTGTGTGTGTGTCTGTGTGTGAGCGTGTTTGTGCTGTCCACAAACTGACCAAGTGTTACTCATTTTCCTCTTCAGTGAGATTAATCCCACACACCCCAATCTTCAACTCAAAACAAACCAAACCAGGGGAAAAAGAAAAGAAATCTAACAAGGAGAAAAGAAAGCAAAGATTTATTTCTTGGGACCCCTTTCCCCTCACTGAGATTTCAAGGAACTTGCTTTAGAAATTCCTGGGTACCTCTTAGGATTTTAAAGAATTTTATTTTTTGACATTTTTCTCCCATATTTTTTATTGATTCATTGTGAGATTTTTTTCCCCCCTAAACATGAAAAGAGGGCTTTCCCCTCATGTCATTCCTTATAATCACCCCCACATGAAGGAAATCTGAGATCCGTTACCCTCTCAGGATCAACTTGGTTTAAACACAAATGGCTCCTGGCCTACCTTTCTTACCCTGGGCCTGGACAGTGCTCGTGCCTGGGTGATCTCAAGCAGCAACTGCCCAGAGCCTGTGTCCTCTGCCACCTGCCTCAGGCCCTGTTTGCAAGCCCCCTTGCCTGGGTGTGTGTGTTGGGGGGTTGGTATGCACTGGCTTGCCATTTCTTGGGAGACACATAAACTTTCAAGAGAGAGGGTTCGCTGTCACCCACAACTCTGTTCATCTCTTCGGGGTCCACAGCTACAAGAGCTGGACAGGACCGTGGGTTCTGGTTCAGGGTCTTCCTTTCTGTATGTTCCTAAACTAGGCCCCCCACACACCCCGGTAAGCTGAGGTGAAGAACCACCATGATCTGTCCACCAAAGTTCATGTGTTGGAAATGTAATCCCCAGAGTCAGGTGCTGATAGCATCTGGAGGTGAGGCCACTGGGAGGTAATCGGGGTTAGAGGGGGTCATGAGGTGGGGTCTCTGGGATGGCCTTAGTGGGGTTAGAGGAGAAGGGACCTGAGCTCTCACGCCTGCTGTGTCTCTCCATGAGATGTCCCTGTCATGTTGTGATCACAGGAAGGCCTTCACCAGATGCCAGCTCGCAGATCCTGGATTTCCCAGCCTCCAGAACTAAGAGAAATAAATTTCTTTTTTAAAGGATAAAATATTGAGCCTGCAGATTCTGCTACAGCAACATAAAACAAACCGAGACACAAACCAGCCAGAAGATGGATCTGCTACATTGGAACCTGCCTCCCTTTACTCACTGTCACCTGTTATCATTCCTGACTACCCAAATGCCATCCAAGACCCAGGTACGGTCACCAGCCTCTGCTGGTATTTGCCGAGTGCCTGATCTTTCTGAGCAGCATAAACCCACTGTGCCATGCCCACCTGTGCCCACCAAGCCTTACCTGAGCATTTTGTAAAATCCGCAAGTCGTGGCCACCACCTTCGTGGCCACGCCCCCTCGCTCTTGGCCACGCCCCTCGCTCTTGGCCATGCCCCTTGCTCTTGGCCACACCCCCTTCTCACTAAATTCTTTCCTCTAATTCTTTCTGACCTCAGGGTCTCTCTCCATCTTTGTCTTTTCTCTTACCTTTGCCTAGAATGGTCTCTCCTAGCTCTCTGCCTCTGACTCCTTTTCATCCCTTAGATTTAACATTCGACATTGACCTACTTCATAGCATATACCACCAGTGATCTGTTTTATTTATTTGCTAATTTGCCATACTGTATACACTGGAGGATTTAAAAGATATCACCCTGAGTTTGGCTCTCTAGGGTGAAGGTCTTTAAGCTCCAGTTACTGAGGTCCCTGAGGCAATCCTGTTTATTCTGCTTTGTGTTGGATTTCATGGAATTTCCAAGAATAAATGCCCTTTACTTAGGCTAATTTGATTCCTTCTATTGCATGCAACAATAAAACGTCCTAAAACTGCAGAGTCCCCCACCACACCCACCCACCAGCTGGACCCGGAGCCCCAGGAGGGTGGGCTTGGTCCTGTTCTTTCTGCTTCCACTGACTCATGTGCCATCGATGACCCCCCCCAAAGAGTTAGTGGTGGACGGAGCACATTCATCTCCCCCACACCCCACAACTCCCAATCCATGAATATTTTTTCTTCTCTCGTTAAAACCCTCCTCATTCTCGGTCTTCCCCAGGAATTCCAGTCACATCTTAATTTGCAAAGTACTTTCACAGCTCTCTTCTTATTTTATTCTCGAAACAATTCCATCGAGTGGAGAGGGTACTGGGATCTGCTTCGGGCACCTTAGTCTGAGCACCACACGCTGCCCGCGTGTCCTTCCACCCTGTGGCTCCACACGTCCTTGCTGAGCAGAGGAGCTGAGGACCAGGACTCCTGGGATATCCCCACATGCGGCCCAGGTTTCCTTGGACTCAGGGACATAACTTCTGCCTGGCTCTAACACTGGAGGGGACATTCACATCCCAGCACCTCACCCTCTGCAAGGCTGAGTGATGACCAGTGGCCTCTGGGAACCCTCACGTGGGACAGGTGGGAAAGGGAGGGCTGTGAGAAGCCAGCCTGCGATGGGGAACCAGGAGCTGTGATGGGGACCCCTGACACTTCTTAGAACTGGCGTGTGGCTGCCCGAGGGGCCTCGGAACATCTGCAGATGTGGTCCAGGCTTACAACTTTAAAGGCCACTTCCTGCAAATAGTGTCCTTTGCCAGGCTCTGTGAGCACATCCCTGAACTGTAGGATAAATCCAGTGTTTCTCAAAATCAGGATGAAGCCCTCTGATATGGAATCCCCAGGAGACACTTGATACAATACCTAAGCCCAGGCACCCCTCCTGGCCAATGAGAATCCCTGGGAGGTGCCCAGCATGGGTACAGGCATTTGCAACACACTGCCCAGGGGAAACTGATGCGTGGGAAGTTTGAGACTCACAGCTCTAGGTGCCCAGGGCAGGGGCTCACCAGGTGCCAATGCAAAACCCGTACATGCCAGGATCCTTGCAGGGCTCAGGGCTGCCAGGGCTCCCTGCTCTTTCTCCTCCAGATTCCATCCATCCTGCGTCTCCCCCACCCCCTCCACCCAAGAGTCCTTGGGGAATCCCCTCCCTCCTGCAGATGGATGCTGTGTTTATTCAAATTGTCACATGCGAAGCCCGGCCAATCTAGGAGATGGATCTCTTGTACATTTACACGGTTTGCTTTGGCTGAGTGGGTTTTAACATGTGCTCTGGGGGAAAGGGCGACGCATCTCCAAGTCAGGCGCAGCCAGGACGGTGCTGTGGGTGGGAAGACTAGCAGGGGGAGGGGCAGAGGAAAGGGGTGCGCAGGCGGCAGAACCCCAGCAGCTGCACTCCCTCCCCATCAGCCACTGCAGGACCACAATTATGGGACAAAGGGGCCAAGAGAGAGAGACAGAAGCAGGGGACAGGGTTATGGGGCTCCAGGGAGCAGCCTGCAGCCGAGATGGGAAATGTACGTAGGCAGGTGCCCAACACACACACACACACACACACACACCGTGTGGACACGCGGCAGAGTTGTTAGTGTGTCGACTGGCACGGCCTCCCCAGCCATCTCTCACTAAGGCTGGGTTGGCCAGTGCATCCCTCCTGTGCGTGGCCCTAACCACCGGCTTCTCCTGCAGAGTTTCCGTTCGCCAACAGGCCTTTGATAATCACTAATTCCGGGGCTCCTCTGCATGAAAGAGATAAATGTTAAACATACAGACCAACCGTGGGCTTAAGCACGTCGTAAGCATATAGACTTAAAGAGTCTATTTCTTGACAGAAGTGTCATTTTTTTTCCTCTTTGACCGTCGTTTGGCTTTCTGATGTGTTTCTTATTGGGTGTGGGGTGGAGCTTGTGGAAGAATATGTACGGTGGCCTGGGCTCTGTCGCAGGCTCTGTGTGTGGCTGTGGACAAATAGCAATAGCCAAATAAAATCTAAAACCCTGAGATGAGTATTTCCACCTGCAGAGAGCCATCACTGCACCTCTAAAGAACTGGTCAGCACACAGGTTTCTCCCTGTCCGCTCCTGCCTGGGTAGCTCCATGGGATGGGCGCCATTTTGTTTTCCAGGTTCCAGAGATCTCTGAGAGGTTGTCCCCACATAACCAAGAAGGTTAGGGTCCAGTCTCCCAGCCTCTGGCACACTAGGTTAGTTTCCATATCCCACCTGACTGAGTGTCCCTCCAGCCTGTGGGCGGGACAAGGGTAACAGAGGTGATCCCAGGGACCACAGTCCTCCTCTGCTTCAAGGCATAGGCTCTGGGGTGAGTCACACACCCACTCCAGTCCCAGCCCTGCGGCAGACCAGCTCTGGGGCACCGGGTGAGCTGCTTAACTCCTCTGGGCCTCGAGCTTCTCATTAGCAAAATGGAATATGACCGCTGACGCTAGACCTGTCGAGGAATTCGATGAGACAGTGCCTAGGAAGCACTTGGCAGAGGGCCTGGTACCTGGAAAGAGCCCATAGATCTTATCAACCGCAGAGAGAGAGAAGATGAAGAGACCCGCGATGGCCCTTCGAGGGGACACTGAGACATTAGGGTCCGCCACTGTGCTTGTCCGCTGATTTCTGCCAGCTCAGCCTGAATTCTGCCAGCGCTGAGGTCACCCTCGGGAGGACACGCAGGGGCACGAGGTTGCTCACACTCGCCCGGCCCCACTCTTCTTTCCCCCTGCTGCTGCAAAGAGCCCTCGGTGTCCCCCAACTCCGTGCCCTTCGTCCCCAGCACAAGGGCAGGGGAGGGAGCTGCTCTTTGTGACCTGTGACCGGTGCATTTGCTCTTCCTGTCCCTGGGGGCCCATTTGGTAATTAGTTCTTTTGGCTCACAGAATGCCACCCCAGTGGCTTCCAATACTTAATTCAGTTTTTTTCTTGCTGCTAATAAAAGTTGCTCTCCACGTCATGGGGGGCTGGAGAAGCGACTGGGACTGTCTCTAAACATTAAGTGCCTCAGATTTGGTAAGGAGCCGAGTTTCCCAAACATGGGGATTTATTGCCACATTTTGCTCTTCCTCATTCACTTATTTGGCTAGACGATGGATATCCTTTGTAGGTGAGTTTTGGGCTTGGTGCTACTCATGGCCCTGCCAACCTGCCCAGGCTCTTCCCTCTAATTCCTTCCTTTTATCCCGCCCTCTCCAGAACAAGTGCCTCCTCCCCCCCAAAAGGTCACAAAGAACAATGTGACTCTCACTCAAGACCCCCCGGGGGACACTAGCTTATGCACCCACCAAGATCCTTACAGAGGGGTCTGGCAAGGCCACCCTCCTTTTTCAGGAGTTTGAAGCAGCAGTGACAGGGATCTCCCCTGGATTTTGCCCCTCGCACTGATTCTAAACTCTTCACAGTCAAGTGCCAAATGGTGAAGACTGTCTAACCCAGAGGGCCTGAAGGACTGAACGTGAAGCCATCTGCCCCGGAGAGTCAGAATGACCTGCACACATGACTCAGTGGGACACTGTCTCTGGCTGGGAAGGCGTGAAGCTGACATATTTAACTTCATTGATCACCCTTTTATGTATTCACTTGTCTTATTTGATGCTGGGGGCATTTAGGGAATTTGTAACTGATACTTGGAGCCACAGGGCCAAGGTCGCAGGCACGTGTGGTTCAAGAGGGATCGTGGTTCCCAGGGGGGTCATTATGTGGCACCTCAGCCATCCTGGATCCAAGACAGCATTCTGAGCCCTTTGCTGAAGAACAGCAAGCTGTCAGTCTTCTCGCTTTTGAGAAATAAACACGTTGGAGGTTTGGTTTAAAGAGGGCAGGTGGGGCTGAGAGGACAGGAAGGGGAAGGGTCCCTTTTCTCTCCATGACGCATTTTCTGCCATCTGCATCCGCATCCCCAGCCCCACACCTGGCCCCCGAGACCACTGGATGCTTCTCTCCAGCTCTGAAACAGCTGTCCTATGTCCAAGCAATGGAACTGTCTGGAAGAAGAGCTGCACTCTTCCCCACCCGCCAGGCGGGGCCCCCAGGGAGTCTGGCAGAGCCTCTTGACAAAGCAAAGAGCCTTGAAGCTTGGGGAAGTGTGGGGAGCCTGAGTCACCTGGGCAGCTTTGGGGAAGGAAAGACAGACAGATCTGGGTTCTCATTCTGTCATTCGTTAGGAGGCATCAAACCAAAGTGGGAACTTAAGTGTCTCCCCAAAGACGGACTGTCTGGGCCTCGGCTAGTGCACAGGGCACCTTTGTGCAAATTAGCTACAAATGCGCTCTTTTCCAGAGGCCAGGGCAGCTCTGCTCCAGGGCTGGGGCTCAGAGGTGCACCCCGGAGCTCAAGGGTCTGCGTTCCTTTTGGAAACCACCGAATGTAGCACTCGCCTGTTGGATTCTCACCTTTCTCACTCAGAGGGTGCCACGGTGAATGAAACTCTAGCTTTAAGATCTCTTTATTGTTTTAATTCAAAGTAACATGCTTTCATGAATCTGTGGACACCTTTACGTGGAGAACACTATGTTCACTGAATCCCAGTGACAATATAAATCCTTTCTCAGTTTTCTGGAGGAAGGGGAGGCTAAATGAGCTGGTAGAGGTGAAACCAACTTTGGCTTGAAGGTGTTCAGAAGGGGGGCTATGGTAATGACGGACAGCTATGATTTTAGTGGCTTCTTACTTCTGACCCGGTGATAATATGTAATGACAACAGGAAGAAGCTACTGGTATCATCCCCATCTTTCAGATTGGAGAGCTGAGGCTCGGGAAGGTGAGTTTACCTACCCAAGGTCATACACCACTGACAAGGTGACTCAGGTCCGGCGGCCCCCTCTTTACCTCTATTCTGCCTCAGCTTCTTACACCTGAGCTTGATGTGGATACTGAGGAATGGAACAGGGTGGTACAGGCTGGATTCATACGTACCTGACCTAAGGATGGCACTGGAGCAAGGGACCTTTCTCTGGGAATCCGGGTGCAATAATGAACACGAATGTAATGATCAACTTTCTGCTCCTGGAATTTTTTTTTTTTTTTTTTTTTTTTAGCACTGGGAATAGAACCCAGGGGAGTTTTATCACTGAGCTATATCCTCAGTCCTTTTAACATATTTTTAAAATTTTGAGACCAGGTCTCTGTTGTTTAGGGTCTTGCTAAGTTACGGAGGCTGGCCTCCACTTGGATCTTCTGTCTCAGCCTCCTGAGTCCCTGGGATTATCAGCCTCACCACTGCACCCAGCATGGACTCTTAGCTTTACCTCTGGGAGGAACCTGGAACCGCCCCATTCACTGTCCTTGTCCCTCTATCTTCAGCAGCTTCCCTTCCCCTTTATTCACACCTCTAATCTTATTTATCAGCAAGTGAAAAACTAAACCACCCTGCTTGTGGACTTCAGGATTCTGGGTCTGGAACGGACCTGAGAGTTAGTTGATGCTTCATCAAACACACTTGCTTTATAAATGAAGAAACCAAGACCCAGGGAGGGACCTGGACTCACCCCACAGCCCCCACACAGAGTGGCAGCGCTTGATGTTATGATGATCTGTTTATGTTTTTCCAGGCGAGAGCATGACCATGGGGGATATCCAGTAAACATCTGCTGGATGCACTGAACTGTGGGACTTGATTTCTCCATCGGAGGGGCCCATCAGAAAACCAAACTAGCTCTACTTTTGATCCTTCTGTTGCAAAAGTCTCCCAAATTCAAAATGAGGTGAAAATCTCCTCTACAAAGTCTCCCTTTGATCTTACACTTCTTTTTCTCAAAAAGGATCGAAAACTTAGCAACCGACTCTCTTCCAGAAATTAGTAATCAAACCTCTAAAAATCTCCTCTGGTTATTTCAACAAATTAAAACAAAAAGAAGTGAAACATTTCCTATAGTGGTCTATCCCTCTCCCTTCCAACAGTCCCACTAGGGAACAGCTGTGTCTATTTAAATTTGATTTTGATCTCCCAGGAAGGATCCGGTTTCCCTGCACATGAAGCCACCACCTCGAGATGGCGTGTGCAGTTCTGAGAAGGTGCTGGGGCCAGCAACTCTCTGTAATGGAGCAGCAGAAGTGGCCTTCCCGCTGGGACAGGGCCACAGGACACCTCAGCTGACGGGTGCAGTGACCCTGGATATTCTGCTGCCTCAGGAGTCCTTGGTACCTTCCAGCTCCCGTAGCCTCTGTGGTCGACTAGATCAGGGCTCCCTGTTCCTCACCCCTCCTCCTCACAGTGTTCTGCTCTTGCCCTTTGCCCTCTGACTCTGCCCTGGAAAACCAGTGGGCTGGGTGGAAATCCCATCCCTGCCCTGCTGACAGCCTCGGCCATGTGACCGGCCTCAGCCACTGGAAGGTGAGTGAGCTCTTACTGGTACCCTCTGGAGGGGCCTCTCCTCTCTGGGATCTTCCCTGACAAGGGCCCCAGGGGGCTGCCTCGCTGGGATCAGCCGGAGCAGACCTGAGCCAGACCCACAGGCTGCAGCAAAACCCAGACAGAGCCGACCACCCACCGCTGGCCAACGCACAGACCCCAAAGTAAGGAAAAGGGGTGCTGCCGTAAGCCACATTCTGAGCTGCGTGGCACCCAGGAAACCCGGGTGACTGAAACGCACCTTGACAGGGTGTTGTCCTGCCTGTGCAGGGGCCTTGGTATCCCAGGGTTCCCCATTGAAGGATCCACATCTGCAGATTCCAACCGCTGCAGACTGAAAATATTGGGGAAGGGGGATAAAGACACCAAACTCCAGTTTCAAAAAGCGAAGCTTGAATTCCCTAAATGATGCAGTATAACCACCTTCACGTAGTAGGTCCACTGTATGAGGTGTTACAAGTACCCTAGGGATGACGCAGACCATAGGGGAGGGATGTGCAGGTCATGGGCGAGCACCATGCCATTTTATACAAGGGCCGCAAGCATCCGCCGGCTTTGCTCTGTGTGTGGGTCCTGGGGCCCATTCCCCATGGACACTGAGGGGTGACCGTGTTTCTTTGCTGGGGCCGCCATCCCCAAGCATCACAGACTGGATGGCTCCAACAACAGAAGTTAATCTTCCCACCGTTCTGTAGGCTGGAAGTCCAAGGTCAAGGTGCTGGCAGACTGGTGTCTCCAGAACCTTCTATCCTTCACTTGGCAATGACTGTCTTTTCCCTGTGCCCTCCCATCGTCAACTTCTTTGTGTGTGTCTACATCCCAATCTCTTCTTTAAAGGACACCACTTCATATAAATCAGATTGGATGGGGGGCCAAGCAGATGACCTCACTTTAGTTAATTACCTCTTTAAAGACCCAATGCAATCATAGTCTAGGGTACTGCACATGGGGATCTGGGGGAATGGCACCGAGTGGCACCCACAGCCCTGCTAGCCAGCCAGAGACGCTGACCGCACACTGGCTTAGACCCAGGGGATCTCTGTTCCTGCAACAGGGAGCCTAGTTCTGGTCTCCGAGGTCTGGGAGCTGGAGCGGTGCCATCTGGCCCCTTGATCAGCCTTTCCAGTGTACGGACCTCAGTGCTCATTCTCTTCTGAGCAACTGGCCTTTCTCCAAGCACAGGGGGCTGGGCGACGCGGCCACTGGCAGCATCTGCCTCGCATCATTCTGCTTTCACTTCCTCAGAGGAAGCCAGAGATTCTCTCTGCCATGGTCCCCAGGGAAGACTTGGCTTATCCCTGGGCCTGACACCGAGACCCGGATGGACCAGGCCAGGCATATGTGCCCATCCCTGTGGCTCTAGGGAATCCAGCTGGTGGCCCCATGCTAAAGGACAGGGAGTGACTTAGAAGGAACCCCAGGGAGACCCAGGCAACGGATGTCCATGCCCATCACCCCTGTCCTAAGGAGCTGATGAGCTGGGCCTACAGGCTGGGCAGGGACAGGCACAGTGGCCAGGGCCGCCCATTCAGGTGTTCAGCCACACCCTGGCTTGGATCCCAGCCACAGCGCCAGGATGACAGCTTTAGGCAGGCTGCCCGGCTTCTCCAAGCTGCAGTTCATTCTACCACAAAGCCGGGGAAACGGGCAAAAGTGGTTCCAGGCGGGGAGAGGATGGGGCCCGCCCTCTGTGCAGGATGCTCAGCCCGTGTCCTGTCGGTGGACACCCCGGCGCTGCCCAGCTCTGTTCTTCAGGGCCCCTGCACACACCCAGGAGAAGAGCATCAGCTCTCGGCTGCTGCAGGCTCAGCACCGCCCCCTCCCCTGCAGCCAGAGCAGGGCTCACCTTACCCAAGGTTCTGCCACCACCTGGGGACCGGCCCGCAGGCCTGTGACTTGGATACAGAAGCCCAGGGACCACTCTGAAGGGCTGTCCCAGTTCCTGAGCTCCCTCTTGGCATGGGGCCGTGCACACTTCCTGCCAGCTCTGCCCTCCCCCAGATCCTGACTTCCTCACCCCTTCCACAGGTGCGCCCTGGAGCACCCCCCAGCAAACCTCCCAGTGTAGGGAACTAGATCCTGGGTGGCCTGGGGGCTTGTGTACAGGGTGGGCGCCAGTCCTACATTGCTTGTCCACCCCAGCCATCCCCTTGGCACACTGAGGAGGGCAGGGAGTCTGCCGGCAAGGGCACAGCCTTGCCTTGGACCCCCACTGCTGGGGACCAGCCTCTCCTCATCTCCACCAGGTCTGTGACCTCGAGTGAAGAGCTTGGCTTCTCAGTGCCTCTGTTTCCTCATCTGGGAAATGGCCAGATACAGAACAGTGCCTGGCTCATGGGGACGCTGTGAAGGTCAAATGAGTTTTAAAGGGTTTAAAGCTGCACGGTGCGGATGTTTGCTCCTGGGCAGCTGTGTTACGTGCTGGGATGCAGGGACACTGTCTCTGCCCTGCTGCTGCCCACAGTCTAGTGGCTGAGACAGGTCAGCCAGCACGCACACAAGGTGGAGCCTGGTTCTGTGCCCCTTTAAGAGAGTGCTTTTGAATAGAGTCCTCTCTGTCATTGATTCTTTGAGCTTCACATAATGCATCTCCATTAAATGAAAACCGTGTAATTTTTTCCCTTTCGTCAATACAGTTCTTAGGATTAAACCAACAAACAAACACTGGAGATGAGTTCAAAATGCAAGAGTCTTACATCTCTTTTCAAAATCTAGGTGGGAATGCTTCCTACCTCCTTCCTGTGACCAAGGTCACTGGGGCTGCTGAGTAGAACCACTGCTTAGAGATGGAACGTTCCAGAGTCTGTCCTCCCGGCCCAGGTACGGGAAGGAGTCTTCGTAAAGGAGCATCTCATCTGTTGTTTGGAACAGAGACTACATCCAGGTGTCTGTGAGATGGAGCGACACGTCCCCAAATGGTTAAGCTGGAGGTGTCAGTCCCCAGTGGTCCCCGTCCAGCCCTCCCATCCTGCAGAGGCAGAGACTGAGGTACAACTAGGAAGTGACCCACCCAAACGGATCTAGCTCAAAAGCAGTCAACTGCAATGGATGCCCACTTTAAAGTAGCCGGGCTTCGGGGCGCCTGGGCCGTGGGAGGCACAGAGGGCCTGGAGCCAGCAGAGCCGGGAGGAGGGTCCTGCTGGTCTGGGAGACATGAGCTCCACGGGACTGGGCAAATCAGCCACCCTCTGAGCTTCAGCTTCAGATATTAACAAGAGCCAGTTCCCGATTTCCAACGGGGTCATGTCTCAACAAACCCACCGCAAGCTGAAAATATCAGAAGTCAAAAATGCATTTTCTACAGTGGACATGATGGACACCATCGCTGAGCCTGGCCTATCTCACGTGCTTGGGTCGCTGACCTCAGCGCACAGTTGGGCAGAGTCATCTAGCTTAGGCTCTTTCTTGGCGAGCACTGAATATCCCATGTCATTTATTTTATATTGTAATGAAAATGAAATGAAAAGCCAAACATTTGTAGGGGTACACTTTCGCACCACCATCAAGCCAAAAAGCTCTTAAGTCAAGCCACTGTAAGTCGGGGACTACGCGTGCACTGAGCACGTAGTACATGACGGAGGGAAAACAGTCCCTGCCCTCGCGGAGCTCACGCGCTCGTCTGGGTGGTGAGAGGAGGTGAGGCTGCATGTAAATGTATGTGTACAAGGTGCCACTGCAGGAGGAAAGGGAACAGGAAACCAGGCAAAGGGAGAAGAGGATGAAATCAGGCCTCCTTTTAATAGAGGGTGGTTGGAGATTCTGGCTTCTCCAGTAAAGTGAAACTTGAGACCTGAAGCACAAGAAGGAAAAAGCCAGGTAGATTTCTCGAGAAATAAAGTTCCTGGTAACAGGGTACAGCCAGTGCAAAGGCCCTGAGGTAGGAGAGTTCTTGAGTGTGTGAGCATTGTAGGACTGCCATGAGGCTGGGGCAGAGCGAGTGATGAGTGAGCAAGAGATTGATTAGCAGAGAGAGAAATGGGACTGGATCAGGTCTGCATGGGGACTGTAAGGACCTGCAAGGAGTCTGGCTCCCATTTTGAGTGACATGGAAGACACTGAACATTGTAAGCAATAGCAGCACGAGATATTTATGCTTTAGAATGCTCCCGGGCTACTGTGAGGAAAGACCGACAGGGTGAGAGTGAAACAGGAGCCACCCAGGAGCTAGCGCTGCATCCAGCACGGAACGAGGAGGCCTGACAGAGAAGTAGGGTTGAGGGGAGAGTGTGCAGGTGCCAATGGACCCCACTAGACATTTAAGATGGAACCAGGTTGGAGGTAGCACGAGAGGAGGAGCCCAGGAGGACTTGAAGGTTTGGGGTTTACAATATCGGAAGGGTGAAAACTGACTTATGGAATGGGGAGGGCGGTGGATGCGAGATGCATGCGAGACATCCTAATGGGGACGTTCAGCCGACACTTGGACATGGGAGTTTGGGGTTTGGAGAATGAGTCTTGCTGGGAGCCATTAGCCAAGTAGGTATGACAATTTGAACGTGATTGTAGACGGCTGGTGTGAGTTCGGGAATAAAGAGTTGCTGTTTGAATCTACAAGCTGTGTGGTGGCTCGTGATTGTGTGCCCAGCCAGACTGCGGCAGAGTCTGAACTGGAAATAGGGATTTGGAAACTTCTCAAGCAACTGGGTGTCAGCCGGAGGCATGGCTGGACGGGATCTCCTCACACGTGGATGGGGAAGGGAAAAGCCTACAGCCCTCTAGCATTGAGGTCAGAGGCAATGAGAGGAAATAAGCAAAGAGCCTGAGAAGTGGAGGAAAAACCAGCGAGTGTCTGTCTGGCCGGCGGATGCTCGAAGCAGCCGTGGTATTTCAGGGCCTCTGGGAGGAGTAAGTGGGCTGGCCTTCGTAAAGCACCTGGCGCACAGTAGGTGACGCGTTAGCCCTTGCCCCCAAAACCTCACATAGCGGGTGACCCAATTTGTCCATCTCACAGCCACTGGTCACTTGCCCTGAACTCCCCGCACCCCCTGATACCAGTCACACGGTCCTCACCACACTTGGCTACACCGTCAGCAGAGTTCAGAGACACTTCACTAGCAATGGTGAAAACCAAGCTGACTGCAGCACAGTTTATTTACTCTGGTTCAAATTCAGTGAATTTGCAAATATCCTGAGTAACATGCCAAGAAAAAGATGTTGGATTTCTATACCTACGAGGCACACTTGGTACCAATTATCCCTTCCTTGGAAAATAAATGAGCAACGCTTCCTTCCACACTTGGCAAAAGGTCCATATGATGTTCTAGAAAATAATACGGTGGATGGGCCCCATAGGAAAAGCCTCACCCAGGGCTTCCTGCCGCTGATTAACGCCAGCACGCTGCACTACAGGCGGGGTGAATCTCGCCCAGGAGTGCCCAGGATCCCTCCTGGCTGCCCCGTGAGTCCTCTGCACTCGGTTTCTTGTCTAGCAATGCACCAGCCCCTCAGTTGGTTCCTGTTAATTCTGAATTTAATGATTAAAAAAAAAAACTTTCAGCAGTGGTCAAGCAAGTATGCTTATCCTAGCATTTCCAAGTATACTCACGGGACGGCCAGAGCCACAATTTTTCAGCATTAATAGGTGTCAGATACTGTACTAAGTACCTTAGATTTCTCCCCTCATTTTATCCTCTTGAAATTTAATTACTCTAACAATTCCATGAGATGGGCATTATTAACACTGCTGTAAGCTAAGGTTCCGAGAGATAAATTCTGAAGGTCACACAGATAATAAGCAGCAGAGCCAGGATTTGAACTCAAGGACACTATGGCCGAGCAGAGCCCTGGGCCTCTGTTCTGTGTGGCCTTTGGAGAAAAGGTTCATGACCCACTCAGACCACTTTTGGAGGTTGTGATATAACATCTGACTTACATTTTTGTTAGGCAGACACTGGGGCTAAAAGAAAAAAGAACAGACCCGAACAGGAGAGGGGTTTTGATCCCTGGCCTCAGTATATATTATATGCTCCCACTGTGGGGACATAGCACGTACCTGCCTACCTTGGAGGGTCATTGTCAAGTTCAAGTATATTAATGGATATGAACCCAGCCTCTTTCCTAAACAGATGAAGAGGTGTAAAAGGAAGTTGATTTTGAAAAATAAATTCTTAAAGCACATTGAGACCAACGTATTTTAAAGTGCTGAATCAAGTCCTAATAAACGATCCAATTTGCCGCTCCATCCTACATTTTAACTTGTAGGTGAACGGACCAATTTCCCCCCCTAAAGACACAAGCGGTTTTGGGTTGCCGTTGACATGAGTCTGCTCTGCTCCTATGACTCGATACATTGAACTTCTTTCCTTTTCAATTGAATAATCACCGAGAATTTTAAAAAGATGTAGTTCCATTAGTAGACTCCCCAACAGATGACCTTTGAGATCACAAGGGTTTATGTAAATTTTTCTGATTGCTTTTTATCTACTTGCATATCACTTTCCCTAAAAAATCTGTCAGTGCCTTTAAGTTCTTTTCTCATCTCTTCCTTGCACTGCTATTTACAATAATGAGTCACAGCTGAAATACCACGGCTGCTTCAAACACCTGCCAGGCAGAGGGGGATTCTTGGAGGAAGTTGGCAAGAGCTTCCGAATGGTGAGGTTTCCCTCCACCAGTGTGAAGTCGAGCCCGAGACTCTGTCACAGTGACTTGACAGGCCTGTGTCCAGGGCTTTTTTTTTTTTTTTTTTCTTTTTTAATATACAACAGGATATTCTACATGGATCAAAGTAAACACGTATTAATGACTCTTCATGCATTGGATCTAAATAGGAGTTCCTTAAAATTCCCCACAAGTAGGAGACGGATACTTTGAATATCCTCACTGTACAGCTGAGATAACAGTTGTGTTGTTTTTTTTTTTTTAAGTTTTATTTTTTTATTTTTTAGTACTGGGGATTGAACCCAGGGGTGCTTAACCACTGAGCCACATCCCCAATGCTTTTTCAAAAAATTTTTATTTTGAGACAGGGCCTTGCTAAGTTGCTGAGGCTGACTGTGAACTTTTGATCCTCCTGCCTCAGCCTCCCAAGCCACTGGGATTAGAGGCTTGTGGCTCCTGAGCCCGGCAAAAACTGAAGTTTTGAAAGGTTGACTAATCTGCCCAGAGACACATAACTAGTAGGTCAGAGAGGTATAATTTGAACCCAGAGCTTGGACATTTGACAATTAGCCTGGGGCCCCTGGTCTACCAGCCAGGGGATGTTGGGTTTTTGTATCTGTACAGTGGGCGTAATCATAATCTTGGCCCTGGGCTGGGATGGTGGCTCAGTGGTACAGCACTTGCCTCACACGTGTGAGGCAGTGGGTTTGATCCTCAGCACCACATAAAAGTAAATAAATAAATAAAAAGGTATCGTGTCTATCTACAGCTAAAATATTTTAAAAATATTAATCTTGGCCTTGTCTCTCTTGGGACTTCTGTGGCAGGAGAGGAGTCACCAGGTGTGGAAATGCTTGACACAGTGATGGTCATCCCTGTGGGAAGTGAACGCAGTGGGGACATGGATCAATGGAGCCCAAGACCGCTCAATGAGTGGACTCACACTGAAGATGAAACCCGGCTTTGTCTAAAACAACCAGCCACCTGGCCTGATTGTGGGTGGCCCCTGGGGGCTGGGGCGCTGGCTCGGAGGGTTCCCATCTCCCCGCCAGCTGATCTCGCTTCTCCCAGCACAGCACTGCCTTGGAATCCAGCCCTTCGCAACCCACTGAAGCTACTTTTCACGTCCCTTGTGTGCCAGTGAGATGAGTTTTGCCACCCTCTTTGATTAGTGGCCCACTTCCAAGCTGCGGGTGTCTGTGGAAGCAATCTTTATGCTCCGATTTATTAAAGCACCGTTGCTTTAATGAATTACCGCAATCCAATGAGCCCATAGATAGCTTGTATTTAACTTTTATGTGGCTGCCCCAGAAACCGGCTTGAAAAGCAGAAATCAATGTTTGTGACAAAATCTCGATACAATTTATTTTGAACGTTCAGTTTGGGATTTGATGTATGCCGTTGTCAGATATATTTTATGCTCGCGGATGAATTTTATACTTACTGATTAAAGGGGGTTAGCGATATCAGTAAGATACAATTTGACAAACCTTAAAAGAAATGTCATGGAAGGGGTCCCCTCGTGACATGTTGGTTTCCAGCCAGATTGACTTCACGTTTTAATCAGTGGCACCAGTAGCAGCATCTTCGAACTACCAAAGGGAGGCCCTATTTACCAGTTCTTAAATTAATTAGTCAAAACGCATTTAATTAATGATACCCACTGCGACGATCTGATTCTCCAGTAATTGGGAAGCAGCACACAGGCAGGCACCCAGGTGGCAGGGGAGGTGTGGACAAATTGACAGGGACTTTTCCCACTGGAGACCTTCATCTCAATAAGTATTATTTACTCTTGGAGTTCTTGTAGTGTACCAGCTACTATTTAGAAATAACCTGTTCGTAAGCAACACCTGCAGATTAGCATAAAGTTCCTATTTAGAGAGGTGTCTAGACAGAACCTAAAATAAGAACTTTAAGTCTCCAGCATTCGATGGCAGCAGGCCACAAGACTTTCACAGAAACCAAGACCAGGTGGCTTTTTAACTTTTAGCACTGATCAATTGATTACACAGATGTCCCTCAAAATAGGATGAAGGCTGGTCTGAAACACCATGACTTGGCACAGAGCGCTTCTTCAGAATGTTCTACTTAGGGGTCCATGAATCCAGTGTCCATCCGCCCACCCACCCATCAACATATCCACCCAGTCACCCAGTCACCCATCTGTGTCTACATTTTCCTCCCTCCCTCCCTTCTTTCCTTTCTTCCATAAATATATCCATCCATTTGCCCATTCACCCCTCTGTGTATGCTCCCTCCCTCCATCCATCCTTCCTTCCATCCTTCCTTCCATCCACCCTTCCTTCCATTCATCCTTCCATCCATCCTTCCTTTCTTCCATCCTTCCATCCACCCTTCCTTCCTTCCATCCTTCCATCCACCCTTCCTTCCTTTCTTCCTTCCATCCATCCATCCATCCATCCATCCATCCATCCATCCATCCGTCCACTCTTCTGGTTTTGCTAGTTTTTGTTTATGTCAGACACTGCAAACCGCTCACCATGGATGGCTTCTTTTAGTCCTCACCATGTTCCGTGAAGTCCAATACTAATATCATCTTCATCATACACACAAGAAAACTGAGGCTCAGAGAGGTCAAGTGCCTTGTTCAAGACCACACAGATCCTAAGGGAAGGGCAGGATCTTATATTCCTCTCCCAAATCCAAGTCAAGGGCTTCTCCCCACCAGGACTGACTTGGCCAAAGATGTAGAAGCTTAGCCTCTGAAGAGGGAGGTGGCTCCCCACCCACTGTGCTCATGGAGGGGAATGAGTTGCATTCACTCCAGGGCCAGGCACACAAGAAAGCACCAGCCTTCGTCTCTGACCCCACAGTGTGGACCAGCAGAGACACAGATAATAGGTAAGCCACAGGTACCACTGATTCATGGCTTGAAAAAACACGAATCCCAGGACCAGGGGACATCTGGGTCCCCCACAGCGTATTGGGCAGTAGCTCTTTAAGACTCTGCCTCCTGACTTTCGCCTCGCTCCCCTCCTCTATTTGAACCTCCCATTGATTTGACTCGGGCACTGGCTGTCTGCCACCTGGATCCCTGCAATGGCCTCCCCACGGGTTCCCCGACCACCCCTCTACTTGTGTCCCTTTCCCCCAACCACCCAAAATTCTACCCTGCTGCAGGGTGGCCTTCGTGAGCGGGTATTTAATCTGCTCCTTCTGATGAGCCCCTTCAGTGGGTCCTTCATTTCTTTAGGATCAGACTCAGATGCCCTAAGTGTTGGGGACGGGTCCATCTAGACCAGCCCCTGCCTACGGGAACCCTGGGATCTGTGCCGTGAGCCCAGGCGGGTGCCTTTCCACCTGCTGCTCCTCTCCACGATGCGGTGCGTCCAGGGCCCGTTCCTTCCTGAGGTCCTGGCTGAACAAGGAGCCCGGCCCCCGCCCTCTGCGCTCCTGAAGCCCTTCCCTGTGTGCCTCCTCCTATCCTGCAGCCATCAGAGAGCCACCCGCGTACCTCCTCCTCCCCTCCTCCTCACGGCCTGACATCCAGCCTGGCCAACAACGGGTGCTCGATCCACGACAGTCGAACCGATGAGGTGAGGCTTGTGGACAGGGACAACCTGCCTGGACTCCTAAGAGGCCTTTCCATCCCATGGTGGTTGGCAAAGGTCTAGGCGCACTCATGCGATCCAGCTCCACGCGCCATCGACCAGGAAACTCAGGCCAGCGGCCTGCAGTCGCCGCCGGGCTGGCCCCCGCCCTGGCTGCTCAGCCTTGGTTTTTATTTGTTCTGGACAGAAGTCCTTGTAGATTTCCTGGAGTCTCTTCAGAGCTTTCAAGATGCTCACCTAAAATTTTTCATTGGAAACTTGACATCCTGAAATCTCCGCTGCTTGGAATAAGAGCATGTATTTTTAGAGGGAAATTGACTAGGCAAATAGGAACGGTTAGGCTGAGATAAATAGAATCTGAGCTCCCAGACACCTCTGGCACTGATAACATTTATCTTAATTAAGATATTTTCTCTTAATGAAGATGTTTCCTGTTTCAAATACTAATTCCAAGTGCCCGATTTCTCCTTCTTTCCCCATTCCCCAAAGTGAAAAATCTTTCTTTCTTTTTTTTTTTTGTATCAGGGATGGAATCCAGAGGCACTTACCCACTAAGCCACAACCCCAGCCAGTTTTACTTTTTATTTTGAGACAGGGTCTTGTAAATTGCTTAGGGCCTCTCTAAGTTGCTGAGGCTGGCTTTGAACTTGTGATCCTCCTGCCTCAGCCTCCCAAGCTGCTGGGATGACAGGTGTGCACCACCACACCTGGCCAAAGTGACAATCTTTTTCTTTTTTAATATTTATTTTTTAGTTGTAGTTGGATACAATACCTTTATTTATTTATTTTTATGCGGTGCTGAGGATCGAACCCAAGGCCTCACACACGCTAGGCGAGGGCTCTACCGCTGAGCGCCAGCTCCAGCCCCTAAAATGACAATCTTAAGAGCAAAATGCACTGGTCAACTTAAGCGGAAAAACCCTTGACATATAGAACATGAAACTGCTGGGTGCTAGGTGGATAGTCTATTTGAACTTTGCTTGTTTTATAGCTTTGACCTGTTCTCACCTAGCTTGGGTTGATTTGCGTCTCTAATGCTTCCATTTTGCAGAAAACAGGCTTATGGGAAAGCCCCCAGTAGATTCCTGAAAACGTACTCACTTTTCACGAAAGTGCTTAATTTCTTTTTGATGAGCGTGCTCTGTGTTATTCAGAATGGTTCAGCTACATTTCCCTGCGTACACATGGGGGCTCAAAGAAGAAGTGGGGAGGCCCTGTGTAGCTTAGGAGAAATGGGTTTCCTGACCCCTAGGAATGAGGAACTTAATGAATCAGAAGCGGGTTGCTTCTCATGCATGAAATAGGACTTCAGGCCTCTCCCCCGTCCATCAGAGCTGATGAGCACTTGTGCGGTCTGCTACGTTTTCTGGTCGGTTACATCGTGGCTTCTGAGCGGGTGGCTACAGGTGGGACATTAGCTTTCCAGATGGCAGGGAACACTTGCTCCATTTCTTTGTTGTCTTGAATTGACAACGCCCAGAAGAGTGCTGAGTATACAGTGGGTACTTAATGTCTGCATGAACACTTACTCTAGCCGCTGTTTACACTTACATAAATAATGAAGTGGAGAGCTTCCTGCCACCTTTAGCATTTTGTTTCTTCTCTATGAGCGGGACCCAGCTGACCACAGAAGTCACAAACAGCACACGTTTCTGAAAGGGCCCTGCCTGCCCTGCCTGGTCTTGGGGGTGGCTTTGTCCCTGTATTTCAGAAAGTCCCAGAACATACTATTGTGACCCAGCTGCTGAGCCTACAGCACAAGGAGGCAGGTGACAAAAAGCATTGGGAACCTTTGTGCTCCTGCGTCCTGGGCCTGAGCACTGAGCCCCCAGCCCTACAGCGCAGAGATCTGGAGCCGGAGGCCTTGGGAGGGTCTCCCCCAGGAAACTGGATTAAAAAGAAAACCTATTGAAGCGGGGGCCATGCTCCCCCAGGAAGGCTCAGGGAGCAGGGATTGTTCAGCCCTTTCTCCTCCTCCCCTGGGTTCTGAACCTGCGCCAACACCCCCGAGGCCCCGGGTCTGACGCTGGCCACGTGAGCGGGCAGCCTTTGTCGCGCCTCGCCAGCGTCTCTGCTTTGCTAATCTGCATCAGGAAATTGGAAGCCCCTACATGTTCCATTGGCTGCTACTGAAATAACCTGGGGAGCCAAGTTTAAATGTAAGGTGTTACCTACTGAGTTATTCTCAAGTGTCCCACCCACCCATTAAATGACAGAAATGACTTGGCCTGGCTCCCAAGGGCTGAGCACAGAGGAGACAGTGGGGGGCTGGTGCCCCCTCCCCAGGGCTCCTCCGGGGGCCTGGAGCAAGTCAGAATCGTGGCCCTCTCTGTACCGGAACTGGTGGGGGGTCTTGGTTCAGTCCTAGGAGGAGTAGTTATGTCGGATTTACTGTGGGGCCAAGTGCATGCCAGCCCCGCCCTCCTGCCCTGTCTGCCCTCTCAGCTCCAGGTGCCGGCCCAGTGAGAAGCATGGATCATATGATTAAGGGCAAGCCTCCCTGGGACCCTGGTGGAGAGGCTGCCTGTTTATTCATCCTGGCCTGGAAGTTCACAGCCAGTAGTGTTCCTAGTTCAAGACCACAAATGAATGCCAAGTGAGGGCTGCCGATCTGGGGTGCGGGTGGGGGTCCTTCCTCTCATGCTGTCTTCCAAAGCCTCCTGCCAATCTGCTAGGAAACTTGCAAGATGCACATGGCATAGGCACTGCTTGCTCTTGACCCACCTGAGGCATTCAGACAAGTTTTGCCAGAGACATGAACCCCCGGAGAGCCCAATTTACTGAATGAGGCTAAAACAAAGACAGAAGTTTAAGAACACTGAGCAATTTTTGTAGAGTAAATTCCTTGAGCAGAGGACAGAGATTCAATACATGAAAAAGGTGAACAATTATGGGCAATAATCACTAGTTTATTTCTCTTTGGTATAATTATTGCAAGAAGGCAGCATTATACTAAGCCTTTTAACCCCAGACTTAATTTTATTCCTCAATGGTAATTTTTTTTTTTTAATCAGAAGCATTCTGAAGACTGTGCTCACAGTTCTTGGTTTTGCAATATTTAAGTACAATTTTTCAAGGTCATATATATATATATATATATACATATATATATATACATATATATNTATATATATATATATATATATATATGGTTTTCAAAAAACAAATTAAAAATCCGAGTAAAGGAATTTTTTTCATGCATAAGCATCAGCAGAATTGGGGTGGGGGGGTCATTCAGTTGAGGCCAGGGCTTAGAAAATAAGTTCGAATAAGAACTTGTTAAGAAGTTGAAGTTGTAAGTTTATAGAGGATTGGGAGAAGCTGGAGATGAGGAATCCAGGTAGGTGGGCGAGGACTCAGAGGGAAGGGGAGGAGGTGGTGGAATCCAGGGGAGAGAGTTGATCAACACCCAGGTACAGTGAGAAGCCGAACCCTTCAGACGTGGCTGGTGGGAGCAGGAGATGCTACAGCCACTTTGGAAAACAGTGTGGCCATTTCTCAAAAGATGTTCAGCACAGAATTACCACATGACTCAGCAATTCTGCTATTAGGTGTCTGTGTTGGTCAGCTTTCTGTGGCTGTGCAAAGACTTGAGCCAACTCACAAGGATGAAGATGTATTTTGGCTCCTGGTTTCACGGTGTCAGGACATGTGGCTTGGCCCTGTTGCCTTTGGCCCATGGTGGGTCAGTACATCACAGTGGGGAGCCACTGACAGAGGATACTGCTCCCCTTATGGCAGCTGGGAAGCAAAAGTCCCAGTAGCCCCTTCAGGCACACCCCCAATTACCTAACTTCCTCCCACTAGGTCCCACCTCTTAAAGGTTCCACTACCTCCCAAAGGAGCACAGCCTCTGACCAAGCCCTTAACAACAAAAGCCTTTTGTGGATATTTCAGATCCAAACTATAGCGGCATCTCTCCAGGGAAATGAATAATATACATCCACACAAAAGCATTTATGCAAATAGCTACAGCAGCATTATTCGTAACAGTTAAAAGAGCCAGTGTCCAGGAATTGATGAATTGATAAATAAAATGTGTATCGTATTTCTAGCCAATGGTCTACCATTTGGCAAGAAAAAGAAACAAAGTACAGGTACCTATGGCCACAGGAATAACCCTAAAATATTCTCTGTAAGTCAGACATAAAAAATACCCATCACACACTTCAACTTACATGAAGTGGCCAGAATATGTAAAACTACAGAAAGCAGACTAGTGGTGGCCTGCAGCTGGGGACAGGAACTGCAGTGGGTGGGGCAATACGTAGGTACAAGATTTCTTCTTGGGACAATGACAACAATGTTCTGAAATTAGACAACTCTAAATACACCAAACATAATCAAATTGTACACTTGTAATGGGTGCATTTTATGGTACATAAATTGTACCCCAATAAAACTATTAAAAATAAACTCAAGTAGAGGAATGAAGGAACCCAGTGAACAGAACACCTGACTCTTAGGAGAGGGGAACCCGACATGGACCTCCTGGATTTAATCAGAAAATGGATATACAAATTCAGCTCCAAACTGGTTCCAACTCTCCAGCTGCAGGAGAAGCTCACCGGGTGGACAAAGTGGGGGAGGACATTCCCTGCACAAGGAATACTGCACAGCCAAATGTACGCCGGGATGGTAGAATCCAGAAGGGGAGCCCAAGGAGACGGGTGTGGGCAAGAAGTTAGAATGTGGGTACTAAAGGGCCCCAAAAGCCACACTGGGAGTTGGAACCATACCGTGAGGCAAATTTGGCACCAAAGTCTAATATGGTTGGTGGCCATACGGAAATCCACGAGCAAAAACTAAAGACAGGACGTCCCACACATCCATGGAGAGCTCTTTCAGGGAACAGGTGAGCGGTGATGGGGCTGAACCACGGCATGGTCCTGAGGAAGGCAAGGAAGGGATCCGCCGGCTGCTCTTCTGGGGGTGAAGCTGATATGGGCTGAGGGTGAGGACAAGGAAGGAATGCAGGGGGATGAGTGGCTGAGGAGACGGCCAAGCTCTGGCACAGGTGTGGGGCAGAAAGGTGGGACCTTCCTAGAGATAACCCAGAAGGGGGTGTGCCCTTGAAGGGGCTACTGGGACTGCAGCTCCTTCCTCTCTTTTGCTTCCCAGCTGCCAGGAGGGGAGCAGTATCCTCGGTCAGTGGCTCCCTATCATGATGAACTGACCACCATAGTCAGCTTGGGACAGCTTGGTACACATGCTGATTATTCCAGCCGGAAGTTCAGAAGAGGGTCCTGATAGAGGTATCTTAGGAACCATTATTCTCAAAAAAATGGTTTGAGGGATAGGGATATAGCTCAGTAGCTCAGTTGGTAGAGAGCTTGCCTCGCATGCACAAGGCCATGGGTTCAATCCCCGGTACCACAAAAAAAAAAAGGTTTGGAAAAACCCGATTAGGATCCTTGGGGTGGGTGGTGATGCGTCAGAATGGGCGCCACCATGGAAACACTGAACCCAGCTCTCTGGGCAAGGGGTCAGGGCATCTTCACTTTGAACAAGCTACCGGGTGACTCTCCTAGGTGGTATAGGAGGACCCTGTGGGGGTGAAACCTGGACCCAGGAGTCACTTACCCTTAGATGGAAGGTGGAAGGGGCGGATCAAATTCTAACTGTAGGTAAGTTCTCATGGGATGACAGGGGGACCCTATGGCTGAAGGCCCTGGTGCCTGGAGCAGAAAGTCCCCAATTTGGCAGATCCACACCTGCACAGGGAATAGCTGTCATGGGACTCTGCTGGCACCTGTGAGGACACTTCTGTTCTGATTTGACAGCTCACCCTGGTCCGCCTGTGCCAGCCTCTTAACACACATGTCAAAGTGCCACTTGTAAGGCCTCTTAAATGATCCACAACACTGTCTTCCAGAAATCCCCTCAGAGATGAGTTGTCTTAACTAAAGACACTCTAGAGTGCTATGCAAGTGAGTATCTGGCTTTCTGATCATTAAAACAGCCATCTCTTGCTTCCAACGGCAATCTCTGGAATGCACTGCCATATGGACACGTGGGAAGAATGAAAGCTCTTTAATTAATAAACATTGACTTCGAGGGATTGGAAAACAAACACAGGACATTCCTTGCACTTAGTATGTGCTCAGTGAACATCTGCAGAAATAGGTTGAATCTACCCACACATTTTTCCACCATCCAGGGACCAGAAAGACATTTCACTGAACATCTGCAGCCGTTTTGGAAATTGCAAGCCTGATGGAAGGAAAGTCAGCTGGGGAACCAGAGATTTCCAGGGAACCAGGCTTAGGACATCAGTGCAAACACGAGATAAGTGTTGGGAAATATTCCGATGGGTCTTTCAGAGCCAGTCCTGTAGCTTGCTCAGATCTATATAGTCAAATTTATCCAGGTGAGTCAAGCTACAAAATGTATGTTGCTTAAGAATTATTATCAATTACCCAGAAAATCAAAGCCAGCATATTTTCTCCACACTCCAACCATTTCAGATGGGTCTCCCTCTACTTCCCTTACTGTTGGGATTTGGTCTCAGATGCTCTGACTCTCAGGCAATCGCTCACAACTAATTCTCCCTTTTCCAAATTAGAAGCACGGATAGCTCCAAATTAGCTGGAAGATTTCAATCTATTTGCCGAACAAACAGAATGGCAGTCTCATGTCCCCCAAGGAGTGAATGCTCACCTAATAAAAGATTAAGATGTTACCACTTCCCTGCTAAGTAATCCTGTGCCTTTGATGGGTTCATCCCTGGGGAGAGGCAAATCAGTCTCTCGGGCTCCTGAGTTTTTCAAAGGATTTTCCTTTGGGGGCCACTTTTCTTCAACAAGTAGGAATTTCAGGTGTGTGTGGTTTTGCTTCCGTTGTTGTTGCCGTTGTTGTTTGTTTATTTTTAACTTCAACATGGAGAAACCGGAATTGTCTCGTCCCAGTTTGGACCGTAACTGCGCTTCAGGGAGGGAGAAGGTGCCCACGTGGGTGCGCTCACCCACCCATTCTCACACAGCTGATCGGCCCAGGGATGAGCACCTGACCCCACAACAGCCAATCAAGCCAGTGCCCTGAAACAAGCCTTCCGATCGTCATTTCCTTCATTCCCGACCCTCTGCCCACCCCCCCACCCCCACTTGTCTTGGATCTCTCACGACCTTCCAGACCCTCTTCAATTACGTTTTCTGGTCCTTCCTCCTTTTGTCGTCATCAGCCACACCCGTAGCCAGAAGTCACTGGAAAACCCTGGAATGGGTCCTGTGCCGGAGCACCGCCCCCTCTGCTGAGAATTTGAGAGGGCGCGAGGACTAAGCCACGCCCCTGCTCAGCTGATTGGACCAGGGAAGGGCACCTGACCTGAGGGTAGCCAATCCACAGGCTGGTCATGTCACGTGGGAAACCTGGTGTGGGTTTTCTCAGAAAGGGCGAAGCTGCTGATGGGACTGGCAGGTGTGTCCCTCGCGGGTGGCAGGTGGAGGGTGCAGAGAGGTGCCGAGGTGACAAGAGTTCATGTTTAATAGTAGAAACCTGGCGTGGAGAGCCACAGACTTCTTTTCCTGAGGAGACATTGTAATGTCCCAGGAGCCTTAGGTACCGTCCAGCCTTCCAGCCCGTGCCATTTCTGAGAAGTCTGGCTGACTCCCTTCTGGCACCAGAGGTGACAACTGGAGGGAACCAAACCCAATGTCAAACGCCCTTTGCTTCCTTTCCCTTAGCTTCTCCCCTCCTTCCTTTTCCACCTTATTTCTCCCTCCTCCTCCTCCCCTCCCCCTCCTCTTTGTCCTCCTCTTTCCCCTCCTTCTCCTCCTCTGTCGTCGTCGTCGTCGTCATCATCATCATCATCATCATCATCATCATCATCCAATGGGCACTTTCCTTGTGCTGAACGCCAACCAAAGCACTTAGATTTGGCAAGAAAAAGAAACAAAGTGCTTAATCCAGGAACCCTGTTAGGTAGTTACTATTATCTCCATTTTTCAGATGAGGAGCAAAGAAAAGAAGTTACTTGCCCAGTGCAATATCGTTCTGAGTGGTGGAGCCAGACCTTGAACCCAAGCTCTCTGGCTCCCTAGTTTGGGCTTTCTCCAGCGTTCCTTAGAATCTGATCCTGTCAGAGCTTAAAAGGATTACAGAGTTCATCTCATCTACTAAATCTCATGCTTGGGATTTCATAGGCCAATAAAATAAAGATGCAGGGAGGACGCATGTGGGGTTGCCAACTTCTAATCTCATCAAGAAAGGACAATAGGAGTATAAAATCAAAGTACAACCTTGATCGTCACTAAAGAAAGACTGTTTAATACAAAAAGAGTAGAGAGGATGTAACTTCGGAATCAAGTATTGTCCTTGAATAAACCAGTCATTATGAAATACTCACTATGCTAACTTATTTTTCTGGTTTTCCTGCACAGAAATTGAAATGTGGCTTTGGAGCTGCCCTGGGTCAGGACTTGGATGATGGGGGTCACTGATTATCTTCCAATTTACCATATCGCCTGAGAGGAAACAGAGGCCTGGTCAGAGAAAGTGACTTCATCAAGGCCACACAAAGGACTTGTAAGCAGATTGGAACTTGATTTCAAGCCGTATGGTTTCCTTGGCTGAATGGTATTGTTTCTGAGTGAGGGGCTGTGGAGGGTCTGTACCTGTAAATAAGGAAGGACTGGAATCTATAAAACTGTGCTTTTGGAGCCCTCGGTGGCAATGGCTTGGAAACTCTGGTCTTGGGCATTCAAGCTCCATCTCAGGAATTTACAGTGTCTTTTTCTGCCCAGGCCTGTTGCCTCTCTCACGGCCACTCTGAGACGAGAGAATTCTGCTTTCATCTTAAAGATGAAGCAACTGCAGTTTAGAGGGGTCACATGCCACTCGGTCCACATTATACCAACGGTGGCTTGCAGGCAATCTTCTCAGAAGTGCCATTGTCACCCACTTGGAGGGTGGAACCTAGCTGTCCTGAAGGATGGACTGTGAGACCCGCCTTTCAGGACCAGGCCAGCACTGATTTATCTGCAACTGGGTGTTTTTTCTCCTCCATTTGTTAGGGGGAAAAGCCCTCTAGTTGGTGAGCCAATTGGTTCAACATGCACCCACTATCAAATACCTAGGAAACAGTTATATTTCCTTCCTGTACCTCTAGCACGAGAAGGGCCCACCCTTCCTGTCCAGTGTACCTGCTACCCTCTCTGCAAGTCCAGCTCAGCTGACTGCAGTAGGCAGTAGGAAGTGCGAGGGATTGCTCGGGCCAATCACATTAATCACCGAGCCACATTCCCAGCCCTTTTTTAATATTTGATTTTGAGACAGGGTCTCATTGAGATGCTTAGGGCCTTGCTACATTGCTGGGGCTGGCTTTGAACTCACAATCCTCCTGCCTCAGCCTCCTGAGCTGCTGGGAGGGCGCTACTGTGGCTGGCATCAGATTTCTTTTGAAGCAAGAGATACAAAAGGAAGTTCCAGGTCACAGCAGGCGCTTGAGCTAAAAGATCATAAATCCTTGGGCCACATCTCATCGGAACAAGAACCACCATTGTGGGCCACGGGTAAGATGAGAAAGCAGAGGAGACATGAGGTGAGGGGAGAGGAAAGAAGCCAGAGAGTTTGATTCTCTGTTCTCCTTGAAACTTTGGATGCCTTTTCTAAGCTCCACTTTTATCTTGAGCTTATTTGAGGGCTTCTCTGTTCTGGGCACCAAAAGATGCTGAACCAGAACAGCCTGCTCTGGACCCAGATGCTCTGGGGTGGGACGCTATGCAGAGAAGTGTGGGTCGGAGTGGGTCAGAGCGGGTGGAAAGCTCAGGTCCCAGCATGAGTGGGAAGACAGTTCCTCCTGTGGGCACATGCTCCCAAGACTGGGTGCTAAGGTGCACCTCACAATCCTTTAGTGCATGAGACACGCTCCAGGCCGTCCCTCCAAATATCTGACTAAGAAACAGGGCGTGGCCCCATGTCAGAAAAGAACAAAGGAATCTCAAGAAACTTAGTAATGAAAACATTAAAAGAAATTATCTACATTACCAATTTGTTTTTGTCACAGTGACCAGCTTATCTCATCTGGGATCTCTCTCTCCTTCCTTCCTTGTCTCTCTCTCTCTCTCTCTCTCTCTCTCTCTCTCTCTTTCAGTACTGGGATTGAACCCAGGGATGCTCCACCACTGAGCCACACCCCAGCCCTTTTTATTCTTTATTTTAAGACAGGGTCTCGCTAAATTGCCCAGACTGACCTCAAACTTGCCATCCTCCTGCCTTAGTCTCCTGAGGATCTGGGATTACAGTCATGTGTCACTATGCCTGGCTCATCTAGGATCTCTTAACAAACATTAGTTCTTGCTAAGCTCCTTGGGGGCAGATGAGTGACAAGGAGCAAAACCGAGAAGAAAGCTCTTTCGCTGCCCGGGAAGGCCGGGTGCTCCTGACGCAGACACTTCACTGGGGTTTGCCGCTGGGCCTGGCTGGTCTGTTTACCGTCTGAGTTTTGCTGGTGGTGGCTCATTGGGGTGCCTGGTGTAACAGGAAGATAAACCAGCTCTTGTCCTGTTGAGTAGTCACTACTGAGCACAGCTGTGGACACGTCCTCCGCATTCACAGAGAGGAACTGGACTTTCGACAAGGAACTTGTAAATGGTAGAGCATGGAACAGGGGCACCTGCAGGCCACCTGAGGGTGGCATCATTGGTGTCTGTAGACCCATGGCTGCAGAACTTGAAACCAAGAAGGGGTTCTTTCTGCTGTCAGTCTGTCACTGCAAGAGCAGCGCTGGGGCCTAGGGAGAGTTATTTCCTGTCCATCGTCAGGGTTTGGCAGCTCCTGCAGCACAAGCTAAATTTGCAAAAATTGTTTGTGCTCCTTTACCAGAGGGGGCTTATGAAGGTCAAGCACTATTATTAGTGCGCTTACTGTTTCCAACTCTGGAGTTACCCATGATTTACTAAATGCCATGGCAAGATCTGGGAATACAAATGTGGATGTAGTCACACAATGTCACTCCAACTTCCCGGAACTCACAGTCTAGGGCGGAGGTTGAAATGGGAGGCCTGGGTGGTGGGGAGGGGGACTGTGCTCTGTGGATTTGTTTGACTGAGCCCTCGGGATGCTTGAAACTCACAAGGTCCGTCTGCTGGACTGTGTCCACTCGTGACCACAGTTGGTTGCTGCTAGGAGTGACTTCCCTCTCCCTATGTCCTTCACCAAGGCCACTGTCACATGAAGTCATCATGTGTGTTCTCTTTATCTTATGGGAGAAAAATATTCTTTTGTATCCTTCATAAAAATGGCAAAACAAAAATATAGACCCAAAGGATTATACCAAGGAAAAAGAGCAGAGGCCATGCAATGGCTTATTTTTTGTGCTATCAAAGTGTTTTTTCTTTTTTTTGGACAAGATGAACATTTTAGTTGGTAGATGTTGACTGAAGTAGTTTGTGGGTGGGCCTTCTCCAATCAGCTGAAGGACTGACAAGAAAAAAGGGCCAAACCTCCCCTGAGTGACACAGACTTCTTCCTGCTTGATGGCCTTTGAGTTGGGACATTGTTTGGAACATAGATGCATGTATATCATATGTATATATTTTATAACATATGTATATATATATATATAGAGAGAGAGAGAGAGAGCATATTTTGCTATATATGATACACACACTCACACACACACACACACACACACACTCTTTGATGATAGGGTTACATCCTGGAAGTACCATAAGTTAAAACTGCATTTACTACACCTCCGGAACACTGTGGCTTTGCTTCACAGGCTTTAAAAATACTCAGAGACTTACAATAGCTCCATTGGGCAACGTCATCTAACATAGGGCTGTTTACACTAAAGTCTTGGCTATCTCATATAACTTATTGAATGATAATGAAAATGAGAAACAGAGCAGTTGCATGGTTGTGCTTTTGGACCATGGTAAAGTCCACAATTGTAAGCCAAGCTGTGGTTAAGTTGGGGGCAGTCTCTATATACACAGGCACACACCCTGTTGGCCCCGTGTCTCTGGAGAACCCTAATGCAGGCCAAATTTCTAAAGACTATCTTTTGTATTTATTTTTGTGTGTTTATAAACATCTATTATTTATTTATTACAGAGATATTTAATGTGGAAAAAAAATGTATCCATGCCAGCTCCTCCAATGGCTGGACCATATCACTCTCCTTTATGTCACGTGTCTGGGGACAGAGGACATGGGAGATTTTTATTTTGGGCCCAGTTACTTTAAAATTTTCAAACTGGTCCCCCCTTGTATCTAAGGAGAGATAATCGGGGTACATGAAAGAATCTTTTAAAAACATCTTTCATATAACAATTGCACCAAAGTTTGGCCACTGGTCAGTACTGTGCGCCTCCTAATTTCAATATGAATCCTGTTACCAGGGAATCATTTGAATGGTATTATTTCTGATAGGGGCTAATTTAAGATTCACATTGATTTTTTTTTTTTTTCCTCACAGAATCTCCTTCCTGCAGTCTGCTACAATTTTGACTTTACTCTTTGCCCAGGGTATTTCTGTTTTGGTGGCTGTTAGATTCCATTTCTCCCCGTTTCTATTTCTGAGCGACTCTGTCTTGCTGAATGGATTTCTTGCAGAGTGAGGGAAACCCCGAGAACCTCCTCCACCCACCTGCTGCTCTTGGGCATGAAATGACTGGCCTTAGCTTCCAAATGGTCTGCTGTTTATTGCTTTCTGAATTCAGTGACAAAAAATCTGTGTGTTTTTTTTTTAAGAATATCAGAGCAGCCATACGAGTTTCTTAGGGAACCCTTCAAGAGTTGCTTGTTAGTGAAATCAGGAAGGGGAATATCAGAGTGGATGGGCCGTTGCAGCTAATTGGCTCTCATCCTCTCTTCTTAGAGATGGAGAAGATCAGGTCAAGGGGGAGGCGAAGGAGCCCAAAGTTAGGTTGGCCAGAATAATATAATAGGAAGAAAAAGATGGGAATTCTTACCTGCACTGTCAAGGGACAATGGAGGACACTCTGAGGACAACAGAATACACACTGAGAAAATATCCTGGAGGATTAACAACAACAACAACACTTTTTTGGTCTTAAATGGGTAAGGGTGAAAAGAAGCAAGAGGGGTAAAGACACAGGGAGATCACTTGTCAATCGTGACCGCAGGTCAGAGACCTAACTCCAGAACTCTTGGAGAGCTGTTTGATGAAAATCCCTCTGCGTCTGTGATTATAACTATTCATTTGTTCTTTAGAATAAATACAGTCCCTAAAAAGAGCTAAGGAACGCTCACTGGAGCCGGGTTGGGCCAGGGGAGCTGGTCTTTTCCTGTAAGTGTATTCACAGAGACATCATTTTAGTTTGCGCCATTAGGGCCTGCTGACCTGCTGTCATCGTGGAGGGATAGTTCAGTGTCTGGGAAGCAGGAGCAGCTTCCTACCTGATGAGTCCATTTAGATTAGAGATAGTTTTGATCTTCATTTTACAGGATTACCTGCTTGTGAACACGTGTACTCCAATACACAGATCTTTCTAGAAGGCCCAAGTATTGGATTAACATGTCTCAGATACTTTGCTCTAAATTGCCTCATCTGCTTCAGATCATGTCTATTATAAGGGCTTAGAGGATGCAGGTGTCACAGGGACTTGGCTGTTGAGCGTTTCACAAGGAGCATGTGTGGGGGCCACCTCTTCCTGCCTGGCTCTTGGTGGCATGGCAGGCAGGACAGGCACGTGGAGAGTGAGACTCTGAGATGGTCCTAAGTAGAAGATGGTTTCTCCCATCAAGGGGCAGCTAAGTCCCCTGGGCAGGGACCCCAGGGCTATTTGGGACTGAACTGTGCACTGACATTAGGTGCATGTGTCTGGGTGATGAAGGGTTCGAGTCCCGGTTCTCCACAGGCTGTCCGCTCTTGGCTTCCGTGCCTGAGTGGCGAGGGCTGGGGTCGCACTGGCTAAAGACTAGCTCTTGCTGAATGCACTGCGTGGCGGGTACCACCGCACACACCTCCACAGGCGGCTGAGCGGTTGTTATCACCCCTCTTATCAAGATGAGCACACGGAGCCTCAGGGGTGAATTGATGTCCCCAACGTTCCCCAGCTGGGACCAAGTAACATCAGGACTCAAACCCAGGTCTGTCTGGGACGACACCCTCGCTCCTGACCGCTCATCCGGATTCTCTTCCACTCAGGCAGGAGCTTGAACAAGAAGAGGTCGGCTCTGAGGGCTTGTCACCTGATTGCGCTTTAAAATCACAACAGGATGCTTCCTAAAAAAAATACCAATGCTGGGGACCTCCTCCAGACGGGGCGAATCAGTTTCCAGAGGAGAGGCCCAGGCATCGGCCATGTCTAAAAGCTCTACTGCTCAAGTCTGATGCTCGGCTGAGCCTGATGGCCACTGGCCTCTCCTAGTGGTTGTGAGGTGGTGTTTGGCTTTGAGCTGCGTCTGGATGACGGGTGGTGTCCCAGGAACCCGTGCCTAGGAGAAGAGCCCAGGTCAAAATCCCTGTGGAGTGCAGGGCCCCTTCACTGGCCGGCAGCCCTGGGCCAGCTGCATAAGTTCTTGGAGACTGAGTTGTCTCCTCAGAAAGACAGAAGTCCTGTCCTATGCTTTCTAGACCAAGATCACAGGTTGGTGACCCAGGACTGGCTCTGTCCCAACACGGCAAGTTTTAAGTGCACGGAGTTGAACTTGTTTCCAGTTAGTTACAGAACCTTAAGAATCAGGAGGCTGCACCCAAACACCTGTATTTTAACTTCTCTTGGAAAACTAGAGGATGAGCTTCTGAGCCTCAGTTTCCTCATCTGTATCATGGGCCCCGGGGCTGAGCCTCAGCTTCCCTTTTGGTGGGGTGTGGGTACCCAGCCTGTTGCTGTTCCCCTCAGCCTCACGGTCTCCCACCAGCCTTGTTCCCTCATTTCCATCCCTGGTCTGGCCCCAGAGCCACAGGACTGGTGACTCTTACTGAGGATTAAATTAGATAATATATTTTAAAAGATCAAACCATCGCCTGACTCATGCTACACAGTTTATAAAGAGAAATTCTTCTTATTTGCATTTCATTACGACTGTTGCTCTCCTTGCCCAGCCATTTCCTGAGTCCAGCTGCCTGCCTGGGGACACTCACACCCAGTCCTACCAGGGGCCATTCCTGGGGCTCTCCTTCAGCCTCTAGGATGGGAACAGGGAACCCACCTTTGAGCTCAGAGACCCCTGGCTCCCCCAGGCCTTGGCTGCTGCACACTGACGACCAGTTTCCACCAGAAAACCCGGGGAGCCGTTTCCCTGGCAACCTCCAAGTTGCTGCTTCAGGCTGAAGCACTGTGCAGCTGGGAGCCTGAGCCGCCACTTGTGGGAAAGAAAGGGGAGGCACTGGGTGCAGAGGGAGGGACAGACCCAGGCCCAGCAAGCCACTGCCTCCCTCCTCACAGGTGGCTTCGGCCCTTCCGCCACTCTCCCTGAGGTCCGGTGGGCGGCAGGGAGGTCTCTGCAGGCCCACTTTTTCTGTCATAGGAACAAACTGCCCAGGATCACCTCCCAAGAGATACGTTCGTAGGATGCGGGAGGAGATGGCAAAGGGAGAAACTCTGCCCGCTTTAAGAAATCTGGTTTGGCTTTGGGGGCTGAAGGCACGTGGTCAGGATATTCTAAAGGGTGAGTGATATGTTAGGGGCACCAAAGGAATAAATCGGAGTCTCAGCTTTGAACCAAGATATAGAAATCTTAGTCAAGGGCACTCAAACATATTGGTGGTTTTATAAAAAAGAGAAAGAAAAAGAAAAAAAATAAGAAGATGGGGGTGGGGAGAGCCTTAATGTCCTCGATGGTAATGAGCAGAGTGCACGGTGTCAGGCTGCTTCATCCCGTGGGGCGAGGGAAGCATGAGAAAGCTTCAGGTAGCCATTAATTCTTTTCCTAATCCCTGGGTGGATTAGGCCTGCTCCTCTCTCCTCCGGTAATTACCCACCCTGTGGTTAAACATCGCTAGCGAGGGGCTTTGCTGTCTCTGCTGGGGTCTGAGCACGAGGACCAGGCGGCTGGGAGGCTCAGATGCCTTCAACCTGCGCATCCCTCCTCCTGGCTGCGGGCCTGCTGACTCACCGCTGTCCCCACCCAGGGCGCCATTAACACATGGAAGGCCGTGACCTAGAAAGGTATGAAGGCTCAGAGCAGACAACGCCACACAGTTGCTATAGTGGTGCTTTGTTATTTGTAACCAACCAGCCAACAGATATTTACAGAGAGTCTTTGCACCAGGCGCGGGGCGCACACACGTTGCGCAGAGCTGAGCATCTTTACAGAATATTAGATTTGTGCCGGGTCCTGCTGCATAAATAGAGATGCCCCAGTCCTCTACAGGGGTCTAATTTGATTCCTCCCATCCTAGAGAGCTGTGCAAAGTTTTACAAGGGGGACGGCCCCTCGGTAATTGCTCCGCATGGTCAGGAGGAGGAACAGGCAATCATTCGCGCTGTGATCAGGGGCCTTCCGCCCTAATTAGAGAAGCACAGGCCTGATCTGCCTCCCAGCACCAGTGCGAAGTGAACCTGGTGAATAGGGCTGCCCGATAGATGGGAAGGCGCCTGCTGAGGGGTGGCGGGGCTATGAGTCGAGACGCGGGGGCCTCATGTTTGTGTATTCATAATATATTTAATATAAATGTTCATTCAGATTTATGCTTATCAGTTTGCATTTCAATTTACACCCAGCACAACTGCTGGCTAAAGTAATATTTCTGGGGGGCAGAGAAGCATGCGCAGAGCAGAAATAATGGGGAAAGGGTGCTTAGGAAGTGTGAAGGGGGCCTGCGAGGAGGGTGGGGGAAGGATGCGTTTCTAAGGAGGAGTTGCTGGCAGGGTCCCCGGAGGGAGCTGGGGACAGGGGCCTAGGAATCAGCTGTGGGAAGGAATACCATCCCCTTGGGTTGGACGTCTGCCTGGCTGAGGAATTTCCATCTGATCCTGAGGGTTGTGTCTGGACAAGCAACAAGGTGGCAGAGAGACAGACAGACAGACAGATGGACGGACTAGGGCAGGGCACTTCCTCTTATGTGGTTCCCAGATCACATTCAAGTACACCAATTGTCCCCTTCCTCCTGAACATGGCTTCTCCCCAGGTACATTCATGCACCGTGGACATAAGGACATGATATTGGCTAAAACTGATCTAGAAATCAGGATAGACAAGTACCTCATGGTCATTCCAGCTGGCCCTGTGTATCCGTGGGTTCCACATCTGCAGATTCAACCAACCCCAGATGGGAAATATGTGCAAAGAAAAACTGTGTCTGAACTGAACATGTAGGCTTTCTTTATTGTCGTTATTTCCTAAATAACACAGTATAAAAAACTATTTATGGAGCATTTACATTGCGTTGGGTATTAGAAGTCATCTAGAGAAGAGTTAAAATATATAGAGGAGAGTGAATCAGTTCTATGCAAACACCACTTCATTCCATGACGGGGCTGTGCGTCTGTGGGGTGCTGGATCCATCCCCTGGACACCAAGGGATGACTATGTCCTTCATGCTGCTGGCAAAGCCACTGTGGGGGCAGGTCTCATAGTCCCCTTCCTAGAGGACACTGATGGCCTGGCAGATGATTACTAAAGGGCAGAGAGGAGCGGAGTAGGGGACCCTCCTGTAGGACAAGGGTGTTGGAGACAGGTGTCTCGAGATGCCCACGGAGCTGGCAACTGGTGGAACCAGGGTTCTGACCCAAATATACAGAAGTCAGAACTGCCCGTCCTGGGTCCTGCAGCTGGTCACCTCCTTTCTTGCTTGTTTGTCCAGGTTGTCCCCATCCTCTGGGATCCCCCATTCACCTGCTCTTGCCACACACAACAAAAATATCTTCTCTCTGATGTCCTCTCCAGCTCGGCCCTGTTCACCGGGTTTCTCTCCACTTGGCCACATCAGAAACCGCAGAACATGGACAAGCAACAGGCCCCTCTCATCCCCATCGCCGTGGACTCCCACTGGAGGGTCTTTGGGAGGCCCTGGATCTGCTGTGCCCGAGCCCCGCCATTCAGGGGGCCGACCCCTGTCTGTGGGCTTGGTCCCTGGGTAAGCTCAGGATTGTGCTCTGTCTTCACGTTGGTTGGTTATGTTTTTGGAAGGAACAAGGGACAGATGAAAGGAACTCAGGCTGCTCAGGTTTTGCCTGCTGCTAATTAACTTCCCCTAAAAAATAAAAATGATAAGAATACAAAAGTTTCCCTCGCCTAAAATTAGACCTCCCTCCAAACAGGAAGAGGAGTGTGTGGTGCCCGTGGTGCCCGCTGGTGCCTGGGAAGAAAGAACAGAGAAAATTTAAAAATATATCCATTCTCCTCCAGCCACACTGTCCGCCTTGCACAGGTCTGTCCGTATTTTCCCAGGCTGGGGAACTGGCATTTGCCCATCTGCCTGGCATCTCCACACCCCTTCTCTACCTGGCCAGCTTCTGGACTGCAGGCCTCAGGTCAAGGGTATTAAATTTTGCCAGCTAACATCCTTTCCTGTTGCATTCTCTGTTGGTCACAGTCATGCTCTCCCCTGCCCCTTATCTGTAGGTGGTACATTCTGGACTACCAGTGGATACCTGAAGCCACAATATACATTATGTTTTTTTTCCATGATAAATTTCCACCTTTTCAAATAAAGGAAGCTCTTGACAACTTTACTTTGGCATCAATGGCCAACATTGGTGCCTTTGGGGCCATTATTGGCAAAAGAAGGGTTGCTTGAATACAAGCACTGTAATACCACCACAGTCAATCCGATACCTGAGAAGGCTCCTGAGTGATGACTGGGCAGGTAGTATATACAGTGTGGATACACTGGACAAAGGGAAGATTTACATCCTGGGCAGGATGGAGGAGGATGGCGTGTGATTTAAAACTTATGAATTATTTATTTTTGGAATTTTCCATTTAATATTTTCAGACAGTGTTTGATTGAGTGTAACCAGAAACTGCAGAAAGTGAAAGAGTGGATAAGCTGGGACCGCTGTGCTCTGTTTCATTTTCTTCCTAACATTTATCCCTCTCTGAAATCTTCCTGTGCATTTGTTTCCTTGTTGGTTGTGAGTCTTCCCGTTAAATGTAAATTTATGAGGGTGTTGAACAGGTTCGCCTTCATCACCTCAGAGTCCCCAGATCCTAGACTCTGCCTGGCATGAGTAGGTGCTAAGTAATCGTGTTGAGGGGGAGTGGTTCCCTGTGAGCAATAATGTGCTCCCAAAAGGTGTGCATTCATGAGAATGTCATCAACTGGACCGTGACCAAAGTTAATAGCAGAAGAGACTTTCATTTTCAATCAAAAAACCCTTTCCACTATAAAACTTCTAGAAATGTTTGATGAGATATAACAAGCATCCTCTTAGATACTTTGCTGAGCTTGAAAAAGAACACGGGATATTTGCAGAGATATATTTCCAGAGATCAAAAACAGAGAAACAGAAAACCAGAGTGGCGAGTGGGAACGGAGGTCCTGGTCCTGGGGATGTTGACAGTCTTGGTACCACGAGGCTTGGATTTTACTGCAAAGACAGACCTTGTCCAGAGTAAAAGGTATAACTGAGGCCACTGCCAAAGCTGGCCCCTTATCTGTTTTCTGTTGCTATAACAGACTGGTCATGTATAATGAACAGACGTGGGTGTAGCTCACGGTTCCAGAGGCTGAGACATACGTGACCAAGGTGCCCACATCTGGAGTGGATTTTTCAATGCTGTATCAAAACATGGCGGAGAGCATCACACAGTGAGGCAGAGCTTGGTTTTATAACAAAAACTAATTTGTGAACCATTAGTGACTCTATAACTGATTCTAGAACCTGTTAATCTATTAATCCATCAAACCAAGAATGAATTCATCCGTTCACGAAGCCAGAGCCCTCATGACCCGATTGCTCCCAAAGGTTCTTCCTCTCAATACTGCTGCATGAGTCCATTTGGGGTTGCTCTAACTTAATACCCAACACTGGGTACTTTATAAAGCAAAGGGGTTTGTTTAGTTCACAGTTCTGTGAGATTCAAGAGCTTGGCACTGGCATCCAATTCAGCTGTTGTGAGGGCCTCCTGGCTACATCACAAGGTGGTGGATGGCATCATGGTGGGGGTGTGAGGGAGAGAGAACTCACTTGTCTGGATGGAAAACCAGAGGGACTCAGGGGAGGCCCAAGCTCCTTCCTAACAACTTGTGAAAAGTCATTCATACTGTGAGACTGGCCAAAATCCTTTCTGAAGCTGCAGCCCACATCTTCCACTAAGTCCCACCTTTCACACCACCAAACTGGGGACCAAGCTGCCAGTACATGAACCTCTGGGGACACACACAAAGAATATCTAACCACAGCAGGGAGCAAGCCTCCAGCCCATGAACCTCTGGGGACACACTGAAACCAGAGCAGCTGTGGTCCTGGAAGGTAGGGTCACGGAGGAGAAATTATCCATCGTCCAAGGGAATGGCTCGGCCCTTGTCCTTCATTAAAACAGGCTTCCCAGGAGAACTCACAGCAAGAGTCTGTGGCATAGGTACGGTTTGGGGGTCTCCCAAGGGGCCACATAACTGGAGGTTGCTCCCCAGGGAGGTAGTACTGGGAAGTGGTGAGTGCTTGAGAGGTGGGCCTGGTGGGAAGCCCCTGGGTCATGGGATTGAGCCTCAAAAGGATTGAAGGTACTTATTTTGTGTCCTCTCAGTAGTTCTGAAGAGAGGTTTATTACTGAAGAAGCAAGCCTGGCCCTTCCCACTCTCTCTGCTTCCTGGTTTGAGATGTGACCACTTGCTCCTACATGTCCTTGTGCCACAATGAACTGCTTTGACTGCCCTCTCCAGTGGCAGAATAGGTGGTGCCACCTGGTCTTGAACTTCAAACCTCTAAAACTGTGATCTGAAGAAAGCTCTTTTCTTCATAAATAGTCTGACTCGGGTATTTTGTTGTAGTAACTAGAAGAGGTACATTACCCACATAGTCCAGGAAACCTCAAGATGAGAAGTGAACCCAAAGCACTCTTGGGCCAATGCTGTCCTCTGTCAGAGCTGCAGCTGTGATAAGGGGACCCCAGGAGTCTTCTTCTCTCACAGCTTGGTCTTTTGTTTGGAAAAGATCTTCATTTGCAGAGGCTCAGACCAGAGCTGTTTCTTATACATCTCTCCTCTCCCAGAGGCAAGGAGACTGGGGGACTGGGTATTTTTGGCTGGGTATTGTGCAGAGGGAGTAATTCTGGATTTTCTAATGAGGAAGAAGCAGGGGATGGCCAGTGGACAAGCAGTCAGTACGGCTAGCTGTGAAACAGCAGGATCAGAAAGAACTAAGATGGCATGATGATATGATTATCTACATGAAAAACCTGGGAGACTCTACCAAAAAATTATTACAATTAATAAGTGAGACCAGCATGTACACTCTTAAAAGATCAGTATATGAAAATTAATTTCATTCCTATAGATGGGCCACCGTTAATGGTAACAACACAATCCCTAAAGTGTCCGGGAAGAAATTAAGCAAAATATATGTAAGCTAGTTAAAAAATTATAAAATTATAATTTTTTGCAAGACATATAAATGTGGGGATTGATCTTGTTTATGGATGGGAAAAAGTCAATACCATAAAAGATGAAAGCAGCTAATTTCTTAGCACCCAGCAATCCCGCCCCTGTGTGCTGTAGACACTGAAAAGAGGTCCCTATCAGGACTGTTTAACAGTGAAAGACAGAGACACCCTGTTATCTGCCGGTAAGACGTGTACACTTGCTGTTCACCCACCGAGCTGATCTGCCACAGGGGGAAGGCAGGAACCCCCCAGCCCAGGCGCCAAGGATGAGCACTGGAACAAAGAGCAGAGCTTCATAGCAATTCTAGAAGCACTCATCTCGAATATCCATGATACACAAGACAGAACTGTATGTTGTTTAGGGACCTCAACCTGCTTGGTGAAGTGATGGACAAAGGCACAGAGAAGCTAAGTCTGCTTCCGCGGTGGGCAGAGGAGCGGGTGGATCTGGGTGCGAGAAGGCGGAGGATGGGCTTCACCCGAGCGACTCCTGCATCAGATCTGAAGTCCTGGCTTGGTGTGTGTGTGTGGGGGGGGACTCATTTCCTTCATCTTTATGCCATTTTCATAAACATGGATTATTTCAAGATAAATCATGCAAAACCAGGAATCTAAAAAGTATATCAGAACAATTTGTTTGGATCCCTGTAACCAATTCACAAACGATTTCGGGTTGAAAGGATCTTTGAAGGTGGTCTTTTCCCAGCGTCTCCACCAAAAGGAAGCAGAAGCCCGGGCCAGGAAGGACTCACAGAGCTCTTCGCGGACACAGAACTGGTTAAGGCAAGGTCGAGACTGGAATTCGGGACTTTCCTTATACAGAGAACCATTTCCTAAAAGGAAAGGTCTTTGAGACTGACTAGTTTTGTAGGTGACGGTTTCTATTTATTGAGTTTCTGAAAATAGGAGAAATGACATTCCAAATATAGGTAGGAAGTAGGCCAAAGGTAGCTTGTACCAGAGGGTGAAGGACAGAATAAGAAACAGTGCTTTCCATCCCACGCTTTCCCTGGGGACACCGGGTTAAACGTTGACATTTGGCTCCAGGGGAAGAGGCTGGGGCAGGAGAAGATGCCTGGGGTTTAGTGTTTCTGACAATTCTGAGATGTTGGAAAAGTTGGATTTGAGCTTTGTTATGGTTTGGATACTAGGTGTCCCCCCAAAGCTCCTGTGTAAAATGGATTGACTGGGTGGCAAGTGTAGGCAGGTGGGGGGCGTGGCCGGAGGAGGTGGGGCGTGGCCAGAGGAGGTGGGGCGTGGCCGGAGGAGGTGGGGCGTGGCCGGAGGAGGTGGGGCTTCCTTGCTGCCCGGAGGGGAGCACCTTCCCTGGGGCACATGCTTCCAACATGATGTGCTGCCTCAACTTAGGCCCCGAGCAATGGACGGCCATCTATGGACGGAGACTGCTCATTCTGTGAGCCCCGAATAAACTTTTCCTCCACTAAGTTATTCTTGTCGGGTATTTTGGTCACAAAAGCTGACTAGAACAAGCTTGGATCCTGTCCCTAGCACATGCAGTAAATATATGCAAGTTCCTAACATCTCCCAGGCTCATTTTCCTGGGTCTCCAAGTCACATTTTCCAGGTGCACAGGAAGTGAACTGAACAAGGCACTTTTTAGACAGGAATTGCAGACCCAGGAAAGTTTAACCTCTGGAAGCGAGACTCTAGTTGCAGTAGGACTGGGGTTGTAGCAAGAAATGTGCTTCTGAAAAAAAAAAAATCCCCAAAGTTGATTTGCCCAAGCTGATAAACATCCTTCACATCTGTTCACATAGGAGGATGGGCCTGATTTTTCTAGGAAAGTCTATTTAGACCCGGACACAGATTGCATTTCTTTTTAAAGCAACAAGAGTGATAAAGTATCTTAGTATAAAATCAATAGAAAGCAGTTTAGTGGCCTCTGAAGTCTTCCAACAGCCTCTCTCCTTCATCTTCTCCACGGGAAAGATCAAATGAGAAGTCTCCAGCTTCCGTGTGCGTTTTAGTTATTTGCTACGTAAATCACTGAAAAACATTTAGGGGACCATTTAGAACTGGGGGAGGACTCTTCTCTGTTTCTAGCACCTCTCACCCCCATAAAGGATAGGAAGAAGGAAAAAAAAAAAGGTTTTCACATTAAACCAGTCGACAGGCCTGAGGACCTGGGGGTTATTTTTCTTCAGTAAGTACTATGTCATTGTTTCCTAAGCTTTGGAAGATAAACAGAGCTGCTTGCTTCCATTTTCTCCCTGGAAGCTTTTCTTTCCATCTGTCATGAAACCAGAAATGTAGCATGACGCCTGCTCAGACATGATTGGCTGTTGACAATGTGTATTGTCAAAGATGGCGGGGCTGGGAAGGAGCGCCTTGCCAACGTGCCCTGTTGTAGTCTGTGCTGGGCTGGGTGAAACAGGGAGCCGAGTTCTGTCACCATGACCTGTCTCATGCCACTGCATGTATACGCACGCTTGTGAAGCCCCAAATGCACGAGCACGTGAGCCCCGTCGTCACACTGGAAGCCAGTCCGGGAATGTCATTCACCAAATATTTCCGGTTCTCCTAACTTTTAGGAGCACAGAAGGCTCCCACTTCCTTGCCTCTGAGAAGCTAAGGGGCACAGGGTGGCAACTTGCTTTAACCAATGAAGTACATTCATCCCGGGTGACCTTGGGGTGTTGGTTCTAGGACCCCTGCAGGCCCCAAGCTCTCGGATGCTTAGCTCCCTGATAGTGACACAGCATTAGCATGTAAGCTACCTCATCTTCCTGTAGACTTCAGAGCATCCATGACTCCCAATGCCTGATACCATGCAAGCGTATAATGCCTAATACAACATGAGTGCTATGTGAATAATTATTACACTGTATTGTTTACAGGAAGGTGACAAGAGGAAAAGTCTGCACACCTTCAGTTCAGACACGAATTTTGTTTCTGAACTTTTTCAATCCGTGGTTGGATGAATCAGACGAGGAACCCACAGCTATGGAGGGCCGTCTGTATGAGCAAAAGTAATATGCAAAGCTTCTGGCAGAATATTTACGAGCCAGCATCACTTGCTACTTTCTTCCTCTGCCCCTGATATGACATAGGTAGCTGCTCCTTTATCTTAGTTTCCTGAGTAGCTTCTATAAACAGAGACCCCTGGCCTAAAGGGATGAGTATGTGGCATAAGTGAACAACCCAACTTTGTTTTTGAAGCCACTGAGATCTCGTCTTTTTTTGTTACTGCAGCATGTGCCAACCTATACTGACAGATCATTCCATCACCATGGGCGAGATAATACACAAGACACACCATATGGATTGTTCTGGTCTAGTTCTTACAACCACCTTCTAAAACAGATACTGTAGTTACCCTCCTTTTACTGATGAGGCATTGTGGCTCGAAGACATTAAGTAACTCCTCCAAGGTCATGGAGCTGGCATGTTGGGAAGCTCTGATCCCAGCTCAAGCCAATCTGTCTCCAGAGGCTGCAGTGGAAACCACAGCGCTCAACAGGCCATTTAGAGCCACTGGGGTGTTTCACGTGGGAAAGGGAAAGGACATTCTTTAAAACTAACCTTTGGCTGCCCCTCCCCCTGCTCACTGCCTCTGTGAATAAACATTAATAAAGTCAATGCCATCTTGGATCCAGGCACCAGGGTGGCTGGGGAGCTGCTCTGCCCTGTGAAGACCAGCTCCAGGCTCTTTCTAGGTGCAACTAGAAAAACCGGGGAGCATTTTTTTTTTGTGGGGGGGGGGATGTCTGTTCCTCCTGTTCGCTCTGGTGCCAGGTTTTGGGTATCCGGCCCTTGGCTAGGCTGAGGGACTCGAAGACGCTCCTGGCACCAGCCTCGCGTATTTCTGGATTGCAGACAGATGCACCGAGGAGCCCGGAGGCGGGTGTGGAGTACTCGCGGGGAGGACGCGGGGGAGGCGCCTTGCCTCTTGGCGCAGGGGGCCTCGCGAGCCAGGGGATGTCCTCGGAGCGTTCTGAGTTCTCCCTCAATAACTTGACATAAATATGTTCCCCGGGATTTATCTGAAATGCATCCTCCCTGAAGCCCGTTGTATTTTTAGCCATACTATCTCTTACATAAGGGGAGATGGTTTAAAATAGGGCCGCCTTTAGTTTATCCTTAAACAGCCCTTTTTAAGCTTCTAGGCAAGAAGAAAGACACGGGAAGCCTCTGCTTCCTCTTTGCATATCTTTATGATTTTTATACACCTCGAGGCTGCCCTCCCAGATTCTTGGTTGCCTGACACTAAAGGGACCCACTTATTCCCTTGTCACATTTTTGAGAAGTTTTATTTTTTTTTTTTAAAGAAGAGACTAAGAAAACTCCCCCAAACCTAGACCTCAAAGTAGTGATTTGTGGTTTGTCTACACCCTGTTTGAGATTCCCAGGGAAAATCCAGAAAGAGGGGGAAAAAAATCCCCTGATCCTTGGCTCAGAGGCCTCTAATCCAGGCGTTTTTCAACTCAAAGGAAGACTCGGGTGTTCGTTTTCCAAAATTGTTCTCTTTAAGAAGGAGAATTTCCCCCCTAAACTTCTCATTTCAATTGGGACTTCATGAAAGGTTACAGAGTCCCTTCTTCTCAACTTTAAAAGCCCATTTCGAAACTGGTTGCTTAAAATATGCATTTCACGGAGTCATAAAAATAATGACCCTTTGCAAGCCGAGTCTGATTGAACACATTTTGAGACCCAGAGTTAGAGAATCGATTCATTCTCTTAATAGGCAACCCAGTGTACAAAAATGAGTAGAGAGTTACAATTAATTGTCTTACTAACAATGCCTGGGAAGTCCTTCCGTCTCATTGGTCATCTCCTAATCTCATTCCTTATTTGATTTACTTGCTTACACAAGCAGCTGTGATCTATGGAACTCTCCCTTGTCTTATTGCTAATGTATGAGCTACTCAAACTACAGCGGCCTCCAATGACCTGATGCTTCCAAAATGGATAGTTCTCGCATTAAGATGGAAATAACCATTGCACGAGACCATAATCTTGTGATTTGTTTGCCGCCGAGAATTACTCCAGCAAGTTCGAAGCCATTTCTGTAGCTAAATGTAAGAGGACGGCTATTAGACATGCAGAGGGACCCCACCCAGGGGTAGGAGGTCATTTTTTTGTGTGGATTTTTAAATTTTTAATTCTTTCCTTCCTTCTTTCCCTCCCTCCCTCTTTCTTTCTTTCTTTCTTTCTTTCTTTCTTTCTTTCTTTCTTTCTTTCTTTCTTTCTTTCTTTCTTTCTTTCTTTCTTTCTTTCTTTCTTTCTTTCTTTCTTTCTTTCTTTCNCCCTCCTTCTCTCCTCCTCCCTCCCTTCTCTCTCTCTCTCCTCCCTCCCTTTCTCTCTCTCTCTCTCTCCCTCCCTCCCTCCCTCCCTTCCTTGTTACACATAGTAGTTGGGAGCTGGGTTCACCCCCACAAGCTCAGACACCCATGGAAGTGGATTTCAGTTCGTGACCCCCCTTTTCCCTCCCTCCCGTCTTCCCTCCCCCTCTCCTTCCCCTCCTACCTTCCTGTGGCTTATCTATTAACTCGCATTTGATTGGTTCTTCATGTGATCTTATCCTTCCCTCCCCCTTTCCTTTATTTTACTCTGGCTTCTGCCTTTGAGAGAAAACATTCGACCTTTGAGTTTCTGAGTTTGTAGAGTCCATTTGACATAATTATAAATGCATGGAATCTCTCTTGTTGTAATTCAGCCCCTGGTACTTCTCCTTCCCCTCCCCCCCACTCCCTTCTCTCTACATTTCTGACATTTATCCAAGCTTATTATTTTTAATTAATTTCTTGTGGGTGTACGTGATGGTGGGACTCACTGTGGTGTATTCCTATATGTATGTAGGAAGGTTTGGCAGATTCATTTCACGTCTTTCCCTTTCCCATCCCCTCCCTTCCCTTCATTCCCCTTTGTCTAATGGACTAACTTCTCTTCTTTCCCCACCCCGCATATTGTGGGTTAGCTTCCACATATCAGAGAACATTTGACCTTTGGTTTTCTGGGATTGGCTTATTTCACTGAGCATGATAGTCTCCAGATCCTTCCATTTACCAGCAAATGTAATAAAGTCATTCTTTATGGCTGAGTAATACTCCACCATGTATACGTACCCCCATTTTCTTTACCCATTCATCTGTTGAAGGACACCTAGGTTGGCCCCACAGCTTAGTTGTTCTGAATTGAGCTGCTATAAACATTGTGGCTATGTTACTACAGTATGATTGATTTTAAATACTTTGGACATATACCTAGGAGGGGGTCATTGGGTCAAGTGGGGTTCCAATCCCCTTTTTGAGGAATCCCCATACTGCTTTTCAGAGTGGCTGTAGGTACTGACTCTGGGAATTAACAGAAGATGAATCGAGGGAGGATTTAAAATAAAATCTGGCATATTTTCCCCATCAAACTAGAACCACCCATCCTGCCCTTCACATCAGACTCACACACAGTATCCATCACAAAGGCAGCCAGGTCCTGCAAACATCCCCGGGGCTCCATGAGCCACCTCAACCTTGACATTCATTCTTTTTATTGGCTGAACAACTTTGCAGTGCCATCAGCAATGTACGAGTGTGTCTTTCCCCACATCCTCACCAACATTTACTGTTACTTGAAATTTCAGTGCAGTTTTAGTTTGCGTTTCTGTATCTGCTAGACATGTTGAACATTTTCTCATATACTTGTTGATAGTTCATATTTCTTCTTTTAAGAAGCGGCTGTTCAGTTCCTTTGTCCATTTACTGATTGTGGTTTTTATTTTGGTGTTAAGTTTTTTTTGAGTTCTCGTGTTTTCTGGATATTAGTGCCCTGTCTGAGGAGCGTGAAGAGAGAGGCTACATGATGGGAGGCCACTTTTTAATGAGATGATATGCTTTGCTAAGGGTTGCACTGGGGTCCTGTGTGCACGGGAGAGTGCCTCGCTCTGTCTTCCAGCTCTTTGATGGGTCCCTGCGAATGGCTCATCCTGGGAGCAGCCAACTGACTGTTCACAGGTCAGGGGTCAAGCTCCCACAGAGCACAGCCAAGGGCCTGGTGATGCTGAGGGTGTTCTTCAGGCGTTGGGACTGGTCAGGCCAAACTTGTGCAAATCGTGAATGAAGGGTGGTCGGTCCCTTCAGTCTTTCTGACCGATCACATATCTTGAAGAATGCTCATTTTAATGTAAAAAAAATACTACCAAATTAACGTCCTTAATGCTGATTAGCAAGCCCTCCAGCATAGACTTTGAAGGGCTCCTGCAGCCATCCCGGGGTGTGACTTCATAATTAAGGTACCTCAAATGCTACTGAGACACTTCGGAGATGTGGATTACTGTTGATTTCCATCTCCATAGAATCACACGGTGTTTGTGGTAAACCATTTTAAAAATACTTCTGGACACAGGCTGTACAGTCCATTTAAAGATGAGTAACAGGCTTAAAAATATCAAGGGCTGCCCAAGGTCACCCAGCTAGTTACCAGCCCGTTCTTCTCTCCTGCCGTTGACCAGTGACGTGCACTGACATCTTGTAAATGTGGTTTGGTAAGTGTCCCCAGAAGGTTCATGCATTAAAGGCGTGGTCTCCAGGGTGATGCTTTTGGGAAGGGCTGGTACCTTCCAGAAGTAGGGCTAGTGGAAGGTTCTTAGGTTGTTGACTGCATGTCCCCAGAGGGGACCTGGGGACCTGGCCCACCCAGTCTTCCATCCGCTCCTTGGCTGGTGATACAAGTGGTTTCACTCTGTCATGAGCTGCTGCCTTGATGTGCTGCCTCATCAGAGGCCACTTGATCACGGACTGGAAACTTCAGCACTGTTAAGCAACTAACCCTTTTCTCTTGATGAGTTAATGATCTCAGGTGTTTTATTATAGTAACAGGAAGCCAGCACAGTTGGCATCCCCTCAAATGCTAGTTTCCTTTCCCTTTCTTTCCATCTTTTGCATGCTCAGTAGCAGGACTGCCATTCACGGCTGGGCAGCTTGAGCAATGCATTGCTCCAGACCATGTGTGCAGTGCCCCCTAGAGTTATGCAGGGCAATGACTGTGACTTTAAGCAGCGTTTCTGTTTGCTGTTTCCTCACCTGTCCAGTCCACTGAAGCTGACCTGGAGGTCAAGAAACAGCTTCAACTCATTAGCCGTCAGGGAAATGCCAATCGAAACTACACTGAGATTCCATCTCACCCCAGTCAGAGTGGCAGCCATCAAGAATATAAATAATGATAAATGCTGGTGAGGATGAGAGGAGGAAGGAACACTCACACGTTGTCGGGTGGGACTGCATATCAGTACGGTCACCTTGGAAATCAGCATGGAAATTCCTCAACAGACTAGCAAAGGAAACACCCTGTGACTCAGCTCTTTCACTCCTTGGTATTTACCCCAAAGAAGTGAAGTCAGCACACTCGAGTGATAAAGGCATCCGTGTTTACAGCAGCACGATTCTCAGTAGCCAAGTTATGGAACCAGCCCAGGTGCCCATTAACAGATGAATAGATTAAGAAAAGGTGCTGCCTACATTTACTGCTGAGTTCTGCTCAGCAGTAAAGAAAAATGAAATTGTGTCCTTTGTGGGTAAATGGATGTAACTGGAGAATATCGTGCTAAGTGACTTGGAAAGTCAAGGGTCAAAAGTTTTCTTTCATACGCAGAAGCTAGAGAGAAAAAAGGAACAAAATAAATGTGGGGACTCTCATGAAAATAGAAGGGATATCAGGAGAAGAGAGGTAGAGGGCCCAGAGGGAGGGGGAGAGGGAAGAACTGGGGAACAGAATCCACCAAATTATGCCATATGCAGCCAGGTGCGCCTGTAATCCCAGTGGCTCAGGAGGCTGAGGCAGGAGGATCTCAAGTTCAAAGCCAGCCTCAACAATTATACAGACTCTATCTCAAAATAAATGTAAAAAGGGCTGGAGACGTCGTTTAGTGGTTAATTCCCCCTGAGTTCAATTGCTGGTACCAAAAAACAAACAAACAAAAAAAAGCTAGATGCAGGTATGAATATAACACAACGAATCCCCCCTTTTATGTATAATCATAATGCACCAGTGGAAAACTATATGTAGATACATAAAAGAAAGACCAGAAGAATATAGGAAGGGGAACATGGGGAGGGAGGGAGGTGGAAAGGGGGGTGCGGGGGAATGAATTATGTTATGTGCATGCATAACCCTGCTGCGCTGTGTAATTACCAAGCACTAATAAAAGTATAAAGCTATAAGTGGGGGAACATAGCTTTATTTATGTTTGACTTTCTGGGTTTTCACCTGGTTCATTTGTCGAGCATCATGTTTGTGATCCTCAGGCACAGATGGGGTTTGCGTGAGCAAACTGAGCTTCTAGGTGAGGGCACCCCCTGGGATGTGGAGCACAGAACCAGTTTTCTGGAATAAATTCCCAATCCCTGTGCTTGGAGGAAATGACTCTGAGGACGGGGAGGCTGACAAGGGCCTCACCAGGCCTCTACCTTGAAGCCCCACTCTCGGGCTGTCATGCAGATGAGGGGAAGTTTGGCCATCAGATAAAAGTGCTCAAAGAGACCGTGAAGGCGACCTGTCAAGATGAGACCCAGCGGCCATCTGACCTTTCAGTCCCAGGAGCAGAAAACAAATGTCTTTTTCCTGTGGAGGTGAAACTGAGGATCAAGCGGGATTAGAACCCATAACTCGGGGGCCGGAAATGGACAGGAGCACTGGTCAGAGCAGGGAGGTGTTGGTCTCAGATAGGAACGGGCTTTGCCCCCCCCCCTCCCGAGCAAATCCCATTTAGTCTCTGAACACTTGGTCGGATTAAGAGGACGCTCAGGGGGTGGACCCAGGGCTGTGGGTTTACCAGGGGATGCTGCATCGCATCCTGGCCCCTTTGCTGCCCCAACTGCCTTTCCAGAAAACGCACATTGAGGACTCACGCCCACTTGTGGGGGACCCAACTTGCCTTGACCTCAAGGCTTTTTTCTGAATGAAAATGGGAGAAACACACATTCACATGCCCTGAGAAAGAAATGACGTCATAGAAATCAGTTTCCCCCCCTGGGCCTGACCCATTCATTACATTGGGAATCGGTCCATTTGAAAAGACGGCTTCACGTGTAGCAATCTAATTTGTCCTTGGTGGGAGCAGAAGCGTAAGATAAATAGCTGTGCTTAACTTGATATCTGTTGACACATTACTCAAAACCTCAAAAATACAGAAGCTGCTTTTGAATATGTTCTTTGAAAAAGAGGGGCTTGTGCCCCTGAGTTGGTTGACCGTACATAGTTTCAGGGTCTGCGGCTTCCTCCTTAGAAATAATGCAACTTCTAGCAAAGACTTTGCATCTGCTCTGTACCTAAAACCCCGCTCCTTGTGGACTTGATTATTAATGTTTTAAAAGAGTAGAGAGGGGAGGGAATGCGGGAAACCAAAGTAGGAGCTAGAATCTCACTCCCTAGATACAGATAGGTATGGATTTGGATGTGTATAAATAGGCGGTGACCAGAATTTGCGAGTGCAGAGAGGAGAAGGAAGAGCTCTGTCCTATTAGGATGAGTAAATTTGTTTTCCAAAATGGCAGGAACCTCTAAGTTCAGCTCAAGTTTTAATATTTTCCCAATTTAGAGGTTGCCAAGGGTCTGCCCGTGGAAGGGCACGGACTGCAGACTTTATTTGATAATTCTGTTCCATGTCAACAAGTCAGATGAAAAAGAGACCCAGTGTCACCTGAAATCTCAGAGCCTTGACTTCTTTAGAGGAAACTGAAAGGCGGGTTTTCCTGGGTGTACTTCCTGTGTGCCTGCCCTCTGGTACTCACTTGGAAGATCACACTCAACACGTGGTCTTAAAAACACCCATCACAAAATCAACTCCTCTGAAACACAGTTGCAACATGTGGAATTTACCGAAGGTCTCCTGGGGGTGGTGAAGCAAAGTGATGTCACCTCTTACTTGGCAACACCACCAGGGTCTGTCAATGCCTCATTATGTAGAGAAACCGAGTCTCCTTTGGACTGCTTAGGTCCCCACTCTCCCCGGCCACACAGAGAATCCTACTTAGAGAGCTGGGGGTGGGGGTCAGTTTACACACACACACAGAGGTGGGTGGGCAGGGGATCTACTTTGCAGACATCATTGGGACCAGACAAAGGTGGCTGAAAATGCGAATGTTCATGGTGGGGGTGTTAAGCAATGGCAGGGCGTTTGTATGATGAGGGTTAGATTTCAACTTGAAAAATGAAATCCAGACATCTGAGAACTGATTATCTCGTGTTCAGCAAAATTGAGATTCTAACGAGAAGTAGGTACTGACTCTGGGAATTAACAGAAGATGAATCGAGGGAGGATTTAAAACAAAATCTGGCATATTTCCCCCATCCAACTAGAACCACCCACCCCGCCCTTCACATCAGACTCACACACAGTACCAATCACAAAGGCAGCCGGGTCCTGCAAACATCCCGGGCTCCATGAGCCACCTCAACCTTGACATTCATTCTTTTTATTTTGGAAAACTTTTAGATGTACAGGAAAGTTGCAAAGGCGGTAGAAAGAGTTCCATCTGGTCTTCACTCCATGTTGAGGTGTGAGCCTCGGGAACACCTGTCAGAATTAAGATGTCAACCTCCATCCATTTGCAGATTTCACCAGTTTCCCTCGATGGCCTTCTTTGGCTGCAGATCCAGGGGAGGACACCAGGTTGCTTTTCGCAGTTGTTCTCTTTTGAAAACTCTTTCCTAGCATCTTTGTTTTTTTTGGTCAACAAAGCCTGATCTAATTCTGCCACGTCATTGGTGGTCAGTAGCTTGCCTGGAGTGTGATGTGTGTAATTCTTACACATCATTTTTATTGACTTTGTGAAATCGTGTGCCAGTTATTATATTTGCAATTCTGCAGAGCAAGAGGCTGACAAAGTGGTTGTTTCAGTTTTTTTGGGGGGAAGGGGTGTAGGACTTCATGCTGGTGTCAAATCACCAGGCTGCTTTTCAATTCATAGACCCTGGCACAGTTTTTGCTTGTTAAAACATTAAACTACTTCTGCAATTTTTAGTAAATAAGTATGACCAGAGGATCCCCTTCCCGGCCCCTCAATTCCCCTAATGTAGCTACTGAAGGGTAAGTTCCTGGTCAACAGGGGGCACGCAGGACCCTGATCTGGATAGGCGGACCTGTCTGAATGGTAGGTGAAAGCTACTGCCATTCTACATGGAGAATATTTGGACCATCACTCCCGTGTTAAGCAAGAAAGGAGCCTATTTCACAAGTGATCAGTGTGTTGATAAATGCTTTTTACAAAGAGAGAACTTTTCTTTCAACCTTCTAAAATGACCTCAGTGGCTTGGAGCACCAGGGTCCCTCAGCCTAACATTTCTTCCTGCTTCATATATTCCTTCAAGTAATATTCCTAATGACCCTGGGTCATGCCTATTTTCAGAAAATAAACTGAAGCAAGAAAAAAAGCGATTTTTGAAGCACGCTAAAAAGTAATTTGTCTAATATAACAACTCATCACACAGTTGAGTCTAGATGGAAAATTATAATTTCCAGTTCCCTGAATTGTTCTTAGATGCTTATCTTTGATGTGGTGAGTGAAAGCCAAGATCTAAACTCAGATGTCTCGGATCCTGGCCAGCCTTTAATGAGCAAGTCACTTCGTCGTGTTCCATGTGATCCAGCTAGACTTTAAGGTCACCTTTGTCCCCACAGAATGCCGGCCCTTGGAGTTCCCTAGATACCTCCTTCTGCAAGGTAACCCCCATTTGTTACTTGTGCAAATCTGCATGGCTTTTCATTTCTTTCACCCCAAATGCCTTGAACATGAGGGTACAACCCCCACCAGATTACCAGGACACTGGACACTCCGGTCCCTGGACCGTTCCTCAGGTTGAACCTTGTGTTCTCAGAGACAAGGGTAAAGACTGGACAGGAGACAGAGAAGGGTGGGAAATGAGAACTGGCATGTGACCAGCACTTTGGAGTTTCCGGCATGTTCAGCATCTTCTAGGCTCTCCTGCCCTCCTGGTGATGACCTGTGTGATCATCCTCACTAGGGGCACCCTAGGAACTGAGGCTCAGAAATTCAAGTGATTGGACTCAAGTTCCTGGGAACGAGCGGCGGAACCTAGACTCCCAGACGGGCTGGAGAAACGCAGGTCAGTACCCACGAGGTTAGAGATCTAACATGTGACCTGAGCTTCAAAGTCCCCATTCTTAAATGCGCATCTTTGATGTGGTCAGTGAAAGCCAGGATCTAAGCCTGGATGTCTCATTAATGAGCAAGTCACTTAGCAGAGTGATCCAACTAGACTTTCAGGTCCTCTTTGTCCCCACAGAGATGCCCGTCCTTGGAGTTCCTAGATACCTCCTCTGCAAAATGGGCCAGGTGGTAGCTGGTTAGTACCCATCAGGTAAGTCCTGTGCTGTTCAACGTGGTAGCCACGAGCCACAGATGGCTCTCCATGTAAACTAGAATGGGTGGGGATTAAAATGAACTAGAAGTCAACAGTCATTCCCTCAGTCCAATAGTTTGCACCTTGTGTACCCCTCTGAAGCCCATGGGTTAAAGGCTTGGTTCCCAGCTCAAGGCACCATTGGGAGGTGGCAAGCCCTTTAGGAGAATGTCTTTCATCCTGGCCATGAGGTGAGTGGGCTTCTCCTACAACGTCTCCCCTTATAATGCTCGGCCTTGTTGCGGGTCCGTGGAGTCTCCAAAACAGTGAGCTCTAATAAACCTTTTCTCCTTCTAAGTTGATTTTCTCCGGCAGTTGTTACAGTGACGGAAAGCTGATGAAAGCAAGCGGCCTGAAGATTCGGAGGCTGGAAAGGACAGAGCACCAGAGGGATACACAGAAGCTGGAGTGGTGAACCTCGACCTCTTATGGAGAAAGAATCGATGCTCTTCTTGTTCCTTGCTTCTCAGACGCCTGAGCCCTGAGTTTTAACACGACCCAATCTGCCCAGCTCAATGTCAGGAGTGACCATCTGTGGCTCCAATGGGGACTAGCTCCAAGGCACACACATCTGGCAACTGTTGGTCTCTTCTCGAAAGGGTAAATCACAGGTCTACGGAAACCAAGGAAAGCTGGTGCCTCCTGAGCCTCAGCCACGCTCCCCGACATGTGACGAGGGTCATTGGCTTGAGCACGTCTTGTACAGCTGTACCCCTCTCTCCACTCATGAAGGTGTAGGTAAATGGGGGGTAAGTAGACATCATGGTACAGACAGCCTCAAATCCATTCCAAACGAATTCAGACAGAAAGAGAAGAAGTTACTACTTGGTGTTGGACCTTCGGTCATTGTCAATAGCAAATCATTTGTGACCCAGTCCAGACTGGATGAAGCACATGCTGCCTGAAATCCACGCTAGCAGGAGAGGCTCTGCCCAGCTGATGCCTTTGCTAGCCCACACTGATTATTAAGAAGTTCAAGTTAATTAAGAGATTGCAGTGGCTGGTCCAGAGAGCATTTGGTCATTTCATTTAACAAATATTTATAGGCCATTCTGTTTTCATCACGTTGCCTGGGAGATTTGGGCTCTTAATTTTCCCCACAACAGGAAAGCAGGTATCTTTGATGGCCGTGCTCTGTGCAGCTGAAGACAATCACTGTTGACATTGTAACAGACAAATCCGGGAGCCTGGAAGTCCAGGCTGAGAATGGAGTCCATGTGGAACAGGGAACGGAGCCCGTGGTTTCTCTGAGGCGTATGAGCTGCGTGGGATTCTTCTTGCACTTACATCCCATGGTGGATTTGATTCCATAGTCTTCCAGTGCATACAATAAACACAGAGTCAAGTTCATTTGCAAAGTCTCACAGGTGACTTCAGTGGCACTGTTTCTACAGAGAGATGGTGGGGTGTGAGGGCGACTCAGGGTTGGAGATTGTCACAGCAGATGACCTAGAAGCTGATGAGGCCGGGAGGCTGGGCAGGGCAGTGTGGAGGAGGGCAGCCTGCACTAACCCGTGTACTCTGAATGGGAGCTTGTGGATCAAGTGGCCAGCCAGGCCTGGAGAAGTCCCAGAGAGGACAGGGAGGGTGTTCACTGACTGAGGGAAGAGAGGGTTAGAGTCGGAGGAACAGGGCTCCAAAGTGGGGCTTTAGTCTGAGGAGTGGGGGTGTGTGAAGAGGGGGGATTCAGGATGCTCTGATGGGAAATGGAGTCGAGTGAAGTCAGGGTGGGCTCTGGGGGCTCAAAGGACAAGAGGGGCACAGTCGCTCTCCTGAGTTTCAAAATATGCATGGCACTGGGTTTTAATTGGTGCAGCCCTTGCTGAGGATTGTATGGTGCATACAACCCTAACTGCAGCTCACTCCCCTGGGGAGGAGTCTAGATCCTGTGTTGTGGCTGGAGGAGCTGGTAGTGGTGAAGACCCGAGTCCTGGACAGTGCCACAGTTTCAATTGACTTTTCAAGAATCACGTGCACTTGGAGTTGGGTTGCTTTCCAGGGACTGTCCTGGAGATGGCTTATGGCTTTTAATCATGTATCAGCAGGAATTGGAAATGGCCTACTGGAGCACTTTATTGAGAAGGACGGGGCGCCACGCCAATTAGTGGTACCGCCACAGGTACAGGAGGGGAGAGTGGGCTTATCCTGGTCCGGGGAGCATCTCCCTCCTTGACCTCATCTTTCTGCAAGGTGTTTTATTGAGTCCTAGGGAGAATTCAACCCCAGCACCATCTGGGGGAAGGGACACTCATAGGGAAACAGAGCTTTGAGCCATATGGAAACTTCAGGAATGTTTGTCTGTGTTGGTCGGGGATGCAGCTGGAGGCAGGGATGCTCATGGCCAACCGAATGACCACTCCCCAGGGCTCTGATTCTTGTGAGCAGACACCTGCAATTACAGGACAATCCAAGTAGGGCCAACTTAAGTCCCCCCTCAAAAAGATTCTTTTTTTTCTGGTAAAATGTGCCAGTTGTTTATCCAGAGGGAGGATCACCTGAGTCCTTGCTGTTTGGAAATCTCTGTGCAGTGAGCGACACCTGAGCATAATTGTGAAGGACAGGTGGGCACTGGAGCCGTGGGGAGGGAAGTAGGGAACACAGGTGATGGATTCCCCTGCTAATTTAAAAGCAAACAGCGTTGCCAGATAAAATTTGTTACGGGTCTGCTGGACTGTGGGAGGGGGGAGCAGCCATTTCGGTGCCGACATGATCATAAATACCAGGAACCTTGAGGCAGAATGCAGAGCTGAGAGTCTGGAAAGATTGCCGGCCTTGGGGCACCAAGGTGCTGATTCTTTAAAATTTTACCAATATCCAATATGCCGAGTCAGTTGGCGGAGAAAAGGCCACACAGTTTGTGTGGGGGGTGCAGAGAGGGTTCTGCTGCCTTCCACGAGGAACAGGTGAATTTTTTCTGGTGTTGCTAGACATGGGGCCTTTTCCATGTATCTACCTTTCCCCCCATTACGGTATGTCTAATAACTTGTCCTGGGGTATTGTGTTTATCCCAGAAATGCTAATGACTTCATAACTCAGTGTGAAGTGCTCTGGGCCATTTTTGTATTATTAAGAATTCTGTGAAGTATAAAAACGAGAGTGCTCTCTCTCTCTCTCTCAAGGTGCCAGGCTGCAGCTACGACTTGATTCTCATTTTTTGAGAAAGGAGAGAAATTAAGCCTTTTAAAAATACATGTTTTCAACCAAGAAAGCAGTTCATGGAAGAGTAATGACAAGCGCTGCCCTTTGGAAATAAGGCAGCGAGGCTCCAGGAGTTTCCTGGACTGTGAATTCCATCTCTCTCCAGTGTCTGCCTGAGTCACGGCCGCAGGGAAGCATCACGGGGTGGGCAGGTCTGGGCTCTGGCAAATGGGGTCCAGGACCCTGGCCCTGCACTGTGGAGGGTGGAGGTTGTTTCTGGGAGCTGAGGCATGACCCAGGGAGCCCACGAACCCGGGGGAAGGGAAGAGTAAGGTGACACATGTCCGCAAACAGCTCACCTGTTCCTCGCTCTGCTTTCTTGGAACCAATGAGTTTGCAACTTTGTTTGTTTGTTTGTTTAAATGCAGGGACTCTGGTCTGTGTAAGCAGCTTGTGTGGCCACGCTGCTGCCCAGATTGAGATCATGATGGGAGACGGGAGTCCTGCACTCCCTGGCACCTTCCCTATCTCATTTTCTGTCCCTGCGGGAGGCTCCAGGGACACCCAGGGATCCTCAGGCACCCAGGAAATGTAGCTTGAAACAAAAAACAGACTGCCCGAAATACTTTAAGAAGAAAAAGTTTTGCAAATAGTAAACCTCATAACCGATTTTGAATGGTGAGGAGGAGGAGGAAGGGGAGGAAGGGGAGGGAGAGACAAAGAAGAAAATTACCATGANGGAGGGGGGATAAATTGCATAGAAAAGGCAAACCAGGAAGCATGGGAAGATAATTAAATTAACCAATATTTTGCAGTTAGCAAGTTGGGGCCCAGGACCAGGCTGTCAACTGCCACCTTCCACTGATTCTTCCTCTCACCACCCATCACCCCAGTCTGCCCAGAAGGGCCTCCCCACAGCCTTGGCCTTCCCAGATTACAATGCTGGCTCCACACCATGATCCTCATGACACATTCTGCCGGAGTTTTAGCAGCCACTTATTTCCAGCGCCGTTATCTGGTGGTCGAGTTTGGCGAGCGGGCGGTGGACTTTCATATCAGCGAGGACATACTGCACTGGTCTGATTGGAAGTTCTCGTGGCTTCTGCAGTACAGAGGAGGGAATTCTGTATAACAGTCTGTCTCTGGTGGCCTGGGAGAAGCTCAGATCTAGAAAGCTTTGTTTGTATCTCCTATAGAAGCTTCTAGAAGCGACGGGTTGGCTGCCAAAATTGGGTCTTGGGCTCTGTAGAGGATGAGAAATTTGCACTCTGTGGTTCGGATGTGCAAAACCAAAATGTATCCTAATTGAAATGTCTTTATCTTGCGTGGAGGCCGCATTCCACCAGTGCAGGGTGGGCAGAGCTCTGTCTCCTCTGGGTAAGTGTCCATTTTTTTCATTGTTCCTCCTCTTCCTAGGATGTACTTTGGCAGAGGGAGCCCCCGTGTCCTCCTGGCATTGGGGGAGAGTGACTGGCCTACCTTCCTGTGTCTCTGCTGGCTTCCACCAGTGAGGGCCTCCCTTGGCCCCAAGGATTCCAGTCCTGGGTATTGCAGAGATGCAATTACTGCCACTTGAGGTTTTTGGATGCTGTGCTAAGTGTCATCTACTCCTAATGTCCGTGATCCTTGTCACGGGACTTGACCGGGTGGTTTCACCTTTGACATGCTGATTCTGGTCTCTTAAGGACCCCCGACTGCCTGTGTGTTTTGGGAGGGAGAGCTGCAGCTGTATAAGGCAGACCCTGGCCTGCCCATCTCCATCTCTCCATGTTCATGGCTGACCTTCTGTCCTGGCAGTACCACCTAGATATGGAGTGTCTCTAACAGGGTTGGGATGTCCCCATCTGAGCCCGAGCAGCAAGGAAAAGAAGGAGCCCTGGAGCCCCTGAACCTTCCTGTTTCTAACCCTGCGAGGGCAGCTTCTTCCGTCGCCTCTGTGGAGACCAGCCTCCCACGTGACTGAGTTAACTCCTCTGCTGGGGGATGTGGCGTCAGGCACCCATGCTGCTAGACCGCCTGCTCTTCTAGGGTTCTAGTGACTGTCTTCTTGCCTGGGTGTGTCTTGCTACAGCCCCATGGGTGGAGCTACGCTCATCTGTTCCTTTATAATATAACCCCTTGCCACGTTTAGGATAGAATCTTCCATGGAAGTGCCTTGTGCGTGTCCCCTCCTCTTACTGTGCCCTTGGGTGTGGCCTACCCAGGTGTCAGTCAACCTGCTGACAGTGGACATCATGAAGATACTCAGCCCCCGGAAACCTAACCCCTTGCCTCATTTGAACAGCTTCTCCTCAATAAAAGGGGTCAGCGGTGCTCTCGCTCTCTCTCTTTCTGGGGACCCTTAAGGTCAGAGGAGCCGTCACAACGACCCCAAAGAAAAAGGTATTTGTGTCTCTTGGTGGTTATTTTGTGCTGCCCAGTCAGCCCAGTTCAACTGGAGTGACCCCTGAGCCTTTTATTGGCGAATAGAAACCCGGCACCCCTGAACTGGTCTGTCTTCACCCTGGGGTCTGGGTCCCACCCACTCGGTGTTCTGGAAGTTTGAAGGCGTTTATTTCTCTCACAACGTCCTTACTTCAAGACCATTATGTACGGTGGACGGGAACATCTGAAACCAGAAATCTGCAGCTGCATGGTAGCTCCCTCCCTCCCTTTGCCTCCTGGTAGGGCCATCCTGACCCCTGCCCAGTGGTGCTGAGAGCTTCTCATGAACCGGGGGATGGCAGTGGTCAAGGAAGCATGCGCAAGACAAGGGGACTAACCCATCACTCAAAATATCATCCTCATCCTGACTGCGCTCCTAGAAGAGGGGAGGGGAGGGGAGGGGAGGGGCCCACCTTCCTCTGAGCCAACAGTTTCCTGTTTTGCATTTCAAAAAGGACGTGAAGAAAACGGAGGTGATCAGAGGAGAGAAGTGGAGGGAGGGGGAGACATGGCAGAAGACAGAGGAAGAACTTGGGGTATGGCTCGGAGGGAGGGAGACTAGAGGAGCCAGCAGAATTGTCTTGGAAGGTATGAAAGGTGGGAAGAGCGCTCTTTGTAGTTGGAGAGCAGCGCTAAGAGGTGATGTGCCAAGTTGGAACGTGCCGCTCCGGAAAAGCAGCAAGTCTTCAGCTACCCAAGGACTTCTAGGCACAGCCTGGGCTTCGCTCATTGCTAAAACATAGGTTGACGCCACTTTTAAAGGGCGTTATGGTTGGATGTAAGGTGTCCTCTGAAAGCTTACCCGTAAGACAAGGTAGGAATGTTCAGAGGTCAAACAGTCAGATTGCAAGAACTAATCTGGATTAATCCATTTGATGGGTTAATAATTTGAAGGAATTCATGGGCCGTAGCTATAGGCAGGTAGGGTGTGGATGGAGGAAGGAGGTCACCGGGGGCTGCCTTTGGCCCTGTAGCACCCCTGGCTCCTTGCACGCAGGCTCTCTCTCTGCGCCCTGGCTGCCGTGAACTGACAGCTTTACTTCCCCCATGAGGGGTCCAGAGCAAAGGAGTCATGGGCTGAGACCTCGGATACCATGAGCCCAAATAGACTTTTCTACTCTAATTGGTTCTTGTTGGGTGTCCTGGTCACACAGAGGTGCTGGCTGAGAGGACTCTGGGTTCTCACCCGCCCGTGGGGATTGAAGAGGCTGCAGGGTCCTCGACATTCTCCCTGTGGAGAGGGGGACTCCACCTCCTCCTGAACCTGGGTGGCTCCATGCCTGCTTCCACCATAGAGTACGATGGGAATGAACGATGTCGTGCCAGGTTCCAGGCCCATGCTGGAAAAGACAGAAAGCTTCCACTTCCTGTCTTTTGGGAAGACTTGTGCCTGGAGCCCTAACTTGCCATACAAGAGGCTATTCTAAAGTGCTGTGGGCAAGCCCGGCCAGCTACCCAGAGAGGCTGCAAGGAGAGAGGGAGGAAGAGTGAGAGGTGGGGAGGTGAGGGGAGCAGGGATTGAGAGAGAGAGAGAGAGAGAGAGAGAGAGAGAGAGAGATATGGAGAAGGGGAATGGGAGACAGTGATCCAGTAGGGTTTGGGATGGTTTCTCATGCAACGCTAGGTTCTGGCTCATGAGCCTCTGAGTTCATGATTCGATTCATTATTTGCAGATGGGGGAGTGGGCTTAGTCCTAGGTGAACTAGGTGACATTACCAGGAAGATGTCAGCAGGGGCTCTGCCCTATTACCCCAATGACACCAGGAGAGAACCACTTCTGGTTGACAGGTGATCTCTTTCAAGCTGGGTAGAGCGGGATGGTGGTGGCGGAACATCAGAGGTCTAGTCAGCTGTCTGTTCCCCAGGGGAAGGAGGTTTTGGCATCCAGAATGACAGAGGGTCCATTTAAAGAACACGCACCACCAGGAGACTGGAAGAAAGCTGGAGCCGAGAGTGAGATAAAAATTGAAGGAGGGACAAAAATACTCACTTAAATCTTTGCTTATTTGAAGTTGTCAATTTTAGCTGTGACCGATCTGAGCATTCTTTGTTCTCAGCAAACCCTGTAGCTTGCACGAATACTAAAATATCACTGGTGGTGCAGATGAGGGAACGGGAACAGTCCCTTCTGAAAGCCCCGCGGACTTTGCACGGCTGTGAGCTGCGTCTGCACGCACTGCCTTGCTCTGTGGCTACGTGGCTCCCGCACAGCTCAGACAGCAGGACCGGGCAGCAGAAGGTCTCAACACAGCTTCCCCAGGCTCTGCTGCCAAAAGAGGCCTCTTCACCTTTTGTTCCCTTAGTTGGAGCAACTGGGAAATGTGATTGACTTGTCTGAGTGTGGATACTTAAAGAGAATGAGTCCTACCCACACAGGAGAATTGCCATCTTTATTGCTAAATGTCACCGTGGGGGTGTTGAAAGCCAGGGAAGAGGGAAATGTTTGGGACATTCCAGGTGGGAACTCAGGATGAGGAAATGGTACCATAAGTGGTAATTTAGAGGGGCTGACGTCATACAGTTCGTAATAATGGTGAGGATCACGCTGGCTGATGTGCCCTGAGGGTTTATGAAGTACCTGGCACCATCCCCTGCCTTCTGAACAGGTCCTGGCTGTAAATACCACAGCTCCAAGATCCCAAGACCTCCATCCAAACCCCAGTCCTGCAGCTTCTTAGCTGAGATGGACAAACCACTTCAGCTATCTAAACCTGTTTTCCCATAAGATTGTACTGAGCATCAAGGGGAGCAATGAAAAAAAGACCTTAGCACCGTGCCTGGCCTAAACAGTACAAAATATTAGCCGCTCTACACGCTATAATTTGGATTCTTCACGGATTGAGTTGACCTTTGTAGACTGATCTGGCAACGTAAACAGTGTCTCCAATTGTTTGTCTCTATGGGAAATGGCATTCTAAATTATGTATTGGCAAACCATGACCCTTGGGCCAAAGCTGACCTGTGCATGTATGGTTTGAGAAGTGACAATTGTGCTTGCATTTTTAAATGGATTTTGAAAATCAAAAGAAGCATACTATTTTGTGACAGGTGAATAGTGTATGAAATTTGAATTTCAGTGTGCATAAATAAAATTTTAGTGAAACACGAGAACATTCATTTGCTTACACACCATGTATGCCTGCATTCACGTTGCAATGGCCGATTGAGTAGGTACAACCGATACCTGATGGCTCACAAGCTTAAAATATTTACTATCTGACTTTTTGCAGGAAAAGTTTACTGATCTAGGCTCTAAAAGACAACCCAGAAGCTAACTCACAAGCAGGGTACCACAGCCAGGCCACCTATGTGTTATTTATACATTCCATACACACATGCATATGTATGCATACCTGTATTCAAGCACATGTCAATGTCCCGTGCATGGGACAACCCAGACACACCGCTGCCCAGTCCTGCTGTCTATGCGTCATCTACTGTGACCCTAGAGCCCCTGCTGGGTGTGCGGCTATCCAAGGGCCATGCATTGTTGCTGAGCCTCCCCCAGCATGAGGTTTGTACTAGTGCATTCATGGTAAATATGTCTGGCCAAGTTGAAAATGGCAGTCTCTTTTTATACCCTGCTGGGTCCCCAAAGAAATATATGAATATTTTACCTCTTTCTTTTATGGTGGATGATTTCCGTTTTCCTTATGGGCTCCCCTTGCCGAGGTCTTTAAGAACCTACTCTCATCAAAGAATCAGGCACAGGAACTATTTATCATACATATGAGAATCAACATGAATAAAACACCCCTTAGGTACTGTTCACATCTCTTTCGCCTACTCACTCTTGGACTGCTATTAAACTTTAATACATATAAAGTTTGCTGGGTTTTATAGAGTCTACAGTGCAGGCACAGTAGACAACGGCAGGTTGACGAGCCTGGGGTTTGATCCAGCCAGGTTCGCAGACTTAGCACCATACGATGGCATTTAAAAAATATTTTCAATTTTAAAAACAACTCACATCCAAGACCCTTAAAGCTGAAGAGAGGCCGGGGATCTGTGGACCCAAAGATGAGCACATTTAGAGTCAGCCTGGGGGTTGGGCTTTTCTTACCTGCTCTTCATGGAACATCTGGGTTGAGAATGCTGGTTACTGACTCTGAGCCCAGATCTCTGACCCTGTCTCCCTGTGTCCAGGTGACATCTGCAAACCAGGTAGATGCACTTTCAAAATAAAACTTTGTTCCCCTTTAGCGATTCAATGTATCTGATACATGTGGTATCTTTATCCTATCTCATGTGGCTTTGTCATACTTGGGAAGCCACCTGGGCTTCCCTTCATCTACATCATACTGTCAGTCTCCCTGTGGCCACCGGCATGTTCTGTACTCATGAGAATGAGTGAGATGCCCATGGCCGTGAACTTCACGTGCCTGTCTTCTACCTGTTTGTTATCTACCGGTTCGTGCTTCTCCCTGCTGTCAACTAAGTGGGGGCACTGAAGAGGAAGTAAGGGACTAGGAAGGCAGACGGAATGTGTGATGAAATATTTAGCTCAGGAACAATATTTAGCTCTGGGGCTGTAAGACAGTCAGAGCTAAGAAAGATGAGATTGTGCAGGCAAAAGAACTCGCCTCACTGTCATGGTGTGTAACTTTGTAACATTTGGGAGTCTAGGTTACATGGGTTTACATTCAGATATTGCTTTTCTCTTTTCCCCTTTGCATTTCTCAAGGAGGTTGCAGTCTCCCAGCGGGGAGGCTCAGAGCAGGGTGGGGAGTTGGAGTTGCCTGCAGACACGCCCCTTTCTGGCTTTGAACATCACAGAGCTGGGTAGGTTTGGGCAGAGACAGTACCTCCCAGATGGGCATCAAGAGGGAGGGAGGGATAGTCTTTGAATAAGTCTATATCCCTGTACTTGAACCTGAAAAGCATTCTGAAAGCCAGGGCACTATCACCCTAATCCCTCACATTGCCCCAAGCGGGTGGCAAGAATGCCAAAGGCGAGGGTGCAGACTTCCCAGCCCCACCAAGCTCTCCCAGTCTTCATGCCTGGTGTGGAAGCAGCATCCCAGAGACCAGTAGACTGGGATGATGAGTATCTCCATGGCAACCAGTGTGGTCTGGTGACTCACAGCTGGTACGTGCCGGGGAGTCGGGGATTGACAGGGGGATGGGGGCCCTTCCTGCATCTTGGTGCTAGAAAGAGACTTTCCTGGGTATTGTTGGGGGTGCTCTGAGAATCAGCGGGGTTGAGCCGCCTGCCTTGCGGATGGCATGGAGTCACAGTTGAGAGGAAGCTGCTCCAGAGGAAACAGAAGTGAAACTGATTCCCCACCCGAGCCTATGGCCTGCGATTCATTCAGTCCTTCTACATCTGGAAACCAAAAGGTCTCGGAGCTGTCCAGTGCATGCTAAGTATCCTGGTCATTGTGGGCGCGTTATCTGGTGTCTTGCAGTGGGTACTCTCAGCATTCCGATGCTCGTGCCAAAGGAGGGGCGATCTGCATCAAAACCCACTTACATCCCTTCTCCTCTCAGCCCTGTATCCAGACCAAGCTATAAAGCCACACAGAGGATCCGTGCATCAGCCAAGCCAAGTCACGTGGCTGAGAGGTTTAGATTGGCAGGAGGGCCTTGGAAGAGCCTGTTCCTGGGAGCTTCAATGGTGAGGATCATGGTCAAGTGGAAACAGCGAGGTGGGAGCAGCAAGAAGCTGGATTTGCTCCCGTTTTCCAACCAAACCCAGTTTTCATTATAAAGCATAAGCTTTTGTAGCCAACAGGCAGATCAGATGTGAATGGGTCTCAGATGGTTTGTTTCTCTGAAGACGCGAGGCACAACTTGCTTTTCTTAAGTTTGATCAGTCAGAGGGATCTCACTGGGGAGAACAAAGGGGAGGTGGCAGAATCCATGCCCGTGTTGGGAGACAAACACGAGACTCTACGTTGCTTAATGAGTTTGACGTGAGAGCAGAAAATCTCACTGGCAAAGGGACCCTGTGCCAGCAGAGGTGTGGGTCTTTTTTTCTTTAACATGTCTATAGAGTTCGTGGTGGGGGAGGGCCTGAGGAATAACACAGCTGAATGTACATTGCGGAACACAGATTTGCATCAGAAATCTCAAAAGTGCACATTCCTTCCAATTTAGCTGCAACACTCATGAAAATGTGCTGATGGCTCCAGATATGAGTTTCCTTTTACGGTGCACTTTTATCCACTTAAAAATGCAGTTTTTAGCATGCATCTGCCAAAAAAAAAAAAATCAATTCTGATAATGCAAACCATGATGTAGAAACTTGACCCACCACTCAGGATGATCTAAGCCTAACCCTGAGTAACTATGATTCCCTTCCCCAGATTCCACAGATAAGGGAAGATTCCAACAGAGGAGGGAACCACCTTTAGGGCCCAGCCTGGCCTCTTACTGAGGGTGGATGGTTCTCAGCCCCATCGCAGGCCAGTGGCTTTGATGGTTTCTTCCGTGGGTTGGTCATCACATAGACCAAGGTCATGGTCTCAAGCAAAAGGCTCAATTAAAGATCATCAGTTCTTATTTTTTTTAAATTTTTTTTTAGTTGTAGGTGAACACAACATCTTTATTTTATTTATTTATTTTTATGTGGTGCTGAGGATTGAACCCAGTGTCTCCAACACGCTAGGCAAGTGCTCTTCCAATGAGCCACAACCCCAGCCCCAAGACCATCAGTTCTTTGAAGGGAAAGGGATGTTTTGACTTCTCAGGATTACAGTGTTCACATTTGAAGGCGTAGCCTGATTTTAGGAGGCCCAAGTTGACTTTTTTCCTATTTTTTTTTTAATCAGCAGTTTTCACGTTGTCTCTTGAAAGAGACCACAAATGAGCCTTTCTAACGACAGACGCACTTCTGAGGAGTTTGGGGGACATAAATGCCACCAGGGCGATGCTTCTGTTTAAATATCACGCGGGACCCGTGGAGGGAAAAGGAACTTGGCTAAAGTGGTCCTGGCCCTCTGTAAATGTCAGTGTCTGTGCTGGCCAGCGCCCTGCGGCTTCATCTGACCCTCGCCCCTCCAGCCTGTTCTTTATTTCCAGTTTGAGGAAATGTCCGCTCTGGAGGATGGTGTCCCTCCCTGGGTGTCAGGTGGCACTCAGGACCCTGTGGCAGGACACCTGGTGGAGAGCCCATCTGGGCTTTGCCTGTGGGCGGTTGGCAGAAGCGGAGGTGCGTGAGGGTTGTTTTGCCTCTCTTCTCCCCCTTTCCCTCCTGGGCATGTTGGTCCATGTGCTCTTCCGCCCCAGCTCTCACCTGCCCTTCCTCTGACAGCCGAGGGCCCCAGGGAAGGCTCTGCTCAGGAGAATGAATGAACAGGTTGCTGTAGGTGCTGGGACCCCGCAGCCCCTTAGGGGTGGGCTGCGGCTTTCCTTCTCCTTGGAGCCTGGGTAAGCAGGTGGTAAGACCAAACCACCTTTGGTTTAGTGCAAAAGAATCAGGGCTTGGGGTGCTTCAGAGGACGATCACGTGCCAGGGAGGGCTCAGGCCAACTCCAGCTTCTCAGGGAGATTCCAGGGTGGCTGCACCCCCAGGCAACCTTGGCAAGGCTGGGCTGAGACCTCGCCTGGGGCCTTTGGAGCCTCCGCACCAGGGTTCTGCCCTTGCTTGGGCAGGAGAGGAAGGCAGGGGAACCCCGGGGCGTGTGTGCCAGCGCTGGGGGCGGTGTCTATGAGCTGCTGGGATTTGTGGCAACGGACACTGGACCTGAATGTGTGTCTCCGCCTGCCACCTCCTGTTTCCCCATTTCTGAGTGCCTGGTGTTCAGCACGACTGTCCCCAGCCTCTCAGAGACTCAGTGTCCACTGCTGCTTGTTCCCATGGTCAGCGCCTCCCCACTTCCTGCACATCACGGCCATGACGCACCCTGTTCCTATCGTTCTTTGGGGGTCTGTCTCCTCCATCAGGCTGTGGCGGCTGGTGAGAAGAAGCCCCGCAGACTGCGTAGTGATCATCCCTGTCCCTGCTTCCAGCGTGGCCTCACCCAGCGGGCCACATGCTGTCTGCTGAATATCTGTGAATGAGAAAATGCCAGGACTGGATGTCCACGGCCTGGTGTCACCAGTGTCCCCTGTTGTCACCATCATCTGAACTTCACCCTTCTTCTGTCATCAGGCTGCACATGTGAGACGAAGCCTTTCTGTCACACCTGCGGCGTGGCGGGGGACAACCATGGCCTGGTGGGGGACAACCCTGTGGCAGATGCCTGGGCCCACAGGCAGCATCACGGCTCTTGCCCTGTCCTGTGGCCCCCGGGGGCCGGGGAACAGGGGTCCTGTGAAGCCATCTCAGTCCCCCCCACTCCTAGCGTGGACATCTCTCCTGCTGTTGGGCCACGTCAGACTCAGGGGACTCTGGGCCTTGTGCCTCCTCTTGGTTTCTCTATGGGCTGGTCTCCCCCAAACTCTGTGGGGTACAGAGCCTCTGCCCCGGGTCCCCAGAGCCCACGTTTCCTCTCCTCAGATGTCCTTCTCCCCAAGAGGGAGGATGCTCACTGTTTCTGATCCCAGGTTTCTGTCTTGTGCCTGGACTCGGCTTCCACAAGGTCAACTCTGGGCTTTGCTTTGCTCTCCCAGGGACAGAGAATGTGCAGGGGCAAGCATAACAGCGAGACTGGACAGTCTCCCAGGTGGCTGTGGCCCACGAGGCCACCTGGTGCACAGCACCTTGATGTCCCTGCTGTTTTTGCTGCTCTTGGTGGCTTTTCTCGGGACTCCTTCAGCGCGTGTTCTCTTGGCCTCTCTCTCTCTCCTGCAGCTTCCCCCCATGTCCTGGATTCTGCCCCTAAAGCTGGCCTTTGAGGCACCCGCAGCCAAGCAGAGGGCCTGTGACTTTCTTGAACAAGCCCCAGTGTGGGTCCCCTGCCTGGGGCTCTTCTCGCCTGGTCTGGGGCGTTCATCTCAAGCTGAGTCGCGGGGGGCTGTTCCTTTGGCTTCTGACACTATTTGTTTTGATTATTTAAATGAAACGTAAATAATGGTCCAACTGGCAATTTTCGAACTTTGGGATGGAGCAAACCCAACCTGCACTTAGTGGTACTTGACTTCCAGTTTTGAATTTTGATTTTTTTCTGCGCTAGGGAGAGGGTTCACCGTCCTCTTGTGTTGACTTAGGATACTTTCAACTTACAGTGAACTTCCTGGGGCAGAGCCCCTCGGAAGCCCAAGAACACCTGTTTTAGGATCACGGAAAGTCACAGCTTCATAGGACTTGGAGACTCCAGTTATTGCTAATCCCCACTTTCCTCCTTCCTACCTGGACCAAGGAGGAAATGGTGGCTCAGAGAGGCCAAAATACTTGCTGAGGTTTTTCGGGGTCCTTAGAGCAAGAGGACTCCTGAAGTTTGGTCTCCGCTCTACTTTCACACCCGTTTCCAGTGTTTCCGGTGCAGCATAGGAGTATCTGATTGGGTTCTCCACATATCCACTACGAGATTTACTCATTTGTTTATCTGAACTGGCTCTTTGCAGTTAGACATGTCGGCAGAATGCACTGTGCCAGCACTGTCCACGGCTCCGAGTACACTTTCTCTGCTGGTGTGCCACCACCTGCGCCGAGGAGGAGGCAGGCTCCACGGGGGACATGTGCTGTGCTTTGCTGGAGGCTGTCCTGGGCCCCTGCGGGCCACAGCTGCCAGCGGCTGCGCTGTCCAGCTCAACAGCCCCGCAGGCCTGCCCGTCAGCCACACGGGCTGGACCAAGAGGCGGGAGCGGATGTCTTTCTTAGAAAACCCACAGCTCGGACTCTAATGAACTGACCTGACTAACGCTTCCCGACTTGCCTTTAGGACTTCTTCAGATAAGATTCCAGTCACCCCAGCCCGGCTCTCTGATGGTGGGTAGCTACTACCCCACCTCACGAAGACGCCAAAGACCACAGCAGCTAAGTGGCTTGCTCAGGGTCTCGTGGCCAGTCAGTGGTAAATCTTTGCGTGCTGTAACTTGCCTCTTAAATGTGCCCCAGAGACCGTGTGTTAAAGCCAATCCCCAGAGTGGTGGGACCTTTAAGATGTGGGGCCTGGTGGAAAGCCTTTAGGTCAAGGTGCATGCCCTTGAGGGAGATGTGGGACCCTGAGCTCCTCCTCTTTTTATTTATTTATTTTGTTCACTTCCCAGTCATGAGGTGAGCAGTTTTGTCCTGCTACACATTCCTGCCACATGGTACTGCCACAGGCCCAAAGCACTGGGGCTAATCAGTGATCACAGACCAGAACCTCCAAATCTGAGCCAAAATAAACCTTTTCTCCTTATAAGTTGATTGTCTCAAGTATTGTGTTACAGTGACAGAAAGCCCACTGACATATTGGGCTTGCCACTAGAACTCTGATCCCAAATACAGTGGATTGATGGACATAGAACACTCTTTGCTAGTTCTTGAATGCATAGTAGGGACTTGGCAATGTTCACATTTGCTCACCTCCCCTTCCTTTGTTGTTCTCAGCGGCTGAGCTCACATTTACAGCTAAGACAATCTGCATTTCTCTACTTTGTTTCATGGCAGTGAGAAAATGTGGAGTCATCCATCCCCTGCACCACTGTTGAAAAATAATAACTGGATGATGTTCCCATTGGCAGCTGTCTGGGCCTGGCATTTAAGCAGTATCCAGTTCCAAGGAGCTGCCCTTTAAAAAGAGATTAGAATTGCATATCCACCATGTATGAGCTGGAAGATAAACAAATGTTCTTTTCTACCCAAATATTTCCAGCTTTTGCTTTAAGGTGTTTCTTGTGGTTGGAGCCCAATATGTTGTATATACAGTACTGGAAGAGCTTAGACTCATACTGTGATCCACAAACTGCACTAAGTATGAGTCCCAGACGTCTTATTATCACTGAGATTCCTGCATTAAGTTTTGGTTGCAAATGACTCAAACAGAGTGAGCAAGAAAAATGGATTTTTATTGGCTCAGGAATTGAAAAGTCCAGAGAAACATTAGCTTCAGGTGTGGCTGGATCTAGGCACTGCAACTTCATTCTCTCCTCTCATTATCTTTCTGCCTGATGTTTTTCCTTCACTCTCATACTTACGGGCTGTCCTTCCCAGTGGTAAGATGGTCATTATTATTATCATCATCATCAAGTAGCAGCTTGCTTATCTTCCAGAAAGATGGTTAACAGATGGGCATCCAGTGAGCAAGTGGGATGGTAGCACAGGGCAGCTTGCTCATATTCTACCAGTCTGGCCAAAGAAAATAAGAGCTCTACTTCCTAACAATTTGCATAAAATCACAGAATGGAGTCTCCTTGGCCTGGTTTGGGTCACATGTCTATCTCTTAACCAATCACTGTTCAGACGTGATTTATGGCCATCACTGATTGGCCAGGCCTGGGTCACGTGCCTTTCTCCGGATCCCAGCAGTGGGGAGAGTTCTCCCAGACCCCTGTGCCCTGGTGGGGAGAAGGCCTGGTTCTCGGAAGTCGGACCAACGCCCTGTCACCCGAGAAACGGTGACACTCCCGTAGATTTCCTCCTTCAAGAGAAGGCAGATGATTTGAGCCAGGCCGCGTGCAGGGGGCGTTTCCAATGGAGAGGCTGGACTCAGCAGAAATGAAGCCGCACTGGGTCACAGGTCACAGGTCCGCGCGGGACCAGCCTGGGTCCGGGTCGGCTTCCCACCCCACAGGCCCCGCTCCCACCTCTCCCGCCTCTGCCTTGCAAATGCTATGTGTTTAGTGAGCGCGTGTCCCTGGGCAGGACTCGATGGCACTTCCAATTCTGCTGCCTTTGAGCCGAGGGACACTGGACAGTTGCTTAAACTCGTTGAACTTTTCATCTGAACATAGGATAGTGCGGGTTCCTAAGGGTGCTTTAAGAATTTCAGCATCAGGAGAGCGTTCACGGTGTGAGTTCATTAAACATTAGTTTTCCTAGTTTCACTGGCAAGAATTTTTGATCTTGTGTCCTTTTTTTGGGGCGGGGGACCCGTGTGCCTAATTTCTGTCCATTCTGGAAGACTGGACACATGGGAAGAGGTTAGGAAATGGAGTACTGTGCTGAATAAAAAGGATACAAAGAAGGTCACATCTGAGTGGAGCAGGGTACCACGGGCTGGCGGTGCCTGCAAAAGCAGTAACTGTCACCCCTTTAGCTCACACCCAGGGCCAGGGCTGCACCAAGAGCATGTGTCAGCTGACGTCATCCCTAGCACAGAAGGATGCCCTCATGCAACAGTGCCCTATCAGGTGTCTGGTTGATTGCTTCCACTTTCTCAGCAAGATTCCAGAGGGAGGTTCAGGAGGATGAAGCCACTTTTCAGGATCATGTAAGTAGTTGGTGTTTGACCGCAGGGCCATCATCTACAAGATCCTGACTCCACAGGGTTGGCACTTTGCTACCTTGTTGGCCTAGGTGGACTTATTAACACAGGAACAAATGCCTGTTCTTCTTCCGTGTGAGAGTGCACACATGCACACACACATACACTTTTGTGGTTCTCATTCCTCAAAAATCCTAAAGTTCCCTGACTTCAAATGGTTACACATGTAGCATCTTCAAATGAGGAAATTAATGATACTGAACCTCAGAAACATTTTTTTTAAGAAATTAAAGACACCCCTAAGAATGGTCTCCTAATTGTAGCAACCTGCTACGTTAATTCGGAAAAACTCATTTACAATTCAGCTATTAAATGACAAACCATTACCACCATTTTTATTGCTTTATATTCCCCTAACAAATTTATTATGTAATTACCCAGCGTAACAGCATCATTTTAGGATGTAAAGTTGAAATAAGGTCCCCATTTTATAATGCTTACTATCATATGTTTTCAATACCTAGTCTATATAAAATATTTGGCCTTGAGAATCAAGTTTTCTCTTTTGTTCACCAGGGTGCAATCAATAGGCGAGGGATCCCTTCTTTCATGATTTGGATTCTCTTTTGCCCTCTGCTGCCTGTTGGGAAGGGGGAGAACTACACTTGGAGGGTTTTCCCTTCTTCGGCTGATGACTCATTAATTGAGTGCACAACACAGCTCACTGGGCTTTGTGATTGGGGATTATGAAAATGGCTTCGGTTCCCGGCTCTCCAGCGAGTCCAGCCCAGGCTTCAACAGAAGCACATTGACAAAGGAAAGGGGATTTCTGGGTAACTGGAGCACTTTCTCACCAGTGCCGGTTTGGACTGTGGGATCAGAGAAACCTCTGGGAGGAGAGGGGCGGGTCTTGTGATGTGGGACACTTTTCGTTCCTGGGGCTGATGAGGAAGACAGCCTGCTGAAGGCTGCATCTCCATCTCACCTGCTTTTAGTCCCAAGAAAGAGGTGGTGGCTCCTCTAGGAAGAAAGCTCACCTGAGCATTCCAGGAGGTGCCTGGGAAGAGGGGCTCTCAGGTGTCAATCGGAATAAACCTGTAGCTCTCTGCACGTCCCGCCACGACTGGGAATAGAACCGTCTGCTGCTTGACTTTGTCTCCACCTCGGTTTTCCTCATCCCCCCACAGGCTGGGATCCAGCAGGGACAGCCATGAGCAGCGAGAGGAGGAGCTGAGGCCATTGTCCTGTAGCCTTGGCCAGGTGTGACCTTGGGTACAGCCTTCACTTTTCTGGGGTTTTCTTCACCTACCTGTGAGGTCAGGGATTTGGAGCTGATGGCCTGCCCTTCCTGAAACAGTGGATTGACAGCAAGATGATAGTCCAATGTCCTGAACTCACCCCCTAGCCTAATCCAGTGACTGTCAAACAGGCATCCTCCATGCGACCCAGGGGACATTTAGCAATGTCTGGAGACATTCTGTGCTGTCTCAGTGGGAGGGAACTCTATCCTAGGTGTCAAATCCAGGGATGGTGCTAAATATCCGACAATGCACAGGACAGACCCACGCAACAAAGAATGACCCAGCACCCGTGTCACGGGTGCTGAGGCTGAGAAACCCTGCCCTGAACTACCACGTAGACATGACCTCACATTGTTCCTCCAAGTCAACAGGCAGCCATCGGAGGTGTCCTGGATAAATTCCCTTCTCCTGCTCCCCGAACACCCAAGGCATCTGAGGCTGGCTTTAGTGTGAATTTCTAAGGACGGAGATACACAGGAGCCCTGCACTGTGGAGATGAACAGCGCATGTCCATGAGCATTCACACCAGCAGGAAAAAAAAAGCAGAGTGCCCTCCACTTTTTTTTTTCCAGAAGAGAATTCCATCCTGACCTCCCTTGCCACCCCCTGAAACATTCTTCTGTGGCCAGCTGCCCGGGTGGCACAGAGGACAAGTCCCTTTGTTTAGTCTTTAGAATCCTAATGTTCGGACCAATGCATTTATTTATGCCGAATGCAGCTTTTTATCCAGAACATGATGGAATCTGCTTCACCCCCCCCAGAGTAGAATCAGCCTCCCCGCTGTGTGGCTCTTACTATGTGATTTCCAAAGTCCCTGGGGTGCACTCCCAGCCCTGACAAGACCTGACTTTGTGCATCACTTAATATTTATCCCAAACATTTAATACACACAGCCTGATGTAACCACCCAGTCCTTTAGCCCAATGGGGTTGCCTAAGCACCTTTCGGCTTTGAAAAAAATAATCTCCATTTTTAACAATATGCTGTCAGTCTAATGTATTCCGGGGCATAGATTTCTTGCCAAAATAATTCTGCCCAGTGAATGATAAATGTGTTGTGATTATTTCTTTGGCCTTTGTGGAGCATACAGTAGGCACAGTGTCCTGAAAGTGACCCAGCCTCATGGAACACAGTGCTCTTTGTCTCCTTTTTGCCATATTTAGAATTCGTTCTCTAAATTCTTTCCCCAAACTCTCTTTTACTAGTTTATACTCCCCAAAGCCGCTGGGGCTGGCAGCGGAGGGCTGGGCTCGGCTCAGCTCGTAAGTTCTTCCTGGCTCCCTTACGTGTCTCTCTTGGTTAAGCCCACAAGAAGTTAATGAACTGTCCTCTCTCCTGGGTCAAGGTCGCCGTGGCTCAGAGGTAAAGCAACCTCATCTTTTAAAACTGGCTTGACAAAGATGGAAAAATCCAGAGTCCCAGACGTCTGCTATTTTTGGCCTCCACCAGAGTGAGGGGGCGTGAATGTCACATGCAACACGGAAACAGGGGTCCCTCTGCAGAACTCTAAAGCCCACGGGCACATAGTGTTTGAGTAAGCATGTCAACACTCAAGGCCTCGATGTGGGCCTAGAACTAAGGAAGACCACCAAAGGCTACTGATACCACCGTGCTTGAGCGCTTGATTTTGTGAAGTCAACTTCTCCATCTAAGAAGCTTCCCTAGGCATAAAAAGCAGATGGCAGTTTGCTCTTATCGCTCAGAATCACCCTTGATTCCCCAGCTCCTCCACCTCACACCTTCCAGTGCTGTCCGAGTGGCGGGGTCCATCTGCAGCATATCCCAGGTCAGTCTGCCCCCAGCCCCACAGCCACCCCCTCACCCCAGTCACCCCGGTCACCATCATCTCTCTGATCAACAGTAACTCTCTCCTGTTTCTTCTTTTGCTCTACTATGATCCACTTTCCACACAGCCGTCAGAATGATCTTTAAAAAATGTAAATCAGTTCACGTCACCCCATGCTTAAGGTCCTCTGATGACTTCCCACTGTTCTTAGAATGGATTCCTGAAGGCTCACCCTGCAGGGCTGGCAGCCTCAGCCATGAAAACACAGGATGCATCGATAAGATGGGGACATTTTTTTTTCTTTTTAGCGTTGAGTATGTCCCACTTATATTTGGGAGATACTTATACCAGAAAGCATTTGTTGCTGATCACACATTACAACATGGTATCCAAGGTAACTTGGCGTCCTGTATTCTATTTGGCAACCCTAGTCACAGGCTGTCTGTGGCCTGGCACCTGCTGAGTTCTCCAACTTCATCTCACATTCCACTCCTTCTCGCTTGCCCCAGAAATGTTGGCCTCCATTATTCCAAGCCCTTTCCAACTCCCGAGTCTCTCTTTGCCTGGAATATTCTTCCAGCTGCTGGCATGGTTTACTGCTTCTCATTCTCCAGGCCTCTGTTCAAATATCCCTCATCAGAAAAGCCTTCCCAGACCCTTCTAGACCAAAAGGGCCCTCTCCCCACCCCTTCAAGCTCTGCCTCAGGCTTGCCTCCTGTGCCTCTTCTGGGGAGGGCATGTGGGGCTTCATCTGTCCTGCTACAGTTGTGTCCAGGGTCTGACACAGACCTCATGCATGAAGAGAGTGCACAGAATGATTCGTGAATGAGTGAATGAACTTAGGCTGGACCCTTTGCCCTTTGAATAAAATGCAGTCTCTTGCTCACGGCCCTAAGTCTCCTCCCCTACGTCTTCAAAATCATTCGGATAGAACCTTTTCGAAGAAGGCCATGCGTGTGTAAAGGCCAAGGCAATGTCACCCATTTGCTGAGTCGGGTCATCATGGATGTGCCATGTTGGTTGATGGAAAGACCTTGAACTTGGGCAGTAGAAAGATCGGGGCTTGAATCCCAGCTTAGACTTTGGCTAAGTCACCTCTTATCTCCGTAAGAGGGAGAGTCACACCCCATCATAGGAATACAGCGTAAAATGAAATAGAACGTTATACGTAAGCCTCAGTATGGGGCCTGGCGCTCCGTTGGCTTTTAACAAGCAGTAGTCGAAGTCGCACATGCCAGAGGGCTCTCTGGAATACCTAGTGCCATGTTGTGTTTCAGATGCTGCTTTAACCCTCTGCACACTGCAGTTATCTCCCTGCTAATGCCTTATACCTCTGTCCCTGTAATCCTCACACCACATTTCCACTGGTCCTGACAGGCCCTCAGCTCCACCTGCACAGCTCGGTGCTCTCTGCTTTCTGAGAAGACAGAACAGGCACGTGTCACCCCAGGAAAGCCTCCTTCTACTCTCCTGCTTGCACCCAGGATGGGGACCCGTTCCTGTCTGATCAGGTTCTGCGCCTTAAATATCCTCCAGATTGGATGCACTACAGATGTTGCTGTTGCCATGGTAACGATTAGGACCAAGATTTTCTCAAACTATGTGGGGAGAACGGCAGAGGTCCAAAGAGCAGACATAATTACTCTTACACTGGGCTTTAAGTACCCTACATAAATGCCGAGTGATTCATGAAGGGGCACTTGGGTCCTGCAGGCCCACCTCTGATGGTAACCACCATCATGCAGGTTTGCTGGCTAGTGCAGGGACCTTCCACTGAAACCAGGCAATTCCCATTATAATGTGGTCACAAATTATTATTTGTCTAGCAGATGATTTTCTTCTCAAGTTTGAAAACGGCTGACTAAAGTCTTCAAGTGCATTTATTTTTAACTTTGGTAGACAAAGTGTGCTGGGAAATTCTCATCCTCTCATCAAGAAGTGGAGGAACGGCTTCTCCAGTTAATCTGGGATGGCTTTCTAAGTTTCTGGCAACTAGAAAAATACAGTGGAAGCCCAAGCTGCCCCTGAGTGACTTCACAGGCTTTCTTTTCCTTAAAAAAAGGTCTTCCTTTGCTTTTGGAAGCCTGATTGTGTGTAAATCTGATCACCTGAGGCCGCCATGCTGTGAGGAAGCCCAACCACCTAGAGAGACCACACATTGTTAACTTTGACAGCCCTGGTTGAGGTCCAGTCCACAGCCATCAGACATGGGGACTTGTAGAAACCTCCAACCCCCAGAAACCAATTCTCAGACATGAATTGCCCCCAGAGGTTACTCCTTTCCAGCAGAGGCCCTGGACATTAGGCAGAAAAGACAAGCTGTCCCTCTCTGCCTTTTCATATTTCCTGACCTACAGCAACTGGGAACATAATAAAAATGTCCTTTTAAGCCACCAAGTTTAGGAATGATTTGTTACACAGCAGTAGTAACTGAAACAGATGGGCTGCCTCTCATTGACTGTCAGAGGTATTTGTAATTCAACATTTCCACAACAAAACACATCTCTGTTTCTCCTGGTGCATATTTCTGTCCTTTCTCATTTTTTTTTAGTTGTAGTTGGACACGATACCTTTATTTTATTTATTTTTATAGGTGCTGAGGATCGAACCCAGTGCCTTGCACGTCCTAGGCGAGTGCTCTATTGCTGAGCCACAACCACAGCCCCTTTCTCCATTTTTTTTAACCTTCATCTACCAATATAATCAAACTAGTCATGAGCAAGGCAGCCTGGATTCATCATTCCCCCCCACTCCCCCTTCCTCATGCGTCACTACCTGGTGGAGCTTACCTCTCACACGGGTGCACTGTCTGGCTGGCGAATATTTGGCAGAGGGGCCCCTGAGTGCACCGTCGTGATGGGGGTGGGGGTGGGAAAGCACAGACTTTGACGAAGGCTGTCTTGGTCTAAATCTCAGCTCTAACTAACTTACAATTGCGGCTGGCAGGCAGTGAGCCCTCAGTAATTTGGAACTTTGATGATTCTATTTATTTATTTGTTATTATTAATATTTGGAAGGATTCTGGAAAGGGTGCCCTCAAATCCTTCCAATTCTCTGGGGATGAAGACACTGTCCAACTGAGGCTGAGCTTGGCTTCAGGCAGGCCAGGTCTCACAATGTGCCACCAGCCTACTCTGCCCTGATTGTCAGGCATGTGACACATCTGGGTGTCTCCAACCCCCAGTTATCAGATCACCCACGAATCATCTCCAGATGTTGCATCTCCCCAGTGGAGTCCCAAACATCATGAAGCCAAGACAAGCTGTTCTTCCCACCATATGGCCTAAAATTCTGGGCTACAGAATTCATGCATAATAATAATAATAATAACAACAATAATAATAATAATCCTTTAAGACTATGAAGCTTAGGGGTAATTCATTACACAGCAACACTAACAGGATCAGATGTGCTGGCTCTTACTGGCAATCTTGGGAGTCCCCAGAGTTCAACTCGTCCAACGTGGAACCCACGACTCCCTCTCCTGGTCCAACCCAATAGCTTTGCATGAACATTCATGGGCTCTCCTGGGTGGATAGTTCCAATGTCATTTAAGGTAACATCCTTCACCTCAGGAATAATAACTGCTTCAGGGACCCCAGCAAGAATGGAGCAGGAGGTGGATGAGAATAGGCAGGGGGATGACCCTGAAGGATGTATAGTACCAGGATCACAGGACTCCGGTCCATTTACAGGGACTCTTGGGAACATTTTTCTCTGAGTGCTGGACTTTACACCTTTATCGGGCCTTCAGAGCTTGTACTGGACACCAGAGTGAAGTGCCCATGGATACAATTGTTGACTGAATTCCATCAAAGCTTGATTCATTGCCCTGAGGCTTTCAATTAAGGAAAGAAATATGGTTTCAATTTGGGGCAGAAAAGACAGCCCTCCCTCCTATTGATTCTGCTGGGTAGTACCCATTTTTGCCAGAATCTTATATGTGCTCTGTTCTACTCTCAAAAAGCATTCCACATCATTGGTGAGATCCCTGGTGGATGTGCCGACTATATATTTAGCATTTGATTCCTGAAACACAGGCTCTGAGACCTTCCAGCCATCGCTTTGTAACTTTTGTTTCCATAGAAACTAATGTTTATGTTTATATCTATGCAGACTGTTTCTATCAGATTTTACTTCTCACAGCAGCTGTTGTAAGTTATTCCACCAAGATGGACGTTGGTGATAGGAAACAAAAGCCCCTGTTCTACCGCAGCAAGGATTTTGCTCAGCGTCGTTATGGGCCCCAGAGTCACAGTGCTTCAAAAGGAAAATGAGAGGTGTGTTCAGAGAAGGATCTTGCACAGCAGCGTGGTCCGGGAAGCAAGTGATCCATTTGCCCCAAACGAAAAACTAGCCCACAATCCAACTCAGGCTCTGCAGATAAAGAAGGGCTTCATTGATCCTTTCCCTGGGGAAATCTAAATGCAATGTACATATTTAAGTGCCAATCTGTTCTCTGCAGCCAAAGGATACAGCGGCTAAGAAGAATGGAAATCTATGTTCTGAAAGGGATGCTCTGAGCAGCTCATTTGTGCAGATCCTGCACAGTGGGGTGGCTAGTTCACTTTCCCCAATGTTCTCAATAGAGCGGGGCCCAGTGTTTCCTGGACCACCTCTGAGAACAATACATACAGCTTCCTTTGCAAGCCGAGGCCACGGTCAAGTCAAACCAGGCAGCCAATGTATCTTTTCCTATTTAATCTTGCTTCCATTTCTTTTGTTATGACTGACATTGTTTATATACTTCCGTGCAGTTTTATTTCTTATTGTGCTCATGTACTGAGTTGTTGCAATGTCCCTGACACCATGTTTTATAGCAAATGACAATACCCTCTGAGTGCTAAAGTTTATCAAGCCCTTAGGACACATCAGCAATGGGTACCAAGCCATATATGGGTTTCCTCTGTCCTCCCAATTGTCACATGTGATCATTATCCCTTTTGCAACTGAAGTTACTAAGGCGTACAGAGTCACCTACCCAAGGTCACACAATGGCAGGATTGAGATTTGGGGCTCCAGAGTCAGCCCCACAAATAACTACCAGATCGTACTGACTTCATTGTTCTGCCCTGGGGTTCATGAGCCTGTGAGAGAGACAAATGCTAAAAACGATCATGGCACATAATAAATAGTAATAGTGTCCCCTGCCATATGTATTGCCATAGAAATACAGAAAGGATGCCGTTCAGTCTTCCTCCGGGAGCAGAGCGGGGTTTAGCAGAGGCAGATTATGTCAGCTGGGTCTTATGGACCAAGATCTGCCTGCTGACGGCCCAATCCACACTGCAAGGTGCAGCTTTGAGCTGCTTTTCCTTTGTGGGGGCGAAGAGCATGTAGAAGAGCACTTAGCATTTTAACGGTCTTCAATGCAGCATGAAGTACATTCGCATTGCTGTGCGACCGGCACCACCATCCATTTCCAGAACTTTCTCATCATCCCAAACTGAAACTCTGTAGCCATAAAAGCAACTCCCCACGCGTTTTCCCTGCAGCCCCAGGCTGCCTGGTTCTGTATCCTGTCTCTGTGGGTCTGACAACTGTGGGAAACGCTTACGCGAGGAATCAAACGATATTTCCCCTTTGGAGCCGGGGCTTACCTCACTTGCCACTGGGTGACTCTCAAAAGGGTGTGTACACAACAGGGGTCATAACGTTGTTGGAAGGATGGGATGAGATGGTGCTGATAAAAGCCCCATGCGGTAAGAGCACAGCGTCAGTGTCTGTCCTAGTGTCTGGGACACACCAGGGGCCCAGTGGACATTGGTGTCTTTTCCCCACACTTTGAGAGGTCCCAACTTAAATGCAGGAAGCATGAATGGTAAAACTTAAGAGCTACCTTTTGCAAAGTGATCACATTGTAGGGGCTGGATCTACCAGAGATCCAAAGTCAGGGCTCTGATGAAAAACAACGAATTGTTTCTGAATCCCACACACTTCCACCCTCACGCCGCCCACCCCCCCACCCCCCGCCCAGAGATGGCTTCAAGAAATGGGACGTTCAGAATTTAGTTCTGAGGGCAGATGAGCCACATGAAAGCTCTCTGAGGGCGGGATCAGGTCTGTCCTTGGCAAATCTGTTGCCCTAGGCTCTGGCACAGAGAATGACTCGGCTTCTAGGTTGCAAACGAACCAATACACGGATATATGAACATGTCAAGACTCTTCAGTCTGAAAAGATACCGAATGAGCAGAGATGAATTCAGGGAGGGATGAAGCAGAAGAGCTGGGGTCTCATCTAATAGAGCAACAGACACGGGGGTGGGGGACACTCCCAGAGCTGACTCTCAGAGGGCATTTAGAAGAATGGCAGAAATGTGATTTACAAACCATAAAAGTCACCCTGTTCAAGTCTTCTTTGTATGTTCACAGTTAGTAACATCACCCCTGAAAGAAGCATGTCCCACTCTCCCTTTCCCTAGTCCCTGGAGCCCGCCATCTGCTTCCTGTGTCGATGAGTATTTCATCCTGTACAGGTAATTTGTACGATTACCTGTTCAAATGTGGGCATTGTACAGGTAAGTGGAATTGTACGGAGGCAGCCTCTGTGACCAGTTTCCTTCAATTAGCACAATGTTTTCAATGCTCACTCACATTATATCAGACCCCATTCCTTTTAACGGCTGAGTATTATGCCTTGGCTTCCGCTGGTTATGGTGGGCATAGATTTGTGTGGAATCTGGAGGTCAGTTTGGGGGATTATTTCCATCTGAACAACATTATTCTTTGGGTCCACAGTCATGGGAGACTATCTCCAACTTTTTCAATCTGGCTTAATTTCTCTCAAATTTGTAGTTTCTAGGGTTGAAGTGTTGTACTTCTTTTGTTAACTTCATTCCTAAGTATTTTATTCTTTTTGATTCTGATCAAAGGAATTGTTTACTTAATTGCCTCTCTGGATTGTTCATTGCTAGTGTATAGAAATACAATCAATGTTTTACATATTGATCTTCTAACCTGAAACCTTATTGAATTCATTTATCTATTCTGGTGTGTGTGTGTGTGTGTTCTGTAGTTTTTTCTACAAACAATACCAGGGTATCTGCAAATAGACCCAATTTACTCATCTGAATTTTTATTTCCTGCCTAGTTGCTTTGGCTAGAACCTCTAGCACAACATTGAACAGGAATGGTGAGAGTAGGAAGTCTGTTTTTTTTTTTTTCTGATCTTGGAGGGAAAGCATTTAGATTTTAACCACTAATTATGACATTAAGTATGTATTTTTAGGACCAGGTAAATTCTCATTATCAGGATGTGGAAATTCCCTTCCATGACTATTTTATTGAGTGCTTTCATCAGTGAAAATGGTTGGATTTTCTTAAGTGTTTTGCCAGTCTCTCAGTAAATGGTTATGTGGTTTGGGTTCTTTGTGTTAATATGGTGTATTATGTGAATTGATTTTTGGTTGTTGAACCAACCTTGCATTCTTGGGATGGTGTGGGCCTGGTCATGGTACCCATGACCAGTGCTACATTATTGGGTTCTGTTTGCTAGTGTTTTGTTGAGGGTACCTGTATTCATATTCAGATAGTATAATTGTAGTTTGCTTGTAATGTTTTGTCTTCTCTTGGTATCAGCTCGATACTTCATACCGGCTTCATAAAATGAGTTGGGATGTGTTCCCTCCTCTTCTCACTTTTGTGAAGAATTGGTTTTATTTCTTATCTAAACATTTACTAGATGTCACTATCAAGTCCATGTGGGCTTTTCTTTGTAGGAATTGTTTTTTAATTAGATTTTTTATTTCTTAAGTTGTTTTAAGTCTATTGATATTTTCTATTTCTTCTGAATCAGTGTCTATAGTATGTGTCTTCAAGGAACCTGCCAATTTCTAGCTATATTGTTTTCTTTGTATACAATTGTTCTTAGCATTTCCATATAAGTTGCTGTAGTTAGAATCTATTTTATTTTGGTAAAGTGTCCACTTTTTATTCCTAATTTTTAGTCATTTGAGCCTTCTTTGTCAGTCTGGCTAAACATTTGCCATTTTGTCGATGATTTCAAAGAACTAACCTTTGATTTCCTTGACTTTTCTGTTTCTGCTCTCATTTATTTCAGCTTTAATCTTTACTATTTCCTTCCTTCTTCTTGCTTTGGGCTTAGTTTGCTCTTGTTTTTCTAATTTCTTAAGGCAGAAGGTTGGGTTATTGATTTGAGATCTTGCTTCTTTTAAAAACTAGGCATTTAGAGCTATAAATTTCTCAGGGTGCATTTAGAAAAATAACACAAGGTTGTACTGCTTGAACTTTGCAACAGCATTATCTAGGCTAAAACAAAACAAAACAAAACAAAATTGAGATCAGTGATTTTCCAAAATTTTGGCATCACCTAAGTTTGGGACTAGTTGGCTTATAGACGGGAAGCAGCCTCTGCTCCTGCAGGGTGGCTCTGGGCTTCCCACCTGCGAGTGGGGGTATGACTCCCCCGGGGAAAGTGTCGCCCTTGAACTTCCAGGTTTGGTTTGCCTGGAACCTCTTCAGGCCCATATTCTGCAAAGCAGGGTGACATCAAGACTTGCAGGGGCTTCTGCCTTTGGGGCCTTTTTTCCCTTCATGGAAAATACCAAGAGTCATATTTTACAACCACATCGACACAGAGGTATATAATACAAACGGATTCATCCCTATACAGTCATCATTATTATGTTCACTTTTTCTTTCAACCATTGCTGGGTGCCTCGAACAGCATGGCAGTCCCCAGATACTGTAGTGCCCGCCCGGGAGAGAAGGGTCTCTCAGTACAGCAGCGGCCTCCGAAGAGGCTGGTGAGGAGGAGGCCTGGAATCCAACCCTCTGGGGCCGGAGCCAGCGTAATTGCCAGGACTGTCGCCATGAACCATTTTCAGCAGTTGGGAAGAAATAAAAATGCAATTGGCCGGGAGATGTGCATCTTCATATTAAGTAAAAGAACTCCTTTCTGTCTACACGGCCTTGCCCTCTTAATAGTCTTGGGTAAGTTTTGGAAGGAGGGAGAAGGAGGAGCATGAGATGAGCCTCAAGTCTAACCCTGTTAGACTGCAGAACAATCAATAATGGGACAATGCGCCATTGTTATTCAGAAGTACTGCCTCTGTGCACAACCCTGAGCCTTCAGCAGCTCCTCACACAGAGAAAGCCAAGACAGCAACTGCCAGGGGATCGATATCTTCCAGCTTAGGAGGAATCGATCCCCAGCAGAGTCTCAAGGCAGCCTTCTCCCTCTCGGGGGTTTGGGTGAGCACCTAGCCCCGACACAAGGGGTGCAAGGGAGTGGGGGGACGGAAGGGGCTTCCGAGGCCTCTGCCTCTCGGCTTCCTTTGGTACATGGGTAGGTTGGGAGGTGGGTGCTGCACAGACTGCCTGCATTCACGATGTGCCCAGGCCAGAGCTGGGATTCGGAGTTCTAGCCCCCTAATGTCCAATTTGGCAGGACCTTAGTTTTATAAAATCTAGTTGTCAAATATTTAGGACTCCTGTAACTGGCCGGGGACTCTGCTAGCAATGGGTTGGTCAGGGTCTTGGCAGAAAGGCAACGGAGGAGTCCATGAGGGTAACTGTGGCGTGTTTAAAGATGAACCGTTGGCCATGCTGCGGGTCAAGGAACCAATAAGGGAGGACCAAACTCCCAAAGAAAGAAAGGGAAGATGGTCCCGGGCTGTGGAGGAGGGGCTGCCCCATGGGAGAGGTCATCTTGGAAAAAGGCTCATGTCTGGGCCAACCCATGGCTCAGAGGGAAGGAGCCCGAGGATTCACAGCTTAGTCCCTCTCTCTTCGCACCCTGGCCCTCGACTTTGTGCCTTTCTAACTGGAAGCCAGAGGGTGGTGTCTGATTTGGCGTGTTTCCAGTTTAGAAAATGCGTTCCAGAAACAGACCCGGAGCCCAACCCAACTAGGAAGTAGGACCACAATGGGAGGCTCCGGCCAGAGTTCAGAAGAGGCAGGAGGACAGTCCACAGTGGTGAGTGGACAGCATGGGCCCAGCAGGATAAAGGTGGGGATCCCTGAGCTGGGCACTCGGGCTTGGGCGGGGGTGGGGGGAACAGAGAAACCCTGGGAATCAGCCCCGGACACAGGAGCTCAGGGTGCTGTGGGGGGGTGGGGGAAGGGAAGGAGCCAGGGACCAGTGAGGAAGGTCAGGGAAGGTTTCCAAAGAAAGAAGCCTGGGCAGAGTCCTGGACGTGGACCTGAGTCAGGCAGAGGAGGAGCCGCTTGTAAAAGCACAGACACAGGAGGCAGAGTATATATGAGAAGAAATAAAAGCCAGGCCGCAGAGCTTGGGCTTCAACCAGAAGGTAATGGGAAGCCATTAAACACATTATGGAGCCACAGGCAGGCGATTAGCATGACGTCTTCCTAATGATGGGCTCTGGCCACTGCACCTTTTCCTTTACGCAGTGGACACTGGGCCCTGTCACACCCTGGATCAGTTCCCATGTACTGATCGGGTGGGTGTCTTGGACCTGGTGGCCTAAACCTGCCAGAATCCTAGACCCTCAATCCCCACCACAATCTGGTCGTGCAAATAAAATGTCTCCTCAGGCCGAAGGGGGTAAGCTGCCCGCGACCCGTGGCATTGCCTTCCCTGTGATTTCACTCTGTTTTCAATTCTGTACTCATTCATATGGCCAGCTTTAAACCCCAATGAGTTATTTTCCTGGTTAGTCTATTCATCTCGAAGTTGAAAACCTCCCCAAAGTAATGGAAACTCAAGTTCTAAGGCAGTGAAATGACTCTGATTTACTTTGGAGAAATGTTTTTCCTTTTAAAATGATTTATTACCGTTTGCTGCTATTCAAACTTCTTTTAGGCTCTTATAGCTGAATTAAAAAAAATACATTTGTTTTCTTTAGTAACAGAATTAAATAAAGCATCGAAAGACCAAACTCCATAAATGTAATAAAAGCACGGATTTGCTTATATCTCTTATAATTGAGATTCAGTTTCACTTTCTCCCTTTCTCTGCTTATTAGTCAGAATCCCAGCACAAAAAGGTGTCGTGGAGGTTTCATTGCTATCGGGGTTGGAGGGAGAAAAGAGGCACATGGGTTTCTCTGTACCTCCTTTGTGCACGTCCTGTGGTAGTCCAGAGGTCTTTCGGTGGATATTCAATACTGGTAGATTGAATCTTGGCAGAGTTGGAAAATAAAACACAATGTTGCATTCAAGTATATGTAATAACTTTAGTCTAGGCAAACAGAAAGTTAAAGATGCACTCCTCCGCTGTCACCGTCTAAGATCGATGCAGGGAAAGAAAGCCAACAGCTCTGTAGATCCACATGTAGGCAGCTTGCCCCTCGTTTCTGGGTTTGAATTCCAACCCTCATGCTAAGTGCCTCAAATGCCGATTGTACCCATGTAAGAGTGGGCATGGTTATATTTTGCACTTAGGAATGCACATACTTTCATGACGGTCTCAACTCCAAAGAAATGCTTCAGTCTGATTTACAAAATCGAGTGCCATTCTTAGAATCGCTGCCAAGCTGCTTCAGAGCTGGAATTTCCAAGGGAATCAGAAATTAGCCTTCTATTTTCTTTGTTACGGTTCCTCATCTATCATTTTAATAAATGTATCCTACAGTGATCACGAACCTTTTCAAGAGCAATAACAATTAAAGTCTTTCTGGAAGCCATTCCTGTCTCCAAAAGAAACACTTTATTTTTCTGTGGCCTTCAGGAAAATAAAAATATCAAGGATGATATCAAATCCCTAGCCTCCTAACATCATTATTTACTAGGCTCTGAATATCAATCTGGAGAATGTATTCTCGTGTATATGAATCTCCCAGCAATATGGGATTTCTTCCCTTTCACATACCTTAGTGCAATGTCTGTATTGTTTCAAACATTTCTTGTTCCTATTTTGATTCTTGATAAGCAAAGAGGAAAGATGCAGGGCTGTTTTGGTTTTCCTCATTAAACTCACAAGGATTTTTTTTTTTTTAAAGCTTGGAAACTTCAGCAGAGTTGGGTTATGTGTGAACTGGCAGCCAGCAGCCCTGTTAAGGCTCAATTTATTAAAAATAACCACATGGCAACAAAGATCTTTCTTCTTCATTCTCTTGACTCAGTAAAAAGCCAGGCTGAGAAAATAAATATCAAACCTTGGAAAAGCCTGTCTAATAAACTCAAAATGCTAGATCAGGTAAAATGTCCTTTTAGAAAAAGTTCTGGACTATTAAGAAAAAAAAATATATATATATATATGTAAGAAAAGAAAGATACAATATTTCACTCCAAGGACCCGCAATTCAGAGAAAGAATGTTGGTTGCACCAAATCCCCGAAGACAAATGACGGAGACTGGAAACCCCCTTTCCTTCAAATGTTGTAATTCCCGGATGCATTTTGAAAGCACCTGAATCAATCTTCAAGACCTGAAGGCAATTTCATTTTGTGGAAACCTCCTTCTACCCCCTAATTTCCCAACCAAGTCAATGGTGGATCGCGGAGATACATGATCCTGGGCCTCTCATTTCCTGCTGATTTCCTGAGGCTACTTCTAATAAAGAAGGAGAGCTGGAGGGACCAGAGACTCACAGGAGCCTAATATAATCACTTCTGTCAAGTGAAAATTCTGACTCATATTAATTCACTGTGAGTGATCATTGGGAATTCAAGAAATAAACTGGACCTACCCTGTTAATTTAAATTATTCCAATGTGCCTGGTGTACTGGAAAAAGAAAGGAGCCTGAATTTCTTCTCTTTGCCTGGGGGGTGTGGACTGAACCATCTGGCTGGGGGGTAGGGGATGAACATTCTCCTTTGGGGTGATGGGAAATAGGGTCTGATGCCCCTACCTTGACCTGGAGTGGTACCCTTTTCCCAGGACTCTCTAGGTTGAAAAGGAAGGTCTGATTGAGATAAAATTATCACCGTCACAGACCTCTTTATGGTTTTCTTTTAATCACCACACCTGGATAAAATTGCCTATTGATTGACCTTAAATGAAATCTACTTTCACCTGGGAACTCCATTAAGAGAATAATTCAGGAGGCTGCCTCTCTACCAGGGCATTGTTAACCTGACTGCCTGGGAATTAATGATGCACATCGTTCCGGGAGTCTCGTAATTCCTAACAAGTTTAAATATTTATCTGAACTCCTTGAAACCTTGCTGTCTTCTTCTTCCTCAGCCCCGATTTCATCCTTCTTTTCTCCTTAGAGAAATACAGTTTTGCTTTCCCTCCCTTAGAATCTGCTTCACTGGGGTCTTCTGGGCACTCTGTGCTAGTGGACTTGATTCGGGGGCAGTTCCTCGACTTTCCTGGTCCCTGACATCATCTTGACTGTCTCTCCCGGGGACCAGGGAGCACTGGAAATGCAGCTTCCCATAAACTGTACCGAATGCATTTTGGCTTGTACTGGGCGGGTCTCGTCTGAGAAGGCACTGTCTGCTCTGGAATTACTTATTCTGGAAGAGCCATACCAGCATCGCCTACTGGAGATTTTTGTTATTTTTTTTTCCTGGACAACACAGAATGGATCAGGGTACTGGAAGCCAGGCAGTGGGGACAGAGGACCTCACCTAATGTCAGCAGAGGGGCATGAGAATACCTGCTTCTTCATATGCAAATGGGGACACATGCTGCAAATCTGTCATCTGTCTGTAGACATGAAGGGGGATTTGCATGACATCCTAGAGGACACTGACAGAACTAGGGAACTCATACTCCATCCGTCACCACACGAGGAGCCTGAATCATTGTGGCTCATTGACAGTGACTGAAGTTAGGGGGGAAACCTACGTTGAAGTGGGCTGTGAGGAAACTCTCTCAGAATGGAGAAGCAGCCCCCTTGCCCCTGCTCCCTGTCTGTCCTGGACAAGGCTTATGTGCTCCTCCTCTGTGCTGGATTCAGCACAAGGTGTATGTCCTATTAGTGACACTCGTCACACTTAATAAATAATTGCCCGTAGAGTTGCTTAGTTTCCCACGGGATTCTACCATGGATGGGTGCAGAGACCGGGTGGCCTTGGGCTGCTCCTAGGACCTGGCTCAGGGCTCAGGGCTTGGCCCCGGGTAAGCAATCAATAAACTGCATTGTTGAATGAATGAATGAGACGTCCATAATGCTCAGAAGAAATACTCCCCTCTGAGAATGATGTATTCTAGGAATCAGAAGAAAAGTTTACAAGACAATGCCAGAAGACACAGCCTGTGGGGTCCTCAGAAAGAAGGGGGGCCAAGGTGGACGAGCCACCTGGGCACAGCCCTGATCCGGAGGTGGGAAAGGGGAGATGAAGAGGTCTCGAGAGGAAACCAGTTTTGCAGTAGCAGGGTTAAAACTCCCTCTTGTCAAAAAGGGCAGGATCAGCATCACAGGAGGCCAGATCAGTGACCCAGGTGTGAATTTGAGAATCCCTCCCAGAATGCAAAGCAGGGAGGGGAGAACCTCGGGAGAAAGGGGTTGAAGATGGTGAGAGCTAAGACTTCTTCCTGGAATGGAGAAGGCCTCAGGGAGCAGGTGGAGCTGGAGCTTTCAGCCTGCTTCGGGCAAGATCAAGGGCACGGGACCATTTCCAGACGCATTCTGGCAAAACTTAAACTTTAAGGAAAAAGACAAAGATCACACGAGTCTGAAACAAGGTGGGACAAGACACACCGCGGGGTGGAAGGGACAGCTTCTCCCCTCTCCTCCCTCAACCCTCGCTGTCCCCCCGCCCCTTCCCTGAGTGAAAGGAGAGACCTGGTGGCGAGGCTGGAGGGGAGCCTGAGCCCTCGGCCCCTCCCACTCCTTCCCTTGGGGACCCTCCTGCCTGCAGAGGGTCCCCCCCCTCACTCAAGGCATCATGTGGAACCCGCACCCCCAACACCATCTGGTGCTTCCTTCAATTTTTAAACAAACACTCACCGAGCCTGCACTTTTGGCTGGGCCCCATTCCTGGGCTGAGGATTTAGCAGAGAAAGTTCTTGCTAGGAGAGATGGATGGAGAAGATAAACAGAGACACAGACACGTCCGTGATCCTCAGCCGGGCATTGCCAAGAGACAGAACCAAGCGAGACAGAGGCTCGGGAGTGGTTAGTTGGAGGAAGGGGTCGTACCTTATCAGAGGGGGTGGCTCAGAAGACCAACTGGACAAGGTGAGGGAGGTGGGCACAAGCTGTGTGGACGCCGGGGCAGAGCAGCAGCCTGTGCAGAGCTGGAGGAGGAAGAGTGCCTGGTCCCCTTCAGGGACGTTGTGCCCAGGAGGTTGGAGCGAGGCAGACAGGGGGGTTGCACGGGTAGTGGGGGGTCGGTGGGTGTCGTGTGTGCACATGCGCACACACGTGTGGGACTCAGTAGGTCAAGGTCCAGGGGGGGACCTTTGGATTTCCTTTTAAGTTGGATGAGAAGCCACCAGAGAGAGCACTTCAGGATGCTCTCGCGGTTGGAAAGGACCCCATGCCTCTGCTTGCCACTGTCTGCTGGCCTTCTAGCAACCCGCGCCCCATGGTGATGGCGGGCGGCCCACACCTTCCTCCTGGTGGCCCCCTGCACCCGGGGCGGCCCCAGGCAGAGGCGATGCTGTTGAGACGCTGTTTGTTGGCAGAATGAATTACAGAAACGACAAGGTGGAGGAAAAGAGTCAATGGGAAGCAGCCAGGCTTCTAGATTCACAGTGGGGGCCAAGTGCGGGTCCCCCCAGTTCTGCGGCGTTCAGAGGCACCCAAGCTCCCGTGCTCCCTGACTCCTTTTGGTTATCTCGTTGCATATCTTGTGACCAACCTTCTGTCATCTCTAGGTGTCTTTGCTGCCCTCCTCCTCCTCACGAGTCAGATCCTCCTAGGAGCTCCTGGTGTCCTTGAACTCACCAACGCAGTGCCCAACTCAGGCCAGACTGTGCCGCCCCCTCCCCCCAGGGCCTCTCTCTCTTGTCATCTGTGCGTCCTGTTTGGCACGAGGTAGGCCAGTGGCCAGTATTAATTAGATGTCTACTTGTGGGAGCCGCTGAAAGCCAACGGTATAGCAAGATTAAAAATATGGAGAGAGGTTAAAACATTTAACAAATAACATAAGCGAAAAGACTTTTTTTTTTCTTTTTGTCTTAAAAAAAGCAGGGTGGGACTATCTAGTTCAGACAAAATAGGATTCAAAGGAGGAAAAGCATTATTTATTAAAACAAAGGGAGACATTTATACAGATAAAGAAGAAATAATCACACAGAGTTTACAGACAGCCTGCACCGACCGTGTGCCAGATAACATTCAATACCCACTCCTAATTAAAAGGGGGAGGAAGCCTCCGTGTTGGGTCTGTAAGTAAGTCCCCTCAGCATGATAAATAATATCTAGCATAAACCAGCAGCGACCATCATATCTAATGGAGTCTGCAGAAGTATTCTCATTAAAATCAAGAGAAATCCCAGGGTCCCTGGTGATATCAAGAGAGTAACCCGCAAACCTCTTAGTTAATCAGCTTTGGTAAAGTGGATGGGTTAGTAAACAATAGGGAGAAGGGGACAACTTTACCTATAGCAGCAACAGCCAGTTAGAAGATACAAAGGGAAGAGAAAACCCCACCCTCCTAACTGCATGAACAGACCTGACATACGAAGAGGCAGCGTTATAAGAAATAGGTGGGATCCCTGCCATGAAGACTAGAAAAATCTTTTTTGGGATGCACTAAATAAGATATGAACAAAGGAGACAACCTATCATTTTTTCTGAAGTGCATGAAAATGTCAGTTCTCCTTGAATTAATGTATCAACTTATCTCCTTAATCAATAGCCTTTGGGTTGAGTTTTCTTTTGAAACTTGTGACTAAATGATGCAGACATTCGCTTGGCAGAATCAACAGGTGAGAAAAACGAAGAGGATCAGAACAAAAATTCAAAAACATTAACCCTGATTGCATGAGAGGAGATGGGCAGAGGGAGATTCATGTTTGAATTTTTCCCACTAATTTCTATGAATAGGAATAAATTTCATATTAAAAAAGAAAATTCATACAATGTTTACATATTGGCTAGTACTTAAAAAAAATGGGAGGTTTTGTGTTATCCGTGTGGAAAACTTTACTGTAACGCCATTTGCCCCCCTCCTCCACAGTGACCCAGAGAATCAGGTGGAACGAAGTAAGAAGTAGGAGGTGTCCTGAGCACTTGTACTGGTATTGAATCAAGAGCTTCAATCAAGTGTGGAAGGAAATTAGTAACCTGTTGGTTTATCCCTAGCATCATAAGAAATTACCATAAGAGAATTTAGCAGCACTGATTTTAGCAGCACTGATTTTTGGAATCTGATTTAGGTCGTTTTCAACCCCATCAAAAGAGAGAGAGAGAGAGAGAGAGAGAGAGAGAGAGAGAGAGAGAAAAGAAAAAAAGTTTTTCCTTCTGAATATACACACAGCTGATGGATTCCTCTGTTTAACTTGGCCACAAGCAAAACCACACTGGATGGAAATAATGGCTTCAGAGAAAATGACAGAACCCATAATTTATAGGGAGCTACCAAGGAATTTAGGCTCGAGGTCAAACCAATGGCCTGTCAAGAGTAATATCATGCCTGGTCCTTCCCGGTGGTCAGTACTTGAAATTCAGCCATGCGGTTCTGTGAAATTCACCGTGAAGGACAAAGGACAGAATCCTCCCCCCAAACCGGAAGGTGTTGGTGGTGCGGTGTCAACTCTTATTACCTAGTTAAAAATTGATGATCACAATGTCTACCTGCCCAGTCTATCTGCCTCAGCCATCCTCACGGCACATCATCTTTTATGAATCTTAAGCATCCCGGCCATGAAAGTGGCTGGCTCCTCTTATCAAGCACCACAGAGGGGGAACAAGAATGTTCCCAGGGTAGCCTTGCTGTCAGAACCACACGAGAGCATGATAATCAAAGACAAACCTGAATTTTCGTTACGGAGTTTCATTTTCCCGCTTCAATTTATTTTCCTAGGATCAGGGGTAGGCACTAGAATTTCAACCACAAGTTATGGTTAGAGAGGACGTAGAGTCCTGGGGTAGATATCATACTAAAAGTAATCTCATTTGTGATCTCCCCAGTGGGTCTTAACCGAGGATTGGTGGGGGGGTCCAGTAAAGGGAGAGCTCCCAAACTGTCACCCCTCAAGTGGAGTCGAGTCTATCTGAAGTGGGGAGAAACCTCGATTTCTTTAAACTTCTTTTCCATCTATTTTAGGTGGATATGTGCCTCCTGGAATATGAAGTTCTTTGAGCAAGACGCTGGGAAATCCAACTCTGAAGACCCAGAGGAATTCCTTCGCAGTAGGTGAGACTTGAAGTGTTGGGAGAGACTCTACTGTGTTCTGAGTTCAGAGTGGATGTGAGAATCCATGTTTCTTTGGTTGCCAGAAAGGTCCCCCAAAGGAATGTGCCATTTAATAGCCTCAAAGTTCCTGGTTGCACGAGCGATTGTGATCTTCCTTTCGGAGGACTTGATCACTTTGAGAATCGTCCCCTCTCCTTCCCTGCAGTGGACGCTGGCAGTTTCTTTTGCCTTCGGGGATAGATTGATTGACAGATGGCCTCAAGTCCACTCCCTTCCTGGATTCAAACCCTTTGCTGGCTGTATTGGCATTTCTTCCTCGTCGTATGAGGGCTGGAGTGGGGGACTGTGTCCCTTGTCCTGACTTCAGGCTCAGTCCTGTGATTTACTTTGGCCCAGAGAGTGATCACAGATGTTAACTCTTTTGCTTTTGCTGTGAGCATGAGCCCCATGGAGCAAAGACGAGTTGACCCAGTTGTCCCAGATGAGGGCCCAGCGTGTGAGAGAGCACGGCCAAGATTGCAAACTTGCCTGATCCTGCTGCAGTCAACCACAGACAGGAGAGTGAGTGGGCCCAGGCAGTTACTACAGATCCCGGAGCCAAAAAAAAAAAATGGTGTTTACTAGATGCCATTGAGGTTTTGAGGCTGTGTGTTACGAAGCACTGTTGGGCGAACATGATTGATAAAAGTCAGAAATTACTCTTACATTTGGTTCAAGGAAGAAACATGAGCACCAAAGGCAATTTTTTCAACTCACAAAAATTCTATGTATGTGTAGTGTAGAGCCTGATGTTTTGACACGTACATACATTGTGAGGTGTCTAGATTTAACTAGTTATCATACGTACTACCTCACATAACACCAAAAATTTACTGTCTTAGCAGTTTTCAAGTCTACTAATGCTGTGACTAACCATAGCCGCCATATTGTTCGAGAGCTCTCTTGAGCTTCTTCCTCCCCTCTAACTGAAAGGAGTCCAGAAAAATTAAAAATGCTGAAGGTCTCCTGTTACCTGATTTCAAAATATACTGCAAAGCCACAGTCATCACCACAGCATGGTACTGGCATAAAAACAGACACACAAAACAACTGAAGAGGCTCGAAAGCCCAGAATAAATCCATATACCTATGGTCAGTTGATCTTCCCCAGATGCAAAGCACACTCAATGCGAGAGGATAGTCTCTTCAATAAATGGGGCTGGGAAAATGAGATATTCACATGCAGAGGGATGAAACCAACCCTGGACCTCACACCATGTGCAAAGATAACCCCAAAACAGATAAAAGACTTTCACATAAGACCAGAAACTGTAAAAACACTAGGAGGAAAGATAGGGGAATAGCTCCATGGTAGGGTCTGGGCGATGACTTTTTGGATAAAATCCCCAAACATAGGCAAAAGGAGGTGAAAACAAACCAGTGAGATCGCATGCAGCTAAAATGTGTCTGCAGAGCAGAGGAGACCACCGAGGCAAGGGCCACACGTCTGGTAAGGAGCTCAGGTCCCAAATGAAGAAGGATGTGTTTTTGCAAACATGTGGCCCCTCTTTTCCTCCTCTGATTGCTCAATGTCTATGTCATGTGTTCCCTGACGCTGTGGGCCCCTGACCTTGGGTGTGGGCACCCTGCTGTCTTTATTTGAATATCGGTAGCTTTACTTCTTGTGTTTTCATGTGACTTTCCTATCTGGGAAACAGCCTGGTGTTTGGATGCATTTTGTGGTTGGAAGGGAAATCAGATTAGAGGTCCTGCTTCTCACAGCTCCAGGGTAAACTTGGATGGGAACAAAATCAGAATAATAAAGGCTGATGTTTACAGCGGGCTTCAGCCTGCCGGGGAGAACAGCTTAAAGGAGTCTGGTACACGTTCACTCATTGCTTCAGGGTAACTCTACTATCACCCCCATTGTACGAATGGGGAAACTAAGGTCTAGGGAGGTCATGTAACTTGCCCAAGGACACTTCAAGAAATCCAGGCAGCCAAGTGCCACAGCCCATGACCTTGACCACAGCATTATCTATCGGCTCCCACAGACCTGGAGCCCATGGGGCCCATATGCTCCGGGCAGACATGAGCCCCATGCATTTCTCCCTTCAGCAGGCCAGGGAAGTTCTTGCCCTCGCTGGCCAAGAAAGAGCACTTTCCTGAATGTTTTCCCCCAGGACTAACAGCAACTCCATGAAGATCCCTTGTCGAAGATCCCTCCTGGCTCCTTCCCCTCCTGTGATCATATCAGCCTACATTTATTGTTCTGAGTGTTTGCAAGAAATAAAGCTTTACTTGTATGTACCTCTATCAATGTTTTCTTTGGGCCCTGACTTTGCCGTCATGGTAGCAATTCATCCTGGTGTGGAGGTTGGAGGTGGGGGCTGGGAGTGGGCAAGGTCAGGGCATGAGGATCCATCTGTCCTTGGTAGATGGCTCTGTCCAGGAGATGGCCAGTTTGCTGCCGCTTGAGCTGTCAATCACTGCCTCATGCTGCAGGCTCTGTATTTGTGCCACTATCAGGAAGCGTCACACTGTCCCTGCCACACTGGGCTGTGGAAGATCAGGAGGCTGTCTTGGCGACATCTGTCTGGATGTTTCAAAGGGCTGCCTGGCTCTTGACTGGCTTGTACACCTCCAGGGCTCTGCCTGGGGATGCAAGTTCCAGAACATTCTGTAGGGAGGTAGAACCCCTTGATAGGCATCTTCCAGGGTCCCCTCTTAATCTCCCCACTGGCTTGGTGTTCTCTCCTGTCACAGTTTCTAGTTGTCCTCTGCGTAGATTCCCCACATCTCCAAGCTAGCTTGGCGTTTTTGCCCTGAACAATCAAGAACCACAGTCAATGCTCACTAAATTATTAACTTCAAAAAATGAATTTCCCTGCTGGGTGAGACCCCAAGCAAAAATCGATCTGCCCGTCCTCCTTTCCAACTGAAGTCTCGAGATCAATGTAGATCTTTTATGGATCAAATATGACAGGTGGCGCTGACCTCTGACGTTCAGTAGAGAGATGGAAACTGAAACCTGCCCTCTGACTAAATCAGACTAAGTACTAATATTTCACAGAATTTTCTAGAAGACTGGCCCAGTGCCCAGCCACTTTCTAATGATCTTAAACAACAACAAAACCATTCATAATTCCAGCTAACTTATGGAGGGCTGATGACTTGCCAGGGGCCTTAAAAGCTTTTTCATTTACTCACTCATTTTGCCTTCTCCGTATCCCGTAGGAAGGTCCTTTCATCATCCCACCTCACAGGTGCGGAATTTGAGTGGGCAGGAAATTTTCCCAAGAGGGCAACACAGCCAAGGGGCAGAGGCAGGATCTGAATCTAGGGGGTCGGGCACTGCTGCTGCCCTCCTTCTCTGCTGTTTGAGACCGACCTACTTGCCAGACATTTCCTCAGCTGTGTTCAAAAGAGGAAAGAGAAGAAAAAAGCCTTGCTCTGGGAACGCAAGGCAGCCAGCACACACACACGTCTGAACTAAAGGCAATGTGACAACGCTGTGTATAAACACAGGTAGAGGGAGCATCTTTCGTCAATGCTAAAGCCTTCTAGAACTTCCATCACACACCTGTGCAAACTTGGTTCCCGGGAATGCTTTGTAGGATCTCTTCATGACATCTCACTGCTGCAGTACTTAGACACCAGCACCTCTCCTGCTCGGACGTAAGGAAACTGAGACCATCATGGGGCCTCTGTGAGCAGGTCGCACAAACGTGCCGGGGGTTCTGGGAGTGTGTCATGGAGGTCCACAGCTACCCATAGGTGGTGCAGGTCTGCCCACCCACCTGGAGATGGTCTCCCTGCCAGATCACAGGTGTCTACTGCCCCTGCCCCGGGCAGATGCTTACCTGTGTGCACAGGGGCACGGGAAGTTGGCTGTGTGGAGAGGCTCATCCTGATCCGCTGTCCTCCTGTGAGTCCCCCCACCCCCACACACACACTGGTCACACAGATACCCTGGGCACGTCAGGCATTTTGATCCCATGCTCTTTTCTGTGTTTGAAGTGGTGACTCAGCTCTTTTTAACTGTTCAACAAATGTTTGCCAAATCAAATTCACTGCGGGGCTGACGCCCTCCTGACGGACAGTGGAAAGTGGTTTATGTGTCCTTCAACAGTCTCGAGCAGACGGTTCACGCTGTTTGGAACACGACCCAGTAAGGTATCAAATCAAGACGGCTTCCGTAAGTGGGATCTGGGTCCCCTGGAAGATATAGTCCTTACTCACTAGCCGTAGTCGCTTTCTATAGAATAAGTCCAGGAAAAAGCCCCACGCATTCCGCAGCAGGTGCCTCAGCTGCAGGGGACAGTGTCACAGCCTTCAGACTCACCTCTGTATTCCACCACCATGGGGGCCACCTGGCCAGCACCAGGGGCAGCCCTGCGCCAGTGGGATGGGTGCTGGGGGTAAATGCTCCAGCTTCGGCCTCTTGTGGACAAGGCGGGGGGGGGGTGTTCTGCACACTCCCCAGAAGGTCCCGGCAGTGTTGAGCCCGTCACTCATGGCCACAACCTTGACAATACTCCCTCTGTTGGTTGGCTTCTCCTTCTTCCCTGATCCACTCCCCGTGCTTCTTCCTTCTTGTGTTTTAGAATCCTCTCCTAATAAAGCCCTTGTCTCTAAGCCCTGGCCTCAGGGTCTGATTTCATGGGATCTAAACAAGGACACTGTCTGACCATGGACAGAAGCTAGAAGCCCCGGGTGGCTGGGCACCCATGAGTGTGAGACGTGATGGCCGGAGCTGGGGCAACAGCCATGGAGCAAGAGATTGGAACAGAGCCCTCAGATCCTCAGGAAGCAGAACAGGAGGTTTGTACTGGTAGATTGGATGAAGACGGTGAGTGAGGATTTACAGCCTGGAAAGGAAGAGGAAGGAGGAAGGACAGGTGTTAAGGGAAAGAAAGGTCACTTCAGTTTTGGGCATGTTGACTTTGAGACATCTGTAGTGACAGATTGTACTACGGAGGGAGACATAAATCATGACCTATTTGATTTTTGATTTGTCTAGTTGGTCCTTGAGTGCCTCAGACTGCCATCCACCTATCCATCCATCCATCCATTCATCTACCCACCCATCTATGCATCTATCTATCTATGCATCCATTCATCCATCCACTCATCCATCCATCCATCCATCCATCCATTCATTCATCCATCCACCCATCTATTCATCCATCCATCCATCCATCCATCCATCCATCCATCCACCCACACACCCATCCATCCCTCCATCCACCCATCAATTCATCCATCTATTCATTCATCCCTCCATCCCCCCCATTCATCCACCCATCCACTCATACACCACCCATCCTTTTATCTAATCCTTCCTTCTGTCCTCCTCCTTTCTATCTATCCATTTATCCTCCATTTATTGATTGAATGTTTTGTATGTACCAGTAAACGTTCTCAGTCCCACGGATTGTCTTTTCCTGCATTCTCCAGTAACCAGCTTGAGGCAAAGATTATACTTCTTATGTTTCACTTGGGCAGAGCAAGAGCCCAGGGCTGCGAGGCTGAGGGGAGGGAGGGCAGGTGAGCATGACTGCGAGTGACTGACGTGTGGCTGGGCTGTTTCCCCTGAGGGACGAGCTTGGGGCGTCAAGGCTAGTTGCTCAGCAGGTGGTCTGCAGGGCAGACAGACTCCTCTGGGTGTCATGCAAGTAGAAAAGATTCCTCAAGGTGCTTCCCGAGAGCCAGGGAGGAGAGGTGATTTACGTGCCGTTTCCCACTGGTCAGTCTGTGCCACGGAGAGTCAGCTCCTTTGGGTGTGCAGGACTTCAGATGGACGGCCACATCTGTGGTTGTTCAGGGTGCCGGCTCCCATCTTCTGGACCATGCCACTTCTTTCCCATGGGAAGTGGCAGAAACTCTGGACATGTGACCAGAGTTGGTCTGCTGCATCAGGTAGAGCCAGGTGGGCCGCAGTGGGCTCAGCAGGTCATGGCGGAGGCTGGGCAAGTCAAGTGGCCGGCAGGCCCAAGGGAATCAGGGTGATTCCAATGGAGGGCAGAGCAGAACCGAGACACAGGCTTTACCCTGATGAAAAACACATTTGAGAGACAGAACCTGGGTGGGGGACATATCTCAGGCATTTGCAGATTTGATGACATTGTCACTGAGACATGAATAAATGAAAAGGAGATGCCAGCCACAACATTCCAGGCAGAGGGGTAAAGAGGTGCAAAGGCCCTGAGGTGGGAGCCATCTTGGTATTGTGGGGGAATTAAAAGAATGCCACCATGGCCACCGAGGAGGGAACATGGGAGAGAGAAAGGAAACAGGCAGGACCCAGATCCCACAGGGCATGGCAAAGCACCTGGAGCCACGCTGCCACTGAGATCATCTTCCGTCCCCAACTCCTCCACGTGGAGGGTGACAGGGTTCTAATTAGGAATTAGGTTTGGAAGTTGGGTGGGGACGGTGGCATCCAGGAGTCAAGCCATAGGCTGAAGGAGCTTTTAAGCAAACTGAATGTGTAATATGTGCAATGATATATTAACTGCTACAATTTATAGGAAATCATTATCAGTAATTATTACTATATCAAAAAAGCAATTACTAATACAATTTTGGGAAGCTCTTGGCTACCGACAGCTCATTCCCTATTGCTGCCTTCTGATAGTAATTCCACAGTGCCACCACGGAGCACGGGGTGGAGAAAACAGATGTAATCTAATAAAGGTCGCCTTCCATCTTTCCTGCGCCATGACATGCCATTTACCGAATCATCCATTATTGCCCAAAGAACAAAGGCGAGCTTCACCAAGCAAAGAAATGATAAAGTTCACTCGAAAATTGGGGAAGCAATTGCAAAACTACTTGAGGCCAAGGGCACAATCGTGCACTGAAATCAATAGCTGTCAGCCAACGAGGTGGAGGGAGGAGAATGACTAAACACGGTAAATAATGCGGAGGAACCGATCCGGGCCAAGCAGCCAATCAAAGAGAAGCCGAGGAAGAGCCTCCTCGGCGGAGCCAGAGGTCTGAGTGGGAATCTCTGCTCCACGTGTCCTGGCACCTGTGAGGACCTCAGCTGCCTTTCTGACCCGTGGGGGAGTCGTGCCGCGAGCCTGGTGGGCTACTCGGTGACAGCATCATCTCCAAGGTCCTGGGCCTCCTTCTCTGCTTTCTCCTTCCACCATAATGATCAAAGTAATGCAAAGACAGGGCAGGGCACAGAGGAACCTAGCAAAGCCTTCGTGTCTCAGACTGAGAAGATAGGAATTAAAAAAAAAAAAAAAAACCAACTCCCACAAAATGATTTAGTTTTAAAAGCATGCCCTCTGGGCTTTCCTTTGGTGCACATCATTGACAGAGAAATGAGCTTCTTCCAGCTTATGTTCAAACCCAGGAAGGTTTAATTATTCACACTAACTCACCAGAGCCCTCCCTATATTAAAAACCATCAAAGGGAATTCAGAATTATGAATGAAATAAATTGAAGCACTGAGCAGTTTATGGCCCTTCTCCTGCCTCTCCTCTTCCTTTCGCTAAAGGAAACCTTCAAACACTGGATGTGACGGTTCTTGTTTTTCCGGGGTTTGGTGTGGTAACACGCTGATATGCAAGATGCCAGAGATGAGCAACGGTGACCACTGTGCGCTGGACGCTGGTGTGACGCATCGGTCACATCATCCCTTTGATTGTCACCTCACAGGCAGACAGTGTAGTCCACTCTTCAGGTGGACACAGTGGCCTCTGAAAGTCTCTACGGCTGCAAGTTTTTCTGCCCATAAAGTGTGTCAGCTTTAACGTTCAAAAAGGGACAGGTCTGAGTCTAGAGTCCAGGCTGTTAATAATCACGTCCTACCTCTTCTTTGGTACGTCATCCACTATTGATCTCCTGTCTGTCCATCCACTATCCATCCACCCTTCCATCCAGCCACCATCCGTTCAATATCCATCTATGTCCTCCAAAATCCACCCACTCATTAAATATCCACCATTTGCAATTCATATCTATCTATCCATCCATCCATCCATCCGTCCGTCCACTCTCTATCTGCTGATGAATCTACTCATCTATTCCTTTCCTTCTTCATTAATTAAGCAATTTTTATTGGTGATGCCTCATAATTATATCCTAACCCTGACCCCTTCTCTCTCTGTGGCCCATGCTGAAACCTGGATCAACCCACCACCCTCCCTGGTCTGGGTGGCCACCATGGCTTCCTACTTGGCTTATCTCTAAGTCTTGTTTTCTACGGTCCATTTTCATCCCAGCTACCTGAGGGTCTTCTCAAGGGGCACGTGGCTGCCGTGATTGAAGTCTTCCGCTGAATTCCGGCTGCATTCAAAGTGAAACTCTGACTGCCTCTCTCCCAGGTCACGCTCTGGCGTGGGCCATTCCAGCCACATCAGCCAATTGTTTATTCCTCAAATGAGCCAAGGATGCTCTTGCCTTGGGAGCTCGCCGGGTGCTCCTGTGCCCCAAATGTTCTCCCCTTGGGTGGCCCCTCCTTTCTAGTTCCATAGAACTCAGCTCACCGCACCAGAGTGTGTTCCTGATCTTCTCCATGAAAGCACAGTCCACCTGCTCGGCACCCCCACGGATCTTCCATCAATTGCTCCATTGCGTGGATTTTCCCTACCATATTTAACCCTATCGTAGATACATTTGGCCATCCGACATCCCTTTCCATGACTCCCCAGATGGACACAAGTACTGGACAGTGGAGCCTTAGGCCAAATGAAGCATAGCTCAATTCATAAATGCTTATCATGTCCTCATCTTCCTCATTCCAACCCTCTGTCAGTGCTGGGATACAGCCCGGCCCAGGAACAGCCCATCCTTGCCCTCGGGGAGCTTACACAGTAGAGCAGGAGGATGCGCCACAGAACTAGGCTCACTGCAGAGAGTGACAGCTGCTGTGGTGAACAGCCATGAGACAGAGAGCGGTGGGGAGAGAGCAAGAGGGTGTGACTTTAGAGCCCCTGATCAGAGAAAAGCTCTCTGAGGAGCTGGCATTTGAGCTGAGAAGGAGAAAGAAGAGGAAGACTCAACTCTCAAAGAATCAGAGAGTTCCATGCAGAGACCCATCCCATGCAAAGGCCCTGAGGCAGATGCACACTGGGGGAGTTAAAGTAACAGAAATGAGTCGAGTGCAGCTGGTGTGAAATGACGGTGCGATGGTGGCAAGGGCCGTGGTGCCGAGTGAGCTTAGAGACTTGTATGTTAGGGTCTGTGAACAAGTCAAGATGGCGCCTGGCATTTTGCCAGGGGGAGTGGTTTGCGAAGTAACACCAGCGAGCCATTAAGTGTGGAGATTCCTTATTGGTTGACTGATGTATCTAGTTTATGTTAATTAGATAAGCTGTGTGGAATGTATAAATACCTCTGTTGTCCTACAATAAAGGGCTCCCACTCCTGCTGTATCAATGTACACAAGTTGTTCGTCACCCCCCGGTTATTTTGCTGCCGCCGGACTGCGGCAGATGGTGGCCCATACCTGGAGCCCCGGGACACTCGGGGGTAAGTGACGAAAAAAAGCTGCCCATCCCTAGATAGGATGGGAGCAAATCTGCTCATCCCTAGATAGGGCGAGAGGAAAAATGGCCATTTTGAGAAAATGGAGAGGATTGATACAGTATGTTTGTGTCTTGTTTTGTCTCAGTGTATTGTATTGTCTTTGCGATGAAAATATGGAAGGGGTGAGAAGTAAATTAATAAGGGAAGGAGGCACCCCAGTGGAGCCAAGAATAGTTAGGGCATGTGTTGATGGAAGCCCAGGAACTCTAGTCAGAAAGAAAAAGGAAGTTCAGAGGAGGAAGGATTATCAGGAAAAAAGTTGCAGCAAAAGGCTATTTACTGAATACTTTTCGTTACCGGAGGGTGCGTGAATCGGCGCTGAGGCTGCCACGTGCTCGAGCCGGTCATGGCACAGCAAGGACTTTCCAAGCTGCGGCAGCGGGCTCTTCCCCGCCCCCCGCCCTGGGAGCAGGATGCCACTGCGAGAGCCCAAATCCAGACCTGACCTGGAGGCACAGTCTTGCAGGCTCTTGCTCCCTGTGCCCGGTGGCAGTTTGAGTGGGGCGGCCCGGGATGCTGTAGGTGGAAGACTGCCCTCCTCCCTGAAGTTTGATCATTTCCAAGGCCAGTAACTACAATGGTTCTCCCACACCTGGAGGCTGATGAGTAATGAGCTCCATTAAGGCTTATTTCAAATGTAAAAAACCTTGAGATAATGTACTAAATTGTTCAGAAGGTTGTTTTCTTAGTGGAATACTACAGGATTTTCTTTAGCCATTATTGCCGGAGTTCCTGCCTTCGTCCCAGTGCCAGTGAGGACGAGGGTGGAGAGATTTCCAGTGTTGCTGAGAACCAGAGGAGACTTCGGATCAAGCTAGCTGCCTGCAGAACTTACCTGGACTGTGATTTAACTGGACTGTGAGTTAATCTATTGAGACACTGCTTTACCTGGACTGAGACAACAAACTATAATCTACAACAAATTGTAACTCGGTATCTTTGCTAATGGTGTCATTGCTGGTATAATTTTTCCAAGGGCTTCTTGCATGGAGCCATCAATTGGCTTGGTATTGTGGCATTTTGTATCCTCCCCTTCTGTTTGTAGCAGATTATTTGTGGTGTTTGTGTAAAAACCACTATGGTCGTTATTTAAATTAAACAAAAGGGGGAAATGTTAGGGTCTGTAAACAAGTCAGGATGGCACCTGGCATTTTGCCAGAGGGAGTGGTTTGTGAAGTAACGCCAGCGAGCCATTAAGTGTGGAGATTCCTTATTGGTTGACTGCTGTATCTAGTTTATGTTAATTAAGATAAGCTGTGTATAATGTATATATACCCCTCCTGTCCTACAATAAATGGCTCCCACTCCTGCTGTATCAATGTATACAAGTTGTTCGTCACCCCCCAGTTATTTTGCTGCAGCCGGACTGTGGCACTTCTATGAGGAAGGGTTTAAAGATAGAGTCAGCAAATGTTAAGTATGGGATGCCTGGTTAAATTAGAGTTTCAGATAAGCAAGAAGTAACTTTTTAGCATTATGTCCCAAGTGTTGCGTGGGTCATACTTAGACTAGAATTTGTTGTTATTCTGAGCTTCTTATTTAACTGGACATTCTGTATTTTATGCAGAAACCCTGTTCTAAGGTGACACGCCAAACCTAATCAAGGTAGGACATATCCCAAATCCCGGGCTGTGTTGCTGAGTCCTGATGATCATGGAGGAGAACTCAGAGAAGAAATTAGAACTGGTGGTTAATGAACTTATCACTCTCTTCCCATCTACTTGGGGAAAAAAAAGACACCAGGAAACTAGAAGTGTATTTGTCTTTGGAACATATTAAGTGGTGATTATTCCAGGCAATTTACTTTCATAATTGTGTTGAAACTACGAGCCCACATACTTCCCTTGAGGGAGGGACCATACCTAATGGACTCTGTCCCTTTCTATGACGCCCGGCACAGCACCTTGAACATACACAGGTTCTTAGTAAACAAGGGCTAATTCATAAGAATGAGAGAAGACGTTCAGGATTCACCTCACTGTATGCCCTACTTCATCGAGAAAGGTCTTAAAGAGAGTCAAAGTGAGATGCCTGAATTTCTATTTTCTTACATTTCCCAGTACACTGTGAAGAAAAAGAAAAAGAGGGTTCTTTGTGGACATTACTGTTGCTCATCAATATTCTGTTCTCTTCCCCTTGCAGATAAGTGCAGCAGAACCTCACTTCCTCACCCCCTAGAACACGGTGTACCCATGTGACTATGAAAGGTAAAGAGAAGTGCCCTGTGACCCTCCTGGGCTGGAGCACTGAACTGCTGCCTGTTTCCTCTCTTGTGTAGTCCAGAAGCATCATGTCGATCTGGAAAGATTATTAGATGATGGAGCCTCCATTAGCCTGGGCCCTAGGGGGTTATGGTGAGCTGAGACTCCTCCCCCTGCACTGAACATGGAGCACTAATAAGAACGAAACCTCTGGTGGTTGAAGCAATGAGCTTTGGGCTTGTTTGTTAGTGCAGTATCACTGACTGATACTGTCTGCCCATGTCTGAATGTTTGTGTATCCTCAAAATTCACATGTTGAAACCTATTCCCTTGGTGTGGAATCAATAAGGGGAGGAACCTTCAGAGAAGTGATTAAGTGATAAGGAAAAGTCCTTAGGAATGGAATTCGTGTCCTTCTGAAAATGAGGCTCAAAGGAATTTATTCACCCCTTCCACCACACGAGGACATAGCAAGATGGCGCCATCTATGAAACACACAGGGCGAGGGCTCACCAGGTACTGAATCTGCTGCCACCTTGATCTTGGACTTCCCAGCCTTCAGACTATAAGCAATACATTTCTGTTGTTATAAATTGCTGAGTCAAAGGTATTTTGGACTTAGATTCTGAGGTTCCATGACCCGGCCGCATTTCTAATGGGTCTTTAGACTTAAGTTAGGCAGCATCAGAGCCAGGGACAGAATTGTTACTGCTTTTCTGAAACTTTGTGGGCAAACAGAATACTCCCAGTGTCCTTCTAGTTCTATTTTAGGATTAACTCCAAAGTGCAGTTCAAGGGGAGCGAGGACCGATAGTTTTCTCAGTGTGGCTGAATATAAATGAACTGAGAAGTAGTGAGGGCCACAGCTGGTGGTCTCCATGCCCAGAGATTCCCCAGCGCATACCTGGGTACATAATGACCTGGATACCTAGACTGCCTTCTGGAACATAGACGTGTCTGCTTAGGGTTCTGTGGCTCTTCCGTGTCACTCAGAGCAAAAGTCCTATATAATGACCTTGTGTGTGGCATAGCTTTAGACCTCAGATGAAATGGCACACAATGATATTGTTTTAATGTATAAAATAGTATGTAAGAATGTGCACTTTTATCCCCTTTGTATCTGAATTTGTTACTTGTTATTTTACCTTTTCGTGTAAAGGATTGAAATATTTTAAAATTACAGAAGCAAATCCCCAAACAAGAATTACAGTCAGCTGTATTAGTCAGCTTCTGCTGCCTAACAAGCTATTCTACAATTTAGTGGACTGAAAAAGAACTTTTGTCATCTCACAGTTTCTGTGGGTCAGGAATTTGGGAGTAGTTCTCCCTCAGAACTCTTGTGAGATTCCAGTCATGAAGTGGGCTGGAATCACTTAAAGGATAGACGGGATTTGGAGGATCCACTTCCATGATGGTGCCCTCATGTGGATGTTGGCAGGCACCTCACCACATGGGACTCTATAGAGGGCTGTCCAGTGTGTCCTCACCACATGGCAGCTGCTTCCCCAGAGCCAGGCCCACAGCTTCTGGGCCTAGATTCTATCATGTATTCAACATTTTATTGGCTACACAGGTCATCTTTATTCAGCGTGGAACGGGACTCCATCAGGACGTAAGTAACAGTCAGGGGCCATTGGGCGCCATTTTGAACACTGACTACAGAGCACAGAATCCTGGTGCACACAAGTTAACTCCTGAAAACCGTCCTCCTACACTCCCCATTCACCTCTACCTTCCTTGGCTGGCAAAGTAAAGTGGTCCAGAGGGCAAGTGTTCATCTAAGTTGTCTTCTCACAAGGAAAAACCTTCCTTTCTCTTTCTCAGTAAAGGACGCCCCACTGCCCAATATGGCTTTCCCACCTAAATAAACAACCCCCTGTTCAGTTCAACAACTTCTCCAGAGAAAACCTTCCATCTTAATAGACAGGTGTAGATTGTTAAACGGTGGGCGTGGCACCATTCCTGACATCCTGGCTCCATTCCATGGCCATACCTTTCTCTGCCTTCCCCATCAACTTTCTGTGGTCCCCAAGAGCTGACTGTTTACAGAGGTCGCCATGGCAACACCTCTTCTGAGGAGGCTGATCGGTGTTTCATCCACCTAGTGACATCGTGTTCTGTGTATCTCCTGCTTTTCCTAACAGCCCTTTGGAGCTGGGCTCTCTGTCTCTGCTCAGCACTCATTCTTATTCTATCCGTTGAACCTTGCTGGGCATTTCTCAAGCACACTGTTTATGAAATATGTAAGCAGGAGGCCTTAAAAAGAACATGTTACTATAAGATGGTCGATAACAACAGCTTTGCTGTTCACCATGATCACTGCCCCGACTCCTCTATTCCCCCGAATGGTGTTCACCCCATCCATGCCACACCATCCATTCTGCTCCCAATCACGACACTATTTTTTTTGGTGTTTTACGAAACGAGACATTATTCAGAGCAAAAAAACTGACATGGAATGTCGATAAGGAAGAGCTACCCCGGCAAGAGCAGAGAAAATAGTCACTTAATCCTGGCCGTTAGTCCCAACTCTTCCAGGGAGATTTGTGGCGTAAGGTACAGAGATTCGATCCAGCAACCTATCATTAAAGCGAATAAGAATCTGACAGTGTGGCGGGTCTTCTGGTGTCCATCAGGACATGCTCCGGGGAAACCCATCCAGAACTGACCTACCTGTCCATGAGATCACATTTCATTATTGCCATCCTGGAACCTGGAATTTTTTGGTAACTTGTTAAATGCTGCTGAGGATGGCAAAATAAGGCCTCTGGCAACCCTGCGTATTTTCTGTTGCCATCTTCACTGATAAATTGCCCAATTTTCTTAGCAAATTCAGCAACAATAACAGTTTTCTGCTAGCAAAATAACCTTTCATTTTTTACAAAAAAAAAAAAAAAAAAGGTGGAGGGGGGTTGGAATAAAAACAAGTGGTAGAGGTTGCATGTTTCCTACAAAATCAAGTTCCTAATTTTTAGTTTTCACTAGCTGTGGGTAGGGACTGGCTTTTTGTTTCTCATAAATAAAAGTGCTACATTTATGCTCAGCCTAAGGCATCCTCTGATGCCTGGCTAAATCGTTTTGATAGGAAAGATTTATTGGAATACTTTATAATTCCGTGATGAATGAGGTAGATTATTTTCTTTGGTCTGCCTGACACCCCCCTGCCCAATCTGATAGCATCACCCTGCTTTTTTATGGCTGAGTTTCTGAGAAGTTGTGTTTAGTAGGGCACACGATAGGTAGGAATTTCTGCCTTGTCCATCAACAATGAGAGGAGCATGTTCAGAGAAAGGTGTGGATGAGGGAGCTCTCTGATTCAAGGGTGGTGACCAGCCTCTGCCACCGAGAAGCCCAGAGAGAAGGTGAACTGTGACCGTCCCTGTTTTCATCATGAATTCGTCCCTGATACCAAGAGGAAGGCAGAGACAGGATTTGGTGTGAGGTGAGCTGGAACTGAGAGGCAAATAAAAGCCAGAATCATGAGCCATCACCCCGAGGAGGCCAACTCCCAAACAGATAACGACGTCTACCCACAGAGACGCCCGGGCATGCCGAGCAGGACATGCAAGTTATGTGAACCACCGACAATCAGGCTCTGAGGGCGAAATATATTCCCAGGGCAGTGAAATTCAAGAAACTCTAACTTTGCGTTTTGCTAGGGCTCAATCTTCAATCTCTCTGATTTAGCTTTAATCCTAATGTTCAAACCCAGATCTGTCAATGAAGCCGAATTCCAGCCTGGGCAGGTTTTTTGGCTTCTTCCCAGGTCTCGCTTAGACCTGGGCACCTAGGAGGTCACGCAGCTATAGGAAGACTTGTGGCTGTGGCATCTTGCACAAGGTGACGGAGGTAGCATAATCTCTGGTGGGGACAAACACCCTGGGCTCTGGGACTGTGGCAACTTGGGTGGAAATCCAGACTACGACGTGCCAGACAGGCACACTGGCCAAATGACTGCCCACCCCGTGCTTCTCTCTAGCTCCATCTCGTTCATAGGGTTTCACGGCTTGGTACGACTGGTTAGGAAAAGGGGCCACGTGTGGAGCAGGTGCTTCATGATGTGAAATTCCACTTTCCCTTTTCCAAATCCCTTAGAACTTAACTATGTTCCTTGTATCAGGGAGCTAAAGAGATTTGCAAAATTGGCACAGAGACTCTTGGACAATTAAAACACAAACTTAAAAACATATGCTTGACTCCATCTTTGATTTAGCTTCGCTTTATCCACAGTCAGAGAACATCCCAGCAGCCCACCTTGACGCGATGCTTGTGTGGAGAGACCGGCTGTTTGTTGTGTCCTGGGTAGAATCCCTGGCCTTCCGGTCGAAGCACTCCTCCTACTCGTTGGCTATTTTGTTCAGGAGAAGGGGAACCAAACTGCCTTGGAATCTAGGTCAGGGCATATGATTCATGCCTGGTTTTGGAAACTGGCTCAAAGCTGTCCAAGGAGACTCAAACTAGAAGTTTTCTGGCACAGGAGACGAAAAAAAAAAAAAAAACCACGTTATTTTGCATTGAAGTTGCTAAGCCTAGAGCTTCTGAGTGCCATCAGGAATGGCAGAGTCCCCTGAGAGGGGAGTTGACACAGAAGGAAGCTTAGGTGGGTGAGAAGTCCTAACAATATTATTTGAACTCCTAGATCCATAGGAGGTTAATGTAAAATCTATTTTTTTTTTTACCATGAATCAAGTATTTCTCTTTCCACCTTTTTGTTGCCAATCTATTTACATCTTTGAATCTGAGGTAGGTTGCTTGTACGCTGTATTCAGTTTGGCAATGTTTTTTTTTTTTTTTAAATCCATATTGCTAATCCCTCTACCTTTTTAATAGAGTGTTTAATCCAGTTACATTTAGTATAATTATTGATAATGCAGGATTTATGTCTGCCATTTTGCTATTTATTTTCAGTATATCTCATGTCTTTTTACATTCTTGATTCCCTCATTACAGACTCCTTTTCCTGTTAAACAGACTTTCCTGTTTACCATTTTACTTTCTTCTTGTTTCTTTTACAATGTAATTTTCTTAGTGGTTGTCATGGAGATTGCAATTAACATCTCAACTTAAGATAACCTAATTCAAATTGAGGTTAACTTTAATGGTATATAGAAACTCTGCATCAGATAAAGCACCATTCCCTTCTTCTTCCTCTGTGCAATTATTGTAATACAAATTAAATTTTTACTTACTGTAAGCAACTGACGGTTTTATCATTATTGCTTTATGTAGTTTTCTTTTAAACCAGATAGGAGAAGAAAATGCCAACCCCAAAACCCACTTACATTGTCCTGAATATTTACTTTTGTGTTTACTGTCATTGGTATGAATCAATAATTTCTTTTATTTTTTCATGAAGAGTTTGAAGTTCGATTCTTTGTAACCCTAAGTGTCCTATGTGATAGAGCAGGCCAAAGGGGGCTTCTGAGAAGGGCAGTGGGCATAGCTTAGAGTGTACTATCTCCCGTACACACCTATCTTTCTGCTTTGTAGCCAGAGACATCATTTTTTATGAAGTATAGTGGATTATTATAAGATTCTTTTTACTTGGACTAATCTACATCCTCTAATTTAAGAAAGGAACTTTTGAATAATAGACTTGTGTTGATGAAAGTGACATAGATTCTCTTCTATTCTTTACATTGAGTGTAATTCACCCCCCCCATCCCCCCCACACACACCCTGACTAGGCTCTTCTTAGTGACTTGCATGATCAATAGAATGTGGCAGAAATTACCTTCTGGGGTTTCTGAGACTTGGTCTAAAGAGGCCTTGTGGCTGCTGCCTGGGTCCTGAGGAATGCTCACTTTGGAGGTCCTGAGCCATCATATGAGTCCCACTATCTTGATGCCATGCCATTCTGGGGAAGCCACACGCAGATGTTCCAGGTGACAGATCCAGCAGAGTCCAGACTTCTGGTCATCCCTGCCAAGCCTCAGACCACCGAAGCTGTCACACCCTCCATACCATCTCATCTACCAGCAGAATAGCAGCTCACGGCCCCTCCAGACGAGGGATGAGCGGGGAAGATGAGCATCTAGGCCTTGCTGAGTTCCTGGCCCATGGAATCAAAGTCATGCTTTAAGCCACTGTGTGCTGGGCACAACTAGTTATGGAGCAGTAGACTAGGAATCAAGGTGGTGTGACATCTGGACCAGGCAGAGGGACTGCTAGAAACCATTCACACTGGGGTCTCAAACCCAAGTGCCAGCAAGGGCCACCCAGGCAGGTAATGGAAATGAATGAATGATCTGGGGGAGGGAGGATTTGTGTAAACCAGAGAGTGTGTCGTGTCTGGGGAGCAAGGCCAGCTGCTGCCCTAGGGGGACATGCATCTAGCCTTGGTAGACTTTTTAAGAGCAACCAGAGTTTGTAATGCAAAAATCCTTGAGTTTTTCTTTTCTTTCTTCTCTCTCTCTCTAGCAGTGTTGGGGAAAATTCCGTAATTTTTAACGGCTGAGAAGTAATTAATAACAATCATAACGCTGCCTCGCAAGCCAAGTCACACACACTTGCTGGCTGCCCTTTCTTCTCTGCTACCACTTTGTGACCTCAGATCTGGCTCCATGCCCTCGAGTGTAAGATGAGGAAACAGGAGTCTAGGGAGGGGCATGCCTTGCTCTAGGTTCCCCTGTGCATGTTACTGTCTTAAAGCTCCCTAGACCCACGTCTCCACCTCCAGATTCAGGGCTCTTGTCCCTGTCCCGTACTGCTTGGTTAGGACAGAGACTTCACAGACAGGTGGTCCTCCTGGGGCTTCTTAGGTTTAGCCCAAGTAAAATGATACCACCCAGGGGCCTCATCAAGCTCTCAGAGTGAACTTTCCAGAATCAGCAGAGCCACAGCTCATCACTCTGGGAATGCCCATGTCACTGTGCAATGGGGCAGGGGTGGAATCTCTGGCCCATACCAGGGCTTCGCTGAGAGCAGCGAGATTTTCTGTCTCTTATTTGTCCCACCTATTTTATGGCAAAGAACATAATCGAATGACCTAGCTCATCAACTTGTTGGTGTGGCTCACTTGATAACTTGCTTAGCTAGTCTGCTCCCAATTGGCCTTCCTCTGCAGAGATGACTTGTGCTCTCTGGGTTGCATAGACCCTCCCAGCCCCTGAATCATGTGTTCATCTATCTGATGCTCTGAAGACCCCCGCATTATTTTACTAGCATAGGTTAAGTGTACAACTAAGAATCCCAGACTTTCAGTACCGTAACATAACGGCTAATAATAATAAATGTTCCTGGGTGTGTAGGATAAATAGCTCCTTGGGGCCTTCCAAATGGAGTTTTGGGGACCAGGCTTCTTCCATCTCATGTCTCTGATGCCACCTTGAAGCACTTCCTTCCCACAGTCATCCATGGAGAGCTGTCCCAGAGGGCTTGTTATTGTCTTGCTTTTAGAGTCTGAGCCTGGACATCCCTGTGAGCACATCAGTTCTGCTCACATGCCATTGGCCAGAACCAAGTCATGTGGCCCATTCTACTGCAAGGGATGCTGGGAAATGTAGTTTAGGTGTGTGTCCAGGAGAAAAGGGAAGGAGTATGACATGCTTGTTCCCTGAAGCTGGTTTCATAAAGGAGACATGATGGCTGGGGCTAGGCTGAGAGCTTAAACCCCTCACCTCACAGGACAGGGCGGGATCATTATTTTTAAGCTTAGAGCTGCATGCTGTACCTGCCACAGAGAGACCCTGTGGGCTGAGGATGGTGCCCGGATTTTACCTTGTGGTTGAATTCAGAAGCAATAGTAATTAATTGCAGACCATCATTTGGAAATTGTCATAATATATATCAAAAGCTTGAGAGAGTGTAATTAAGTGGATGAACGTAGGCTGCTGATTCTAAGGAACGTGCTGCTAATAATCACTAACATCTATTGAGTGCTTACTATACGCCAGGAACTGTTAATAGAAGCACTTTACAGAAGTTTACACATCTTAATAGAGAGATTCAAATGAGGCAAAGTCCAGGCTGGTCAGGGAAACCTCATTCACAGGAGGGTGTTGGAGTGGGACTAAAGGACTTTAGGATCAAGGTTAGAATGGAGGTCCTAGGACAAGGTCTATATCTAACACAATAGCCTCATGTCAGTGATACAAATGTTGGCTTTTGTGATCTTTGAAATACACACATGAACCAGCATTTGGCAAATACAGAAGAGGAAGAAAATCAACATCACGCACAGTAAAGCTTCCTGTATCCGGGGTTGTTTAGAGAAAAGCTAGAAACTTTCCTAAAATCCCCTAAATCATAGAGAGTCTCTCCTCAGTAGTCCCTTGCCCTGGTGGCCAGGAACATTAGGGAAAGAAAGCAAGAGAAACCAATGCCATCTGCTTCTCTCTTGCAGTGAGTCAAAGTGCACAGCTATTTGGCACTTGGCAAAACCTTGGGTGAGCAATAGTATTCAAAGCTCAAATCCTCCCATTTCCCCAGGGAGAACACAGGAGGCAGATGGTCTCAGAGCCAAGCAGGTGCTTCCAGGAATGTTTTCAGTCTGTTTCCTTGTTCTATTTAACCCTTTCCTGGCTCTTTGCAGAGCATGCATATTTCTGGATGTCTCTGGGTGGGGGAGGAGTAGGTAGCTTCCACGGGTGCCCCGCCCCCACCCTGCACCCTTCTCTGCACTCGCCACGTCCTATTCCCTCAGGTCAGAAGAAGGCAACAGATAAACTGTTTCCAGTTAGATCGAAGTTTTCTTAATGGAATATCCCTACTAAGAATCTTGAACCCTGGAAGAAAGGATGACAGGTGGCAATGTCCACGCCAAACACAGATGGCAGACTGTCACTGGATTCCAGATACCAGCGAGATACCCAGATCTCTGTGTGGACAGCAGGCACTTCCACCAGGCACCAAAACCGATGCTAGGAACCGTTTCCATAGCCACAGGGGTTGCCGATGACAGGCCAGACCAGGTTGCCTGGTTGTGGTATGAAGAGCACAGCGTGGGGTCCAGATGGCCTTGAGCCATGCCCTTGACGATGTGAGATGCCTTATAAAAAGTGAGGTCCAGGTTGAGGAGCCCTAATCTGGATATCTGAAATCTAAAATGCGCCAAAACTTTTTGAGCACTGATCTGACACCTCAAGTGGAAAATCCCACACCCTCAAATTTTGCTTTGTGAACAAAAAATAATTTAAAATACTGTATAAAATCAAATCATCTTCAGGCTACCAGTAGAAGTTGTATATGAAACATAAATGAATTTTGTGTCTAAGACTTGATCATCCTCAAAATTACTCATTATGTATATGCAGATATTAAAAAAAAATCCAAGATCTGAAACATGGCTGGTGCCAAGAGTTCCTGGTAGCGGGCACCTGACCTGGGTGGGCACCTGACCTGGGTGCCTGTTTCCCAAATGAAGCTCTGTTTCTGATTTCCTGCAGAGAGGCCCTGATGATGAAGGAGCTCATCACCTTCCCCGGCCATCTGTGGGACATTAGCTTGGCGTGTGGGGACAGAGGAGTTTCCTGGACAGAGACTTAAAGGAAATTAGGGGCAAGATGGCCAGAGAAGGGAAGGGGACTTCCCAGGCCAGGGCACAGAGTGACAGAAGTGGCCTGGGGGCCTTGTTTAGGGTTCAAAGTGGTTCTGGAGCCTGTGTGCTTTGGAGGCTGAGCAGACCCAGCGGGAGAGGTCAATATCCCCGGGGGGGCGGTGGAGGAAACGGCTTCACGGCTGGATCCCTCGTGCCCTGCTCCGGCTCCTGGCTATAGCGGGGCTGTGCACGGGGCTGCCAGCCAGCGCACTCGCCCTTGGGAGTGGACAAGGTCTCTGGGGAGCTGAGGGTCTGGGGTAGCTCTGTGGGGCGGGGCGGTGAGCAAAGCAGAGAGGGCTGTGTGTCCCTGGGCGCCTGGCCAGGCCAGGCCTGGGGGTAACCGGTGCCCTCTGCTCTCTATGCCGAGACACACGATGCAACCAACCAGCCCCAGGGCCCCGGCATCCACACACCTTCCAGACCCAGAAATTTAGGAGCCCAAAGGCAGCAGCCACCAACTGGCTGGAACCAGAGGGTGAGAGGAAAGGGACTTGCCATTCCTGCTTTCAGAATGTCACCCATGTGAAACTGACTCCATTTGTTGAGAGTTACTCAGGTGGCTCTGGTTTTCATGGGATCATGTGAACAAAGATAAGAAAAGAAAGAAAGAAAGAATTCACAGAAATGGACACATGGGTCACAGCAGCTGGCCCCTGTGTTTTCCTCCTCCCCCGCTTCCCTGGTGCCAACATCCCCCAGTCACCCCACACACAGGTGCCACATAGGTCTGTCCATGCTGCTGCAGGTCAGGACCCTTGTCGGCCCTTGGAGGCCCAACACTTGCTTTGCTCTGAGGGTCCTGGACCACCGTGTCCTGCCGTGACTTATGTGTGGCCTCTGAGTCGCTACTGGCCCTTCCTGTCCACGCAGCCACGGTTAATTGATGGTATTGCGCTTTCCCGCTGAGCTGGAGCCAGCCTGGGCATCCTCCGTGACACAGCAATCCAGGCAGCCAACCCCGATTGATTTGAGTTGGTGTAAGAGATAAAAACGATGTGTCATCCTGCATTTAAATCCTCTCTCCCCTCGTTCATCTGATTAGGGAGAGAGTGCAGAGGTTTGCTGTCGGGGTCCCCCCCCCTTGCCCACGAGATCTGCTTCCCATTAATCAAACAGAGAGCTTTGGCTCAGTGCAGAACAATGTAGGGGGCGGGGGTAGGCAGATATTGTAAGCTGCGCCCAATTCACACCCGGCCCATGCGAGCATCAGTGTGCACACGGTACAAACACACCTGCCTGACCCTCAGCGCCTGGGCAGCCGGTCTGCGAGAAAGGGAAACAGGTAAGAAGGACCCACCGGCAGGCGAGGGGGCTGTCACCCCCAGGGGTGTCTGTTTCTCTTTGGATTTAAGCTGAGGAATGAGGCCAAGTCCTGGAGAGTCCAACCCCTCAAGCTGCCAGGCAGGACGCAAGTGACAGGGCCACCCAGTTTGAGAAGACAAAAAGGAACCAAGGGTTGCCATAGTGCCCTTGTCTTCAAGTTTGGGTCTTTCAGAGTTAGCCAGCTGTAAGGCCCTGCGAAGACCGGGGCCCATTTTGAACTCAGATGCCATTCCAGGGTTGCTTCCTGGTTCCCTCAAATATTCTGCAAATACTTATGGAATATCCACTAAGAACTCTGTGCTGTACCAGGTTCTGGAAATACTTCTATAAACAAGAGGGACCCAGTCCTGCCTTCAGGGAACCCACAGGCCCACAGGAGAGCCTGAAATAAACAGGAATGGTGAAATTCAATGAGGTCCAAAGGAACGTCCCAGAAATACAGGCTCGTGCATTTCCATAAGGTATCTCAAACTCACGGCCTGGCCTGAAATCACGAAGTGGAATCACGCCAACATCCATTCACCTCTGCTCCTGGAAGCCAGGACCGAGACCCAGGACCAAACCCATATCAGAGAGCCCGGTCTGTTGAGGTGGTCTCTGGCTCCCGGCCTGTTGTTCCTTCAACCATGATTTATTGAACCTCAGCTCTAACGGTGCTCTTTCTTTTTCAGCAAAATCTGTTCAGAGAGTTCACAGAAAATGACCATTTGCCATTACAATCAAAACCCTCCGAGCTGGAGGGGCAGAAAGGGGACATGGTGGTCCTTGACCTTGAGGAGATGGGTCCGGCGGAGTTCCTCTGGCTCGAGTGACTCATCACGTCTCTGTGGAAAGCTCATTTCTAAAGCACAGTCACACGTGAGCACCTCCAGCTGACCTGCAGGTTGGGAGAATGAGTGTTTGCTGTGGAGTTGTGGAGGACACCTATTGCTTTCGGTGGAATGACCAGGCCAGGTTGGTTTATTCCTGCAGATCACTGCCGACATCCACTCCAAAAAGTGAATATTTCCAATCCTGGTAGAAGAGAATTTTATAATTTTTCCAAGATAGGACCCCCTCAAACCTCTTTGAAAACAACAATGAATACTGAACATGCCCATTTCATGAACTCGGCCTCCAAGACAGCCCCAGGGACGCTCACCTCCTGTCACTCCACACAGCTCCCTTCCGCATGGCCCATCTTCCATGAGACCAGATAATAAAAGACACAAGCATCTGTCTTGGACAGCATTGCTGGTGGGAGGCTCCCTCTGTAGAGGCCTGCTGTTGGGAGAGGCCCAGGTCAGGAGGACCCAGCCTTCCGGCCTCTACTACAGCCCCATCCAAGCTTGACCACAGCCGCATGAGAGACCCTGAGCCAGAGGCACCCAGAGAAGCTTCCCTCAGATCTCTGACACTCAGAAGCTAATACATTCTTGCTGTTTTAAGCAGCTAAGTTTGGGAGGGAATGTGTTATACAGCAATAGGTAACTAATGCACAACTCTCTCGTTTGCTTCTCTGACCAGGGATGGTTAACACCTCCACAGTCCAGAGGAGACCATATTCTTCTTTCCTCCCTCCCTCCATCCATCCCTTCCTCTCTCTCTCTCTCTCTCTCTCTCTCTTTCTTTTCTTTTCTCTCCTCCTCCTCCTCCTCCTGCTCCTACTTCCTCTTCATCCAAGTGCAGTAAAAACTGAATAGGTGATTTATTTGCCAGTACGCATTTTTGTGAGTGGGGACTTTGCAATCCTCAGTAATGTACATGCCCCATCGCCAGTAAAATTCATTTATGTATTAAGTCCTGGGCTCCCATTAACTAGGGGAAAGACGGTGCCCATGGGATGGCACTCGGAGGTGGATAAGCACATTCTCTCCTTCTATATGTGATCCCAATACAGGATAGAAAGTTGTAGAAGCTCTGGGGAACTTAGAAGAGAAGGAGGCACAGCATCCTTGCCCTCGCGGAGCTATTTGGAATCTAGCGAAAGAGAGGACATTTCTAAATCAGAAACAAATAAATAGGACACTCTCAGCACTGAGTTGAAACCTGATATTTTTATGACAACTGAATGGCTATATGGTTGTTAAAAATACTAACCACCATGTGACATTTATGTAAGTATGAAATAATTGCTAGATTCTTATTTTTATTATTATTTTTTAAATGTTTCCCAGGTTTCAACAACTTATTGGGGAAAAACACCCCAAACGAAGCAAAACAATAGCATCAACAAAAGCCCTCTGTTCCCACCCTTTGGAGAAACCACACCTCTTTCCCCTGGCTCCCTACTGCACATATAGAAAATTAATCCAAAATGTCTCAATTCTGTAAATCTCCATGGAGGATTTCCTAGATTGGCTTATACCACCCTATTGTCCGGTTGAAGGAAAGGGCTCATTGCATGTGAAACACACCAGAACCTCTCCATAATACTGTCCTAAAAATGCATTGCTAGAGCAGCTTCTTTTTTTGCAAGGCCCTTTTATGTCTTTGTTGAATATGGTAATAGGAGAAGCTACAGAAGAAATTCTGTGTGGTTCCCCTCTGTTCATCTTCTTAGTCTGGGCTCATGGTAGACAGACTATTGAATATAGGGTGCATGTGGTGGGCAGAGTTGAAATCCGTGGTAGACCAGATGTCCTAAACTAGTACTGTTACAAAAAAATTAACTGAATTTGGTATGTGCTATGTGGCTGTTGTTGATGTTGTTATTGTTTTTAATTAAGCAATAATTGAAAAATTGCATTCTCAATTATTACCTTTATACTGCAGCTTTAAAGGAGCACTTAAAAATCTCTTAGAAAAAAGAAATATTTATCCGTACACGTTTCCATCAAAAATGGGAAAATCAAAAGCAGGGATGCATAGTTCAAGAGGGATGGGAATTGGCCTGCTTTTCTCATTATCATTGCTCGTCTGGCCTCTGTAGGCATCTAAGTCTGTGACCCCAGCAACAGATCCAAGAAAGCTCTTTCTCAGGACTCCTGGGAATCCCTCGATGCTTGGTCCTCACTGTAGCATATAAACTCCCCCATAAAACTCAGTCAAGGGTAACTTAAGCAGAGTGATTGCACATGTGAAGAGAGAAGAAATTGGGAAGAGGTAGTCATGCTGTGCTGTCAGTCAGGGTTACTGACCCTTCCCCACCCACTCATTTCACATGCTTCCAGCCGAGGCCACTTGATACACAGAGAAGGCCAAGGCCTAGTCATGGATCCAAACCTGAAGGTCCATAGTGACTGATTCCTGGTCCTGTGGACCTTCTGTTTGTCTTTGCATCCCAGATGCACTGGGCTTTGATAAGTGGATTCTCATAGGGAAAAGCAAAACCAATTGTTTTTTTTTTTTTGGTGGGACTTCTGGGGATTGAACCCAAGGCCTCGTGCATGCTAGGCAAGTGCTCTACCATTGAGCCACACCTCTGCCCCCCAAAACTAAACATTTTTTAAAAAATTAAAAATAACTCTACAGTGATTATTAGCATTGTCATGAGATGACCAGAGGCCCTAGGCATGGAGGAGAAAGCAGATACTCAGAGAGGGCATGAGACAGGAGACTCCTGGCTTTCAAGGTCAACAGTGGGTCATGATGCAGGTGAGCACTGACCATTTCCACAGAGCACTTGGGGGCAGAGCCCCAGAGTAGGGCCCACGGTAGAATGGATCGGCCTATTTTTATTTATTTATTTATCCTCATTATTTATTTCTCACCATTTCCTATTAACCAACCAGTATACTTTAATGTGAAGAACTGAGATTTAAGGAGGAAGATGTAGAAGAGGAACTGATTGCCAAATACTGTCTGCGGGCTGATACCACACCAGGCACCTCCCCTGCCTCCTCCTACCATGAGAGGCAGGGGTGACTTGCCTCCTTCAGATAATGTGAGACTTGGAAGGTAGTAAGCGAATCCTCAGCTCTCCTTGGTATGATGAAGGTCCCGCCCAGTGTGACCTCAGGGAAGGAGGTTAGGATTCTGGATACCACTTGCTTTTCCTTTCCCGCCACAATTTCTTCCTACTTGTGCGTGTCTCCTGTTCATCTTTCAAGACCCAGGCCCATTCTTCCCCGAAACATCAGCTCACGCTGACATCTCCCTTCTCCAGCCACTTTGGTGTTTGAAGAAATACTCAATCTGTAAATGTCTGTTCTGCACAACTGAGCACTTTGTTACATTGGTGGAAAGTGCTGTGATATACAGTGCTGCCTTGGGTTTTAATCATCTTTTGCGAGGTATTCTGTCTCTTCAGCTTCTCCTGTGCAGGGATGGTCTCAGACTTTATTTTTAGCATCTCTTCATTATGTCTGTGCATTTGGTGTGTGTGTGTGTGTGTGTGTGTGTGTCTATTGGCTTCCTAGAAAACACCTGCCCTTCCCGAAGCATTCGAGTTTCCTTTGGGGGAATTACCAACTCCCCATCATGCATGGTTTTAGAGAGAAGGTCAATTACAGACAGTGATCTTGGATTTGGGAAACCAGAGAGACTGGATCCTACCTCTCAACATAGGAGGAATTAAGCCTATGACCTAAGTTCAGCCAGTTGGATGCTTTCTTCTGAGGACCAAAGACCCAGCTGGTGATCCCTTATTGCCATAGCAACATGCCCATCAGGTCTTCCCGTCTTGAATGCAGGGCTGGGCTTCCTGCTACCCAATCCTCCCTGTGACCTTGGCTGTGCCTCAGTCTAGGCCTGGTTCTCCAGCATGTGTTAACTTGACTGGGCCACAGGGTGCCCAGACAATTGGTTAAACATATTTTTGGTGTGTCTGTGTGAGTAACTCTGAATGAGATTAGCATTTGAATCTATGGGCTGAATAAAGCAGATGACTCTCCTCGGGATGGGTGGCCTCCTCTGATCTCCTGAGGGCCTGGATAAGAACAAAAGGACTAGAAAGGAAGATTTCACTCGGCCTGTCTCCAGCCTGTGAAATCAGTCTTCTTCTGCCCTGGGCTTTGGATTTGGACTTGACCTAGAATTTACAGCATAGCTCTCCTGGTTCTCAGACCTTGAGACTTGGACTGGCCTCTCTCATCCTCTCTTGAGCTTGTCCAGATCTTCAGCAGATCCTGGGCCTTCTTAGCCCCATAATCACCAGCAGTCAAGAAATTCCTCCTAACATCTCTCTCCCTATGTCCCTAAACAACTGATCTGTCTCCGTTCTGTCCTCAGAACCTAGATTGACACATCCAGCCTCCCACCAACTCTGTGGGTCCAGACACCTTCCCCAGACTTGCCCTTTACTTTTAGTTGGTTTCAGTCCTCTGTGATACAGGCTCCAGGGAAACAGAGTTCTGAGCTGGGCACAGGTGGGCAGGCTAAGTATGGATCTTGTGGGTTGCCTTTTTGAAGGACCAATACCATTTCTAGGCAGCAAGTATGGTGAAGCTCTGACCCCGCATCAGAGCCACGAGGATGAGGGGGCAGGGGCTGTGTCTGGGGCAACCCTTGGGGGTCTCTTTCCCACCTCTCCTTTGCAAACCCAAATAGCCTTACCTGCTTTCCCTGCATTGAACATTGGGTTCCACAGTGTGGGAAAGTGGTAGGTGGGGAGCTTTTCCAGCCCACAGGTAGGAAGCTCTGGGTAAGTCAAGGGCCCTGTACTAGGTTTTCGGGATGCGGTATCCCATTCCTCAGATCCATCAGAAACTGGGAAAACAGAAATTCCATGTGAAGCAAGAGGGATGGAGAGGGGCCAGAAAAGGAGAGGACAGGTGTGGATAGACAGAGGGACGCTGCTGCCACACCTGCCCCAGCTCCTCCCAGGGCGCACTCTGGCTCATATTTGCATGAGAGAATTTGTCCACAAAGAGCAGATGGGAGCACCCCGTTAGAACCAGGCACAAAACCCTAAACCTCTTCCAAGAGACGCCATTCAGAACCTCACCTGGGCAAAACACTGTCACCACGATTTAACTTAAAGCTGGGAATGTACTCATTCATTATTATTATTATTATTATTTTAATCTTAGAATCAAAGAGGGTTTTTAGGCTTATGAAACTCACAAATTTTATCCAAGTGCATTTGAAATAGTGGAGATGAGGTCAGGGAGGAGTCAACTCTTGGAGGCAGCCTGATGCTCAAAGAAAATCAAACAAACAAAAAAACCTGTGGCAAGATGTCCCTGATGTGGGAATATCCCTGTTTCTAGTGAATATTGGCTGAAGACTCTAAAATTCAAGTTTTTCCCTCATCCCAAGTGAAATTCTCCAAATAATCCCTGAAGGACACTTCGGGGTGGCCAGGTCTCTGCCTCTTGGGAAACGTGTCCACAGATGTTGAAAGCTCTGCATTTCCTGTCTCCTGAAAAATGCCCTTGTGCACAGGGACACGTGGTTTTGTGCCGAGTGTCATTTAGGTCACTTGTCCTACTCCTGCAGCCGAGGGAAGCGTGGGAGAGCCGTGAAGAGCCTCTAAGCTGGAGGCAGCACAAGAACATCAGCCAAGTTTCTGAGGGTAACAGCAAAAATTTCCTCTGGACTTGTTCTCGGGGTCTGAACAAATCTCGTCTCTAGGAAAAGTTTCAAGCAACCAAAGCAGAGGGATTGATGTGGTCAGAAGCAGATGCAAGAGGAGCCACAGGCTGCCAGCAGCCACTAAGGCGACTCGTGGGGTGGCTGACTTACTTGATAACGAAGCCAAGGGCTAAAGCCAACCCAGAAGAAATGAGCGATGAGAACAGGGAGGGACGGAGTCCTCATGGACGCCCGAGATCATGAATCCAGGTGTTCTGGATCCATCTCCCTTCAAACTTTCCAGTAATGGAAGCTGATCAAACACTTTGTTTGGAGTCCATTTGAGTTGGATTTTGGTCACTTTTTACCCATGTCCCCACCAACCATTCAAGAGGCAAGGAGCTGACAGGTCTCCAGCCTGAACCAGGTTCCAGCACTGCGACCCACGGTGGGGACGTCTCTTCTCCGGTCTCAGCTTCTCCACCTGCATAACAAAGGGGTTGGGTCAGGTGCCAATTTCACACTCCAGATTCCTCCAGTTCTCAAGCTCTGTGACAAGGTCACCAGTCACCCAGGAACGTCATAGGAGATGAGACCGTCATGGAGCGCGGAACGTGCAGGGTGCAGGCATCTCGTGTGGGTCATCTGGTCCTTCCTGTCTGCCTGCACCAAGTCCTGGGCTAGACTCTGCTTCCTCTGCCACCAGCTGCTCTGCACAGGGCCACCCCTGTGCCAACCCTCTCTTACTTCCTTGCTGGGGCTGGTGTCAAGAGATGTTGGCAAACCCCAAGGGGTGACTCCAGTTCAGAATGTGTGTTCAGTAGATTTGTTAAGCCAGGGGTGTCCAGAGCTCTTGCTTTGGTCTTTCTTGGCTCGCTTTTTAAAAGGGAAGTCCCCAGAAATACAGTCAGAATAGCCATGTGTCTCCTGCAAATGCGTCTTGGTGATGGAGGGTGCGCTGAGGTCTCTCCTGGTTACACGGAGGCAACATGGATGAGAACACAGCCTTCTCCATCATCCTTCCCACTGTCACTCTTGGCCCCGCCGCCTCCTCGCCCCACCGGGGTGGGGGTGGCACAGTGCGGTACCTTTCCTCCTGGCCACGGACTAGAAACATCAGACTTCATGCAAGAACACAAACTGCTCTGTGACTTAACCACTGGTCTGACCTTGAGCCAGTGTCCTGGTCCCCCTGGGCCTTAGGAAGATGGAAGGGGCAGTGCCCAAGGTGCTGGGAACCGGTCTCAGCCCATGGTTGCTGTTCAATCATGGTGACTGGCGGCTGTTGGGAATGACTTGTCGTGATTGGTGGGTGAACCCGCAGCTTGCTGCAGGGAGCCTCCTCACTTATCTTTCAAACTCAAGTCACAGCATCTCTGTGCCCCGAGCTGGCCCTGTCGCATTTGTCTGTGCCTTGGTTCCAGGGTATTTTTTTCCCCTCCGTTTTTCTTTCTCTAATGTAGGGAGGACAGAAATGAGTTCACGTCTCTCCTCATCGGCTCCCTGGCTGGATGTCTGTGGACAAGTTATTTATCTTCTTCAAGATTCTCCTCTTTCTTTTTTTTCCCAGCTGCAAAATGCAGATCAGGTCTGTTTTTTGGTTCTGCTGCCAGACTTCAAGGTGCAAAGCAGCCTGAGGACCCAGGACTGAGCCTGCTCCTGGAATGGGATCCACACGGGCTGGGCTTGGGGGCAAGTCCTGCCCAGAATCTGGCCTTTACAAGGACCCACCAGAGCCTATAAATATTTTTAAAAATATGTATTCGAGGGAAAACAGGCAAATATGGAGCACAGATGTACATTCCACAGGTACAGAAAGAAAAAATAAATAAAAGGAGACTTAAATGTCTAGCTCTCTGAAATGTAGTGGAAACAGCCTCTGAGGGGAGACCTGGAAGAGTGACCAGGGCCCACGGGGTGACCCCAGGACACTGGGTTCAGCAGCTCTTGTGTTCAGGAGTCTGTGGAGGAGGTTTTCCTCCTCCACATGTGAGGTGAGGTGGGGGCAAGGGTGAGTCAGCTTTATGTCACTGTAACCCGACAAGGTCAACTCAGAGGACGAAAGGCTTATTTTGGTTCACAGTTTCTGAGGTTTGAGTCCACGGTCAGCCGGCTCCCTTGCTCAGGGCCTCAGCTGAGGCAGAACATCACGGCACAAGGGCGTAGAAAAGGAGAGGGGTCAGCTCAGGGCAGCTGGGAACAGAGAGAGAGAGAATGAGAGCGCAACGGAGCTGGAGGGAAGAGAAGCCCAGCCCTGGAGAATCTGAGTTCTACCCCGGGGTCAGGGTGAACTGCAGGCACCACCCAAATAAAGGGCAGAAGGAAGAATCGGGCGCTGGGATGTTTGAGTGTTAAGAAGCAGGACTTTAATTCCTTTATGCTTTAATTTATAAAAGAAAGAGCTTCTGGATTTGAATTTCTCTCCAGAAATTATATAATGGGAGAAGAGTTCTATTCAAATATTGAATTTGAAGGGTTATCTAAAAAAACGATGGGGTCATCTTGATACAGTCGTTTCTTGCCTGCCCTCTGGGGCCCTCAGTGGACACGGGGCTGGGCATAACTGGAGACGGGAGATAGCACCGGGGACCGTGGAGCACAGTGGGCCCGTGGAGTTAATTTAATTACGTTGCTCCTTTTACAATTTAAGCAGCTTTGGGAGCCAGGGCTGAGCTGCCCGGTGGTGTTGCCGAGGGGCCCATGAGGAGCAGCAGCTGGTGCTGGCAGAGTGTTCTCAGGACTGACCTGCATGCCCTGATGGGGCTGATTTTCACCTCACACAGGTGTCTGCAGAACAGGTTGATCATGAACTTGATGTTCAAATCCTCCAGCTTGAGACAGACATAAGCTGGGGAATTACTTTCCTGCAGGGACTGTGGAGACAAGCCGGTCATTTCTTGGCGTCTCCACCCATCTGGGTCTACTGCACACCCGGGGGCAAGGAACTCAGCACCGTGGGCTCCGTCCTTCTGTCCAGGGTCCTTCTTAAGGACTGGAATGGTTTTTGGAACCTTCTCTCTCACTCTGAAGCTTCTGGGTTGCCCTGAGCCCTGTTTGGGAGATGGGCCTTGTCAGTTCTGCCTGTGGATCAGGTTAATTCTAGAGTCAAGAATTAGGAAGCTCATTGTGGGTGTCCCTCTTGGGGCCCTCCAACCACCTCTCAGTGCCCAAGCAGACACTGGGGCTGTGGGCTGGGTAGGTGTCCTCTCGGGGTCTGCGTGGAAGGTGTGAGTTCCAGGGGAATGTGGGACTCTACCGGTCCTCTCTCTCTCTCCTCCTGGTTCATGATGTGAGCGGTTTGCTCAACACATGATCCCCACCATTGCCAGGGGCCCAAAGCCAGCCAGCTGCCTGGTCTTGGACTGGAACATCCAGAACCCCAAGCTAAGCAACCCATTTGGATCTCCAGGTGCCAGGATTGGTGGGTCACTATGTCTGCGCCTCACTGACTCTGAGCATGGAGTCAGGGTTAAGGGATAAACCAGTGTTGCCCAGAAAGCCCCCCACCCAGGCATCGGGGTCTGGGGACAGAGCTGAGATCATATGGCATTTCTCAGACTCATGGGGGACTCAAAGAGGAGGGGAAAATACCAGATGCTGAATCTTAGAGCTAACACCAGTTTGGACCCAGCGTCCAGCACAGCCACAGCACAAGGGCACCCAAGGCACGTCACCACCAGAATCTTCCCTCCTAATAACCTTGGAAGGTTCTAAGAGAGAAAGTTTCCTATTTTTTTTTCTGACAATTACCTTGAAACATGTTATGCATTTCTCAAGAAAAATTTTAATTTATTTTCATTAAAATCATGTATTTAGGGTTTTTTTACTTTCTTTCTTTTTTTTTTTTGGAGATGGGATAAGAGAGTAAGTGACCCCCGAAGAGAACATCAAGCGAGCTTCATATCCCCGTGGGTTTTGCCTGGGTTTCCCTAAGGGCTGTGTGTTGCTAAGGTCTGCACCGGAGGCTTTTGCAATTCTAAGTGTGAGAGGTTCTCTGAGCCCAAACCCCACACTGTGAAGTCTGTCAAGAAGCTCTCTACTCCTCGGTCTATACCCAAAGGAATTAAAAACAGCATCCTACAGGGACACAGCCACATAAATGTTTATAACAGCACAATTCACAATAGCTAAACTGTGGAGCCAACCTGGATGCCCTTCAGTGGATGAACGGATTAAAAAAATGTGGCCTATATACACAATGGAATATTACTCAGCAATAAAAGAGAATAAAATCATGGCATGTGCAGGTAAATCGATGAGTTGAGGAGATAATGCTAAGTGAAGTTAGCCAATCTCAAAAAACCAAATGCTGAATGTTTTCTCTGATAGAAGGAGGCTGATTCATAGTGGGGTAGGGAGGGGGAGCGTGGAAGGAATAGATGAACTCTAGGTAGGGCAGAGGGGTGGGAGGGGAAGGGAGGGGGCAGGGGGTTAGAAATGATGGTGGAAGTACATGTATGAAGACACGAATTGGTGTTAGTATACTTTATATACAACCAGAGATATGAAAAATTGTGCTCTATATGTGTAATATGAATTGTAATATGCTCTGCTATCATATATACATTTTAAAAATTAAAAAAAATATTAAAAAAAGAAAAGAAAAAAAGAAGCTCTACCATTGAAATCTAGATGAATTTTAAAAATTCTACTCTGCAGTTAACCAAACAGTAGGGGAGACAAGAGACCTTCCAATTTACCTGTCTCCACCTTGAGCGAGATCTTGTAATTTCTCAGGAAGGACAGTGTCTGAGGTTTAATTTTTTTTTTTTTTTGGCCCTCAAAGGACAATCAAAGCCCCAGTGAACTCAGACCCAAAGTGCAAAATCGAGGAGCAATCCTGCTATCAAATTAGCCAGAAAAACACGCCACTTTGGCAGCAGGAAAACCCATCTGTAATTAGAATTCTAATGAAGGCAGCAAAATCCGCAGGTCACATGAATAAAGGATGTACCTTTAATGCCTCCACATCCCCGTGGGAGGCTCGGGAGGAGTGAGTCACTGGGAATTAGCTTGAGGAATGGAGAAAACATGCTCCCTCCATTAATGACATCTCACCTTATCTTCCCATCCCAGTTAATACCATAATTGCACCCCACCGGAGCCCTGCAGGACGGGCAGGAAGGCCAGCGCCTCCAATCCAGTGCTGCTCTCTCCAGCTCTTTCCAAGGACAGGGGGGCTCCTGATGGAAGGATTTCCGTTTGCAGATGAGATGGGGTGCTCTTGATTTATGTTATCACTGGAGCAGAGCGCCATCCTCCATCTCTGGATGTGTCTTGTGTCTTATCTTCCAAGAGCTCCCACCCCCCCCCCCCCGGCCCACAGAGGTAGGCTGCTGGCTGGAACTTAATCAGGCAGCGTTTGAAGATCCGGTGGCCCTTCTGGCAGCCAGCCACCTTATCTCCTGGTGCAGAAATCCCTTGGGGGAGCCGTTCCCACGGAGCACCGGGATCTAATCGGGAGGGTCTTGAGATTTATTTTTTTTGATTTGCAAAACAAAACAACAGAGAACGAGCCCTTTCTTTCCATGTATTACCTTGGAGACCCCGATCACCTTTGGGGGAACCCAAACATGTCAGGTTGCAAGTCATCCTAAGGGGGCCTGGGGAGAAAGAGGTGGGGACCCGAGAGGTGCTTGACAGCTCAACACAGACGGCTCAACGAGACGGCCCAAGGGTGCATTGGTTCCTCAGAAGGGGACACTAAGAAGAAATAAATAATGCATTTCCAAGGAGGGGACTCCTGTGGCCGGCGTGTGTGTCCCCGGCAGCAGGGGCCCGCTCACCTGGAGACGCTATCTCTAGCCGAAGCTGTCCCAGGGTGGCAACGGGCAGGACCACGGTGCGTTAATAAAAGTGCTCTCAGTGGTGCTCGCCTTTCTGTACTCACGAAATCAGCCCACAGGGAACTTGGGGTGTCCTAACAAGAAAGTGTGGGACCCCAAATGCCAAGGCCAGAAGGGGCCTTCCTTCTTCTTATGCACGAGAGAAACAGAAGCCCAGGGCTGGTTCTCCTGCCACTGTCCTCTGCCTCCTTGAAGAGTCTGTGGCTCTGCAGCACCCAAACCTTCCGGCCCAGAAGGTCCAGCTGCAACCTCTCACAGACTGTTAGACAGCAGGGCCACCACGTCCCGGGCGATGATCTCAGAGCAGCAAAACCTAAATGTGTAGTGGTCTACCATGTGAGTCCCTGCTCCTGCAGCTAAAATGTCTTGCTGGCTTCTCTGAGCCCTGGAGTTTGACAGCATCAGCTTTGGTGGACAGAGAGTGATTTGTGCTCAAAAAGCCTTGGGTCAGCTGACTGAGCCAAACGGTCAAAATGAGCTTCTGCAGGATCCTGTCTTTTCTCTATGTGACACTTTGTAGTTTCCTACTGGCGTCCTCCACCATCCTCTCGTGATCCTCAACAGGATGAGATGAGCAGGGGAAGGCATTGTCACAGCCTCAGCTGGGTCACTTGGTGCCTTTGAGCCACCGAGACAAAGATGCCCCTTCCTCTGGGGGAACAAAACCTGGCTCAGCTGGACTTCACTTCCCATTAGCCCTCAGCTGGGCCCTCTTGTACAGGGCACAACCTGCCCAACCTCACACGGCGGTCCTGGGTACTCTGTCCATCTTTTAGGTGAAGAAATTAAGGCCCCAAAGGTCAATTGACTTGTGCCAAGTCATTTGTGTTACAGACCTGGCTCCTGCTCAGGTTCTCTTTGCTACACACATCCATCCTCCCGACTCTGGTCCTCCTTCACAGCAACAAATAGTGCCTTTCCCACTAATAAAATCCTGACACTCGGTGCACCTTCCTTCTCCCGTTCACGTCCCAACACCCTCCTGCTGAGCTGATCGAATGCCCCACGTGAAGCCGACTTGCAGGATCTGACTCATTCTGAAACATTCCCCCACAGCATTGAATCCTTTGAGCCTTTTCCGTCTTCAGCTGCAAACAACTAATTTGTGTTAAAATCCAAACACAACTGGATGAGAGTCACATAAACTGTCGCTTCTCAGACTGCGTCCTTGGTTCCAGATACTCCGGACTCGAGTGGCCCGGGAATCACCTGGAGGACTTGTTAGAACCACAGAGTTTCTGGTTCAGCAGGATTGGGGGCGGCCGAAGATCTGCATTTTAAAACAGCTCCTGGGCTCTGTAGGCAGTTCCAGAAAATGCTAAGAGCGATTCAGCCTGACTTTGTTTTGTTTTTGGTGGTGCTGGGGATTGAACCCAGGGCCTTGTGCATCAAGGCAAGCACTCTACCAACTGGGCTATATCCCCCACCTTCAGCCTGACTTTAGTCTTAGCTTATTTACCTTTTTTTTTTTTTTTCTCGGTGGTGGGGATCGAACCCAGGGCCTTGTGCCTGTTAGGCCTGAGCTCTAACAACTGTGCTACACCCCACCCTCGTTTATTTATTTATTTTTAAAATATCCTTATCTGTGTTCTCACAGAATGTTAATTCGGGAAGTAGACTTGGAAAAGCCAATCACCCGCCACAGCCCCTGACATCGCCTTTGAACTCCGTTTGTGAGTTGAGCCTTTAGTTATTTCAATGGACATTAAGTGCTGAAGATAGTCTAGGGCTCTTCAGGTTCTCGGGGATTCAGGACTGGGTCTTTGTCCTCAGGAGAACTCAGAGTCCTTGAACTCTATGTCCTTGTCCATCAGGGGCACAGAGAGGCAAACACACGGCCCCACCCCGTGGTTCGCACTCGGCTCTGCTTAAGAGAGTCGCCAGTTGGGCCTGGAGGCTGGGGTTGGGGGCTCAGGGAGTCCTCAACACCCGTCCGAGTCACTCAATTCCTTGAAGGCGATGACTTTCATGTCCCCAAGTCAGAGACCCAGACTCCTGACTTAACAGTGCCCTGGAATTCACAGAATGTGAGCGGTGACCAGGGTCAGCTTCCCGGACAAGCACCCTGGGCTCAGCTGCCCCATCTCCATGCGGAAGAGCCCCAGGGCAGTTCCGCACCACTGCTGCCCTGAAATTCGTCATAGTACTCATTCTTACCAACGCTTGGACCAGGGTGCTACCTTGTCATTTTGCACGGGGCCCTGCATGTGACAGAGCTGATTCTGATAGTGACTTCATCCGTCATTCCACAAACATCTTTTTGAGCTCAAGTGTCACACACCGAATCAGACATTGGAGGTTCTTGCTTCCAGCGGACGGGACTCCTGCCAGGAGCTGCCGACCGAAGGCAGAAGATAGATCCTTGGATCCACCTGGACAAGGCGGCGTGGGGAGTCCGGAGGAGAGCAGAGCCGGCCTGGACCTTCCTGCCCACAGGACATAAGTCATCCCCTCTGCAGCTTCCGGAGGACCGGAGTCCTTGCCAGTAACTGATGGGGAGGAGGAACCCAGGATCTCCCTCCCATGGAACAGCACCCACTTACCCAGCTCAGCGTTTGTCAAGGTCATGGTCATTAATGTGCATTTTTCCCCAGAAGTCTGTCAAGTAAGCCAGGTGGTCCTGTCACGGTAATAGATTTTATTTTTAAGTGGAAATAATTCCCTTCCCCGCCCCCTGAATAGCACTGAGTCTCCCTGACCATTTGAATACCATTTAACAAACATTGGACTTTATGAGGCCGAGTTGAGCCAGAGCAAAAACCCAGAGGATTTCAGGTGGTAGGGGGTTGATGTACCTGCAAGTCTGCGTTTTGTGCAGGACCCACGCAGGACTTGTACCTGGGAGGCTCTTCAATACAGATTGTCAGTCCCACTCAGCCCTGGAATCTGCCTCTATTATCTTTATTTGTTCTCCAAGTGATTCTTAAACACCTGGAAGTTTGCAGAGGTCCCCGGGAGCCTTCACGGGAGTAGATCAGTAGAACGTCAGGATTCACTGAGTGAATAATAACAAACACGGAGCTCTCGGACACACTCCCCGAGAGGGGAGTCCAACCCTCGCCTCCAGAAAGGAGGTGTGGAGCCAAGACCCACCCACCACACCACAGCAATGGCGGCAGAGCTCTCTGGCCACGCGCGCACTGTGGGCCAGGGAGACTTCAAACAAGGGTCATCAAGGGACGGACCCAAGAAATGGCTCTAGGCCTCCCACCTGGCACCAGGATAACGTCACTGACAGCCGTTACGTGGGGCTTCCACAGAAGAAATCACTTGAAGAAAGAGTGCTCTGTGGTTGGAAAACAATTTAGGTCCCGAAAGTTCCTAAGAGTCCGGGGAAGAGGGATTGGAGCGAGCCTTAGGATGAGAGGAGAGCAGCTCCTAGGCCCCAGCTCCTTCCCATCCCGGGGCCCTCAGCACGCATGCTCTACCTTCTGCCCACCTGTGCCATCTCCCGGTGCCCTGCCCTGGCGTCCACCTATAGGACTCCTCCTCCTCCTTCACATAAGCCCTTCTGGTCTCCTCCGCCAGAGTCCCTGCTTCTAGGGCTGAGGTTCACCCTGGCACTTGCTTCTCCCTTTACCCTCTTCCATGTCCCTCTTCCTGAAGGGACACTCAGCTCCCACTAGAGCTCCTGGTCACTGCTGTATTGCCAGAGCCAACCACCATGCCTGCCGGAGAGCCATCTGTGGTCACTGATTGACTTGATGGGTGGGGTGAACAGATGGATATGGGCGGAGCAGCAGATGGCACTCGAAGGGACGAGGCAAGATCATCAGGGGCACAGACGTGGATGGGCCACATGAGGAGTGGGCCAGACGTCACTGCTGCGGCTTCTCCAGCAAGCATTTATGGAGCACCTTTGGTGTGGCAGCACCCTTCGAGGTGCTGGGGACACCAGACAGATGAAGGGCTGGTGTTCTAGCAGGCGGATGGAAAACCACAGACCTAACAAATAAATAAGTGACGTGAGCCGTTGGAAGGCATGAAGTGCTTTGAAAGAGAAAGCAGAGAGCCAGGCCAGGGCTGGGAGCCGTGGGAGTGGGAGGTGGGGTGAGCCTGGGGTGCTCGGAAAGTGCAAGAACCGAAGGAGGCGCCAACCACGCAGGTACCTGGAGGGGGACCCCGGGCAGAAGGTGTGGGTGACAGAGAGAACCTGGAGCCCAGGTCTGTGAGGAAGAAACAGTACGAGGCCAGGTTGTCTGCTGGCAGGTGAGAGCCAAAGAGGGGAGAGGGTGTCCATCATATTGGACTTGGGAGGCCTGCGCCGCCCACATGGTAGCTATTGGTTCCACGGGACCATCTACACTTTAAATAATTAAAATGAAACGAAATTCCAACTGGAGTTCCTCCATTGTCTGAGCTACGTTTCAAGGGCTCAATGAGCACTTTGGATAGTGCAGGTCTAGAACATTCCTGCAGAAAGTTCCAAGTGGACGCGCATCGTACAGACGTTCACATTTATCCTGAGCTGAGGTGGGAGCCGTGAGGATTAGAGCAGGATGGTGTTCTGCCTTCTCTGTTGGGGGGACAGTCTAGGTGGTCAACACAGGGAACCCTGCCGTAGGCCAGTATGGCTGACACGTCAAGAATCCATGATGGCGGCCAGCAGCTGAGTGGTGAGGAGGGGTCGGAGGCTGGGTGTTTGAATGCACAGTCAAGGGGACTGGCTGTGGTCTGGATAAAGAGGGTGAAAAAAAGAAAGTGGGTGGGTGGGGGATAATGCCAAGGCCTCCATAGCTAGCAAGATGAGGTCCCCCTCTGGGGAATGGAAGGCCTTGGTGGGGCAAACCTGGGTGTGGAGGAAAACCTGGAGCTTAGTTTTCAGTTCCTGATGCCTCTCATGCCCCAGTGGAGACGTTCTGAGCAGGTGGCTGGATGTATGGACCCCGGTTCAGGAGAAGGGTGTCCAGGCCCTTCCACTAGGTGTAGGCGTTGGGCAGTTGTCAGAATATAAATGACAGTAAAGATCCAAGATGGCTGAGTCCCCCAGGGAGTGAAAACAGAATACCTATGAGAAGAAGGCGGGGGGTTGAGAGCTGGTGCTGGAAGAAACCTTCCCGTTGCAAAGAAGCTTCTATGTCGTGGGCCATGGGCATCTCTGGAAGATTTTCAGCAAGTGCATCAAGAGCCTGCCTGGCCTCTGCCACCATCTTATTCATCTTGCAAAGAGAAGATCATGCTCAGAGTGAAAGTCGATGTGTCCAGGGTAGCCACCAAAGACCCACGTGGAGGCTCCACAGCGGTCACTGTTCCCACCCAGTCCTGCTCAGTGCTGTCCCCACCCCTTCTCTTTGCCCTCCAGCCACAGCTGGCCGCCTTGTTTAAACACATCAGACCACCCCTGCCCGGGGCTTTGCACCAGACACCTGTGACTGCTTCCCCGTCCTCAGCCATCTCTCCTGCCCGCCTGGACGGCACTTCCTGTCCCCCCACTTATCTTTCTCCACCAGGGAGACCATGCATCTTGCATATTTGGTTTGGGGGGCATCCCCCTCATTGCAAAGTCTTCCCAGGATGGTGGGGAGCTCTGTTCCGTGTGCTCTGTTCCTCCGCTCATCTGGGCATGAGACGCGGCGCCTGACCCCCCCCTGGGTACTTGCAAGTGTCTGTGTTCATAACTCCCCCTGGAAACGTGCCGCCCCACCCCGAGGGGATCAGCACCTTGAGAGGCAGGGCACTGTGTCGCTCTGATGTCTCTTGGCCTCAGGGAAATAAGGACTTTGCCGGCTGCCTCACAGTCCCCCTGGGGGCCAGGGGGAATGCAAAGGGTAACAGGAAGGAGGGGACTTGGGGGAGAGCCGACTTTCCCAGGAGAGCCTCCACCTGGCGGCCGCCTTCCAGAGGATTCGAGAAAACGGGAACTTGTCACCCCATCTCCGAGCCGATGGCAGCTCCTCCTCCTCCCTGGCTTGTCCCTTCCTCAATTTCTTTTTTCCTGTCACTTCAATGCTGCCCTCGGTGACTCCTCTTAAATAGCCAGGGTAGAGGCACACAGGGCGGAGGTGTCAGGGCTTCTCTTTGAAGCCCGACCCGGCCACGTGCCGCCCGCACATGCCTCCCAGCACTGGGAGTGTCCCCAGCTTCTCATGTGTGACCTGCACACGGGCAGGGGACTGCTGCTCCTGGCAGGGGCGCAGCCTCTGAGAGGAGGCGGCAGGGGAAGGGAGGGGACAGGGAGGTGGCTTGATGATGCTCCCGCCTTCTCTCTCTCTCTCTCTCTTTTAAAGAAAATTACAGCAAATTGATCTTGTTGGGAAAAATTGCACAATTATCTTTACCTGCGAGGTTTCTGACTGCGGGGCGAGGCGGGGAGAGCAGATCAGCGAGGCCGGTCCTGCCGCCTGGTTCTCTTTGTCCGGCATAAAGCAGCGCTCCTGGTGATTAGGGAAAATTGCCCACCAGCCTTGGCGGGGACTTTGAGGGGAAGCCCAGGCCCCTCGACATGTGCATTTCACTGGCTTTGTTCCGAAAATGATCCTCCTCACGGTGGATATGCTCCAGCTCATGAGTTAAGGAGCCCTAATAGGCGGCCGCGGGAGGAGGGGGCGTCTCTGAGCCCGGGGAAGTGGCTCTTGGGTCCCACACTGACATGGCTATTCATGAAGGATCTAACATCAAGGGAACACAGGTGTTTTCAGAAGCAGCTTCCAGAGAAGCAGAGTGAAACAGGCAACTTCTTATCCGTTTCCCCTGGGGGACGAAAGGGCTCCGTCCAGGTGGCTAGTGACAGAAGGAGAATGGAACTGGAGATGACGATGATGATATTACTGAACTGAAATCGGCGGTGGGCGGGGCGGGGCTGGTGGTGTTTAGCTCAGTATCCGGGTTGAAAAGCAGAATCTGGAACCACGGAGACCTGAGCTCAGTCCTGTGGCCACCCCCCCACCTGGACAAGCGGCTGCCTGGGGCTTCCGTCCTCTCTGTCAAATGGGTGTAATTACAGTGCCACCTCCCAGGATTGCCTACAGACCCCGACAGGAAAACACGAACAGACACCTGGCACAAAACAAACAAACAAGACCTTCAATAGCTGCTGGAGGACACACCACCACCACCACCGTCATGGTCACTGTCATCATCATTTAATTGTGACTCCACCACTTACTGCCTGGGTGACTCGGGATAGGACATCCAGCCTGTTTGTGTGTGTGTGGGGGGGCATAGCTTAGCCCCCTTACCATAGCACAGTCATTCCATACACAGTCACTGTCCCTGTCCCTACTGGAAGATAAGGTCCCTGAGGTTCCAAGTGTTTTCTGAAGGTCAAAGAGTCAAGCTGGGCTCTCAGCTTCTGCCTTTAGCTGCAGGGTGCCAGAAGCAGCCCTGGGACTGACCTTGGGCATTCAGGACCCAGGGGGGTCAGGGAGTGGAGAAGGGACTCAGGGAGTGGGCAGTGGCCCACACAGGTCCATTGAGGGGCAGGACATCACTGCAGCAACGGGGCTTCAGCTCCCTGGGAGGCTGAGAGACCTTAAGGGACACATGAGTTCTTCAGCTGTCCCTCTTGGCTCATGTCCAGGGAGGTGGGTGTTGACCCTCCTTCCCACCCTGGCCAGGGCCTGAGCTTGGCTCCCGAGCACGACAATGTCCCGTCACATCGAGCAGTTCCACGTGTGGGCTGGAGGAGAGAGCTTGGGATTCTGTTTGATCATCAGCAAGCACAGAGGGGCAGGCTGGGGACAGCCACAGGCAGCGTTATTTGGTGGCCCAGGCTACAGCTGAAATGCTCAGGGTTGCGGTGCTCAGCAGGACTGGGCAAACGTAATGAGGGGCAGATGAGCACTGCAGACAATCAAGAACCCGAAAACTGCCAGGCATGGTGGCACACGCTGTCATCCCAGCAGCTCGGGAGGCTGAGGCAGGAGGATTGTGAGTTCAAAGCCAGCCTCTGCAACTCAGTGAGGCCCTAAGCAGCTCAGTGAGACCCTGTCTCTAAATAAAATACAAAATAGGGCTGGGGATGTGGCTCAGTGGTCGAGTGCCCCTGAGTTCAATCCCCAGTCCCCCCCTAATAAAAAAAAAAGAACCAGGAATCTGACCCCAGAGGGGTGGTGAAGCTGGCCGTCTGAGAAGGGTCAGGACTTGAGGACCGGGCTGGCAGGATGAACGGGACGTGGCAAACGCTGGCCGGGGTTCTAGCACGTGCAGGTGTGGTGTTAGAGGGGTGTGGTGCTGCCCTCATAACCCCGGGCACACCTGTGCGTGAGGAGGTGGCCTGGGCCCTGCTCGGCCAGACCTTCAGACCAGGTGCCTCGGGGACACGCGTGAGAAGCTCAGTGACAGCAGGAAGGGCCATTTGAGCCAGATGTTGGGTGATGGGTGGTGGCTGGGTGGGCACTGCAGGTGGCCACTGTGGGTCAAGGCATGGCCAGGCCATGGGGGTATTCTTTGTGGCCCTGTGTCCTTGACCCAGTGTGCAGTGGAAGAATATTCTGGAAAAAGCAATTGAAGACACCCAGTGGGGCTCCCTGAATGTCACGATAGGCAGGGGGCAAAACTGAAGTCCCTGGTGCCAGGCAAGGCCAGGGCCCCCTGAGGGACTCCTCCATCCTTCCTCTGTGGGCACAGGGGCTGGTGTGATGGGGAAGCCCCGGGCCAGGGTCCCAGCACATCCCCCGCCACACCAGATGCACATTCTTCTCCCCAAGCTGAAGCCAGGTCTCTTTTGGTCCCTCACCCTAAAAGCCCTGTCCATACTAAGGCTCCCCCAAAGTCCTTCCTGCCCCCCAAGGGGCAGCACTGTTCCCAGGTGGCTCTGTTGTCCACCTGTCTGGCTGGCTAGGCCAGGACCTGTCTGGTCTTTCAGGGGGCACACATCCACTGGAGATGACGACTGAGGTCTACTCCAAATGCCAAAGTAAATTCCCCCGTCCTCTTTTTACTTTTATCTTTCATGAGAATTGCCACCATTAAGCTACCAGAGTGGTGGGGGACAGGGCTCCGTGTGGCTCTGCTGGATGCCGTTGGCCAGCAGAACCCAACATACCCAGATCTCTCTGCCCAGTGACCCACAGCCCCGGGCCTGCCTTGGAGAGCAGCCACAGGGAGCTGTCCTTTCTCATAGGTCTCACCTCCCTTCTGAGGGGAGACCTCAAGGAACAGTGTGAATTACCTTCCAGCCACATCCCGTTTCTGTGGGAGCCTCTCAGCTGTTGCCAGAGGCCCCGAGAGCCCCCAGGGTTGCTGGAGGCCCCTCTCCTCTTGCACATGGCCATGGACATCTCGAGGTGGGAACTTCTAGCTGTTGAGCAGGGGCACAGGCACCTGCCAACCTCACGGCTGTCCTCTGGGGTTGGGTGTTCCCAGGGCAGACGCAGGGCAGACATGCTGGGTGGCAGCTGGCAGGGCTCCAGCAGTGGAGGGCTGAGCATCTCTGAATTTTATCCTGCAAACCAATAGTCTCCACATTTGATATTACTTTTGTTCCAAGGGCTGTGTACGAATGTGTTCTCTCCTGCGGTGTTACTCAGCTTGTCATCACTGTGACCAACACCTGAGAACAACAACTTAGAGGAGAAGAGATTTATTTTGGCTCCCAGTGGCAGAGATTTCAGTGCATGGCCAGCGGGCTCCGGAGCTCTGGGCCCGAGGGAGGCAGAATGTCGTGGTGGAACAAGCAAGCTCAGCCCGGGGCGGCCAGGGGACAGAGGGGAAGAGACCAGCGATAAGGTGGAGGGCACAGCCTTGGTGGCCGACTCCTCCCGCCCATGCCCAAGTGCCCCACCTTCCGCCACCTCCTGGTGGTCTATTTAGATCACGGATCCACCAGATGAATTAATCCACGGAGGAGGTCAGAGTCCCCGGGATCCAGTCATTTCCTGAAAGCCCTACCTCTGAACATTGCTGCCCTGGAGACCAGAACTTCAACCCAGGAGACTGGGGGGACTTTCCAGATCCAAGCCACAGTGCCCGCAGCCTCTTCAGTGAGTGTCATCTGGCCAGGTCTCCCCTCTTCCTTCCGGGCCTATTTCCCTGTTCCTCTCCTTGCCTTTGTCCCCAAGAGCCAGAAGAGAATGTCGAAGCGCATGTTACCAAGGGATCCTGGGCAGGGCCGTCCACAGCCAGAACCTTAACTGATGTGGCCGGTGAGCTCGGCTCACTCCCAGATCGGGGTAGGGACGGCAGGGATGGCACGTGGGTCCTCAGCACCCTCCTGACACACATCCTCGAAAGCATTCCTGGGTGACTCTTGCTGGCTCAGACAGGGGTTGGCTTCTGGGCCACCGTGGGAAGTGGCCAAGATGGAGCCAAGCAAGGGGCAGAGTGCAGCTCAGGATAGATGCTCAGAGCTCCTCCAAGGTCCCCCTCCTTTGGGGCTTGACAAAATGGCACAGGCTGGGTGGCCTAGACAACAGGAGCCGGGAGTCTGGGATCGGCTGCCAGCAGGGTGAGGCTCTGGGGGCCCCTTCCTGGCTTGCACCTAGACGGCTCCGTCCCACAGGGTCCCCACATGGCCTCCCGGGGGCCTAAGGCTGGGGAGAGACACCAGCCAGCTCTCTGGTGTCTCCTTAGATGAAGGCACCAATCTCATCATGAAGGTGCCACCCTCATGACCATGTCTAACCCCGGTGGCCTCCCAAAGGCCCATCTCCAATACCAGGACATCTGGGCTTAGAGGCTGACAGAAGAGTTGGGGGGACACAAACATGAGTCCATATTGTGGACTAGGGATGACCTAGAAATATATTATGTTGCGTGAAAGAAGATGGATACAGAGAGGACGGAGGACTATTTCAAATGAATTTCCAGCACAGGAGAAACTCCTCTGTGGTGACAGATCAGCAGAGAGGCTGTCCCCACAGAGAGCAGGAAGTGCCTGGAGAGGGGTGTAGGAGCTCTCTGTGAAGACAGATCCTCTGGGGCCTGTTTGGAGTTGTCTCACAGGGGGGTGTGTTCCCGGCTCCTCCACTGCACAATAAGCCGTGTGCTTTATTTTAAGAAAATTATACCTCAATAAAGACCAGCATTAAAAACAAACAAGCTGGGCTTTCAGAAGAGTGTCAGGAGATCCAGAGAGAACAAAAAGAGGGGTGTGTGTGTGTGTGTGTGTGCGTGCTTGTGTGTGTGTACACATCCACCTCCTCAACACATACAGCTGCATACACATGGCTGCCGAGAAAGACACCGCAACCAATCATAACGTCCCAAAGTGCCCAGGGTCCACCTCGACCGTCGGCAGGAGCCCTACGCCTCGGTGCACCAGGAGGGGAAACCACAAGTGCTTCTGGCCAAGGAGTTCCTGAGGCTGGGCGGGCAGAGCCAGCCTGGGAGGCTGGTGTCATTGAAGTGCCATCGCCCCCTAAGTTGTATCCCAGAGTGCAAGGGTTTTCTTTTCCATCCTGGATAAAAGAAAAAAAATGCCATTTTTCCCTGCTACGGAATCGAACGTGACTTAGGTTTCACCATCCATATAGTTGACATCACATGCCTTGGACAGCTCTACGCACGGTCCGTTCGAGAGTGGCTGGGAGCTGGAGGGAGACTGGTTAGTGTCCCCGTCTCTCCCTGCTGCTGGCAGGGACACTAGGAGAAGGCCGGAGTGGAGGGTGAGAGATGCCAACGTCACATGGCGCTTGATGTCATGTGGTTCTGGGAGCCCTCTGCTCTTCGTGTGGAGATGGGGTCCCCATTATCTGCTCACATCTTCCCTCCCGAGGTCCTTTTGTCCTCCCGGCAAGGGCTGGGACAGCCCCATGTCCCAGTAAAAACGTTGGCTTCACCCTTATTAGCTGTTTGGGTTTGGAGAATTAAGCGAATTTCTATGCAAAATGGATCCCCAGATGCCCACCTCTGACACCTCCTCTCAGGATTAACAAGATGGCCAGCACCACGGCCAGTAGGAGGCAGGAGCCCTGGACCCACTGTCCACATTGCCCCGTGACCCAGACCCGCTGGTTGATCCGTCTGTTTCTTCTTCGAGGTGCCCCTTCATCTGTCCACCCACCCACCCACCCGTTTACCCACTTACCCACTTGATGAGTGTTTATTGAGCAAGTATCCTCATGGATAGGGGCTGAATTCTTATTTGATCTGATTGAATACAATTTCTTTTAAAATCTGCTTTTCTCATGTTCCTCCTGTGTGTGTGTGTGTGTGTATATGTGTGAATATATATTTTATACCTGTGTGTATACACACACACACACACACACACACACACACACACACACACACATATATATATATATATATATATATATATATATATATTTTATACCTGTTTTCTGGTTGGAAGGGACATTTGAACATGGAGGGTGTCCTGCCGCAGGTCCACAGGCATCTAAGTCTCCACGTTCCCTCTTGACTGGGACTTGCCGAGCTCATTTATTAGCTTAAATTCCCGAGCTAGCCCTTCGAGAGTCGGGGAACGTTCAGGAAGAGCAGCGAACGTGCTAACTTGGTCTCCACAAATGAGCTCATTCTCCCTGGCAGACTTTAATTAAGCAGAGCTATCATACACGGCACTGAGGGACGGACATAAATCAGAATGTAAGGCTTACACGTGACCTTGCCAGGACCCTCGTTCAAACTTGATAGATTCCGGCCCAAGGAAGCCAGCCAAGCATTTATCGAACCCATGGAGTAGGGCGCGTGCCGATTGTCAACTTGAAAGAAATCCATCCCCGAGATCCCGAGCCGCAGCCCACTGCAGTGAGAAGCGTTTGGAGGCAAGGGTCTGAAGTTCATTACAGGCGGTCCACTTACTTGCTGGAGCAAGTAAGTGACTGTGTTGCCTTAGGTGCCAGAAGTGTCTAGAATTGGCTCTAGGGACATCTGTATCCAAGGGCTCAAGTTCTGTGCCCAGCACTCTGCCTTTCCCATGGGGGGGGGCACTATTTTTTCCTGGGTTGGCTTGGTTCTCAGCCAGGGACCCCCTGGGTAGGCAGTGCTGGGAGGGGTCGTTCCAGGCACATGGGGTCTTGAGCCTGGCTCAGAAGGGAAATCTTTGTCTTTCCCAAAAGTTCCCCCAGAAGTTCCAGGAGGGAGAATGACGTCTGGGCCCGGGTCACAAGTCCCCGCTGGGCTGGGCCACTCAGGGAATTCACTTGAACCACACTGACGGGAAATCAGGGAGGGACTAGGTCAGAGTCATCGGCCCCCTGTGTAGGGCTATGGAGGGAATGTGGGCTGGAAGGAGGATCTGAACCCAGGGGTACTGGTCACTGGTCACCCATCCCTGCTGCGGTGCACTGTGGGTGGGTGGCGCTCTCAGGTGCTCATCTGCTCAGCGTGTGATTTCTGTCCAGAATGTCATATTTGCTACTATTTATACCATGTTATTTCAGGGATGTTTTAATTAAAAAAAAAAAAAAAGTACAGACATAGGTGTGAAAACACACTGAAAAGTATAAAACCGCCACATGGCTATTTTTGAAGCTCTGGTCCGTCATCATGACCCTTGGGGGGAAGGAAACTGTGCCGATGGTCTTCCTCCATTGTACAGAGGAGCAGGTGGAGGGACTGAGGGTTTAGGGACTGTGAGCAGCTTCAGCCTGGGGTTTGGGGTCGAGCTAGGATGGAATCCAAGCCTCCCATGTCTCAATCCGGGAACCTCATCATCAGACAAGCTTCTCAAACTCTGTTCCAAGGAACACCAGGGTTCCAAAGAAGTGCACTGTGCGGGTGGGCGGGTGCTAAGCAGGCAGCACCTTCGATTCCACAAAATGAGTTTCTATGGGACCGTCCCCCTCTTCTCTCTTCATGCAAATGATGATCTGATCAAAGACTCGCATGGTTCTTAAGAGTTAGTGAACAAGCTGTGCAGATGGATAAAGGGCTTCCTTAAGTCAGCCTTGGCCAAAGCCCTACCCTGAGTCTCACGGTCTGAAGTCAACGAGGGCTGGGAAACCATGATATGGGCTTCCACGGGGATGGGGGTGCGGTTCTTCTGCCAGAGCCACAGGGAAAGCCTAAGGGATTAGGATTGGAGACTCAGTGACCAACAACCATCACAGCAACGGTAGCTGCTCGTCTGGTTTGGATAGTAAAGTCCTCTAAAGGCCAGAGTGCCGAGGCTCAGATATCAGCCTGTGGGGCTACTAGGAAGCTATAGGAGGTGGTGCCTAGTGGAGGGAAGTTAGGCCATTGGGGGTGTGTCCTTGAAGGTGATGTTGGGACCTCCTTCCCCTTTGCTTCTTGCTGCAGACAGGTGAGCAGCTTCCTCCACCGTGCGCCCCCACCATGACCAACTGTGCTGCTCAGGCCCAAAGCAACAGAGCCCAAGACCATCGACTGAAACCTCTGAAACCATGAGCCCAGATTTATCTTTCCTCCTTTAAATGGACTCACTCAGGTATTTTGCGACAGTAACAGAAGCCTGACTAACACAGCTGCCATCTCTAAGAAACCCGTCTCCCTCCTGGACCCCTCGGTGGAGGTCCACAGGAGGAAGGGGCACTTTACACCTTCTGGATGCAAGGATGTTGCTACGTAGACACCACGTAACTGAACTTCAACGTCAGCAGAATCTGTTTTTAAACCTTTCAGGGACATCTGAACCAATGTGCAGCCAGACAGTGAGATTTTTCTTTCTGTTTCCATCCTTTATATGAACAAGGGGAGAGAGAGAGAGAGACAGAGAGAGAGAGAGAGAGAGAGAGAGAGAGAGAGAGAATACACATAATGTAACTGCTGGGTATTCCCTAACGATCACCAATCTTGCAGGGTATTTTGGTGAGCTTTTCACCACTGCAACCAAAATACCTGACAGGAACAACTTGGAGCAGGACACGTTTATTTTGGCTCATGGTTGCTGAGGTCTGCCAGCTCCTTAGATCCGAGCCCGGGGGAGGAGAACATCATGGCGGAAGGGTGTGGTAGAGGAAAGCAGCCCAGGACTTGGCAACCAGTGGAGAGCGAGCTGGTTTCACCAGGGACACAATATAAACCCCCTGGAGGCACACTCCCAGTGACCTACCTCCTCCAGCCGTACCCCGCCTGCCTACTGTTACCACTCAGTTAACCCACTCAGAAAGTGGATTAATCCACGGATTAGGTTACAGCTCTCATGGTCTAATCAACGCTCCTCTGAACACTCTCTCACTGTCTCACACAGGAGCTTTGGGGGGTCACCTCGTATCCAGACCATAACAAAGAACTGGACCAGCAAAAGACAGGTTGACCCTGGAAGTGTCCTGTGCAGTCTAGCCCTTTGCCCTTGCCCAGCCTAGTACTGTGAGTCACTGGCCTGTGCTGTACAAGCTGGAGCTCAAAGACTCTCCGAAATTGGGCTCCTTACGGTGATTTGATTTATACCCGTACACGGACGGAGCCAGGACTCCTAGGGCAGTTAGCAACCACGACAGATGTTCCTTGAAACATCCAGATCAGAATAGGAAACTCACTCAGCCCCACTAAGGAATTCAATATGGGTTAAAATAACAGAGGTAAAAACTGATTTGCCTGTTTTCTTGTTGGTTGGCTACGGTGGATTAGGCTCCTCTGCCGCTGGCACGTCTCAGAACCTTTACGGTACCAAGGAGCATTGGGACTGTCCAAGAAAGACCTTCCAAGTCCCGGTCACTGGGGCTGGCAAAGCTGAGTTTGCAAAATATGTCTACTGGTTGGGGAGAATTAGCCCTCTGACCCACGCACCAGGTGTCCATTTGGGTACTTCACAGAGGATCACAAATCTTGAAGGGCTGGGCCAGCAAAATGCCAGTGTGCCAGGAAGTTATTTTATGCCTCCTGTGTGCAAGGATGTTACACAGACACCACAAAACTGAACTTGAACCCACGGTATCATCTCTACCCTGGCACCTACATGCCATCTCATTGGGCAGCCACGGAGAAACCACCTTGGCAGGCACAGGAGGCAGTTTAAAGGCTCATCTGCAGTTGCTATTTAGACATTGGAAAGTGCTTTCCTAGACATCCGATGCTCACCACGAGAAGGGGCTGTGTGGGGTGGGACAGTGCCGGGTTCGAATGCCTACATCTGCAGGTCGAAAACTGAGTTTTGCCAAATCTGACAGATACAAACGGAAATTTTGTTGGGGTGAAAATAGTTTGGGAGGCTCATCTTGCAAAGGCAGTTGCCCACAAGCACAATGAATGTCGTCACATATTCTGTGAAATTTCAAGTAAAGATAACCTGTTCCACAATATGTAACCCAGAACTTTCCAAACTCATTGACAGCATCTGTTTATGTTCCACTGACTGTGGTTTAGAAAACAGGGCGTGTTTAACCTACAAAGCCTCAGAATCAGTGTGTCACTGTTCTGATACGGCAATGATCAAACGTCCCGGGGGTCTTCACAGGAAAGCACATTCCAAGTCCCCACCAGGGAGACAGGGATGTGCCTTCTCCCAGTGCATCTCTCCTGTGTCCCTCTGGGATGGAGATTTCAAAGACATTGTTGGAAGATAAATTGTAGCACCCCTCCCCCATCCCCAAAATAAAACCCATACAGGAGAAGAACATGAGATGGTACCTAATCAATAACCCAGTGCTGAGTGGGGGTTCGAGGTGCCCACGCTCTCTGAGAGTCACTCCGCTGATTACTCCAATTAACACGGTACATCTCACGGGGATCTCTTTGAGTGATGTGGGGAAACAATGGCTGGTGATTGATGTCAGCTGATTATGAACTATGTACATCTGTTTAACGGATGTTGGAGCTCCAGCTATAACCCAAGGCGCAGTGTCCAAGACCAATGTGTACACAGAGATCTGAGTTCCTGCTAAGTCGTGGGGTGGCTGGACAAAGCCTAAGCCCTGGGTACTCGTGTTCTGCTATGAGGAGAGGGACTGGGAGGGGCGGTGACTTCGCAGGCAGTGAGGAAGGAGAGAGAGCGCAGCCTTCAGGAGGAAGATTGTGTTTATATGCTGTTGTGTCTTTGAGAAAGGCGTTGAAATTCCCTGGCCTCAGTGTGCTTTATCTTTAAAATGCAAATGGGAACGCACCTGAGAAGACTAAATGTGGTGTGTTTATCCCAGGGCCTGGCATATTCTGGCGTGGTTAGCACTGTGTAATGACAGACAGCTCCCCAGATGGACTTCTTCCCATTGAAAATGCTCAGTAAGGCTCACAGTGTAATGAAAAACAGACCGGTGGGCCTTTTTCATGGGCTTTCTGAGCACTTACCGATGGTGGTAACTCCGTGGCCATCTGGGGGTTCTCAGACGAGACTTCACAAGGTGGGGAGGTGGTCCCCCAGCCCCCATCCACTCATTATTTCTGCAGAGGCAGGAACCTGATTCTCATTTGTATACACAGAAGTGTCCTGTGACTGACTCATGTTAACCAGACGCACAAGGCTCTGAGGGACGCTACAGAAGCAAGTTCCATGACCCACAGCGGGAGAAAGGCCTGGGCTCAGATCTGGTGAGAGTCGTTTGGGTTGCCCTACTTAGCATCCTCCATCATCGACAAGAAGCTGCTTGGGAGTATACAATTAAAAGATAGGAGTTGGATCTGCTAAAAAAATTCCTCCCCCTAGCCAGGAAAGTCAGATTAATTGTCTAAAAAGCAAGCCTTGCTGTCTAGAGGCAAAGTCATTTTCCTTGCTTGATGCTGATAAATTCTGACAAGTTCCTAATCTCCAATATCCTCTCCCTTTCACCAACAGCAAAATTGCTTCCCACCAGAAAATGTACAACATACTTTAGAGGTGAAATTTTCTTTCTTTGGTTACATTCTGACAGTGGTAATAGAAGTAGCAGCCATTGTCGTCGGCTGAGGGCTTCCTATGTGCCAAGTGTGCTACAGAGTACGTGTGTCATCTTCAGTTATCAGGACAAGCCTGCATGCCCTTAGATGTCACTGAGGAGAAACTGAGGCTCAGAGTGGCTATGCAACTTGCTAAGGATATTTTTAGCTAATTGAGGAGCCGAAATCTGAACTCAGATCTCCCTGACTTTGAGCTCCTAGCTTCTCTTTGATATCACTTTTAGTAAAATCTTTCCAAGGTTCTATAGTACCTTTGCTCATCTCCATCAGACCTACACATTTCTTTGGTTGGCTACACAAATAGACACCAGTTCCATTAGTAACTCTATACCAACCATCTTCCGGGATGGACATGTCTACAGAAAGTAGCTCTTTCTATGTAGGTGTCTTGTAATTTCCATTTCTGATGATGTCATTTTCCAATGGACTTGAAGTTTGAGGCCTTTCTGGGGCTGCTGTGCCCAATCTGTGCCTTTAGTAGCCTGTTTCCCTGGTTTTTATTCCAGCCAGTAGGGAAGGGACACTATCTCAGGCTCACATCCCTGATGGTCATTTGAACTGATGTGTTTCATTGACTCTGTGGCACTGGATAAATACACTGTAGACGGAGAAGCCAGAGCTGGTTTCCTTGGAGACATCTTTATTCACCTTCGTGAGAAGGTGAAGTCAAGTTGAGCATTTTCCTGCCAAATCAGCAGCCAGAGAAATGCCAAGAACCTCACTACGATAGTTTTGCTGTTGATAAAAGTCAGAGTGACTTAGTAAGCCAGGTGCCATGGATTTAGAGTTAAAAAATAAAAAAGCAAAGCCCCGTTTAAAGGTGTTATCTCATCGGTGGAATAATGCATGCTGAGTCTACCTGGAACAACCTGATTATCGTGTTTGTTTACATATAATAAAATTAAAAATTGAAGCCATCATATTTTACATTACTGTCAAGGCAAATGCTTCCTAATTCGGGGCTGAAATCTCACTTTGGGGAAACTGAACTGTTATTTGATGCTGTATCAGGAAGTCACTCTCTAGTGACATTCAATCATATTTTCTATCAAAGCAGAATCCATCTTTGCCAACTCCTGCTCTGCAGACATGCCTGCAATGTCAAAGCAAATAGAGGACATTGCCGTGGGATTAGACAGAGGAGAGTGTGTGTCAGGTGGTGCCGATCCCCGATTCTGTCAAGGGACTCCCCAAATGGGGCGCTGCTGCAAATGCCAGCTCAGGCCCTGAGCCAGAGGGGCTCCACCGCCACCCCTGACCCTTGGAGGGACACTCGTCTTGGGATGCAGGAAGGCAGCCTGTTCTCTGCAAGCTCACGAGCTGCGCATCTTCCCCTCTGCCTCTCAGCTCTGCTCTCCACGTGTGTGTGTGTGTGTGTGTGCGTGTGCGTGTGTGTGTGTGTGTGCCGTCTCCCCTTTCACCTGCCCATGGCCCTTGGAACCTGTCGTTTCTCCTCGCTGAGTCAGATCGAGGTGAGATCTCTGAGGTGCTTGGTGGCAGACAGGCTTTGGAAGGGTTCTCTCAATAGCAGAGCCAGGACCAGGACACAGGTGGAAGCGGTTCCTTGGGACAGTGGGACTAACAGGTAGGGAAGTGGGAAGGGATGCTGGGAAAGGGGTGACCCAAAGCCTCTGCTGTTGCACCTGCACAAAACACAAGCCTCAGAATTACCCAGAGGAGAGGCGAGGGGGCTGGGGCGTTTATATGCCAATTCCAGAGGGCCCTGGCTGGTGGTCACATTCCTTAGCATCTGCCCTATCTCCCGGGGGCAGCTAGCTTGGCTCTCACCAGCTGTGGGCGGGGGACACCCCCCAGCATAGCAATGGGACCCTGGCCATATGCTGGAGTCCCAGGAAGGGTCCCAGCAATGTGGACAGGGCCGTGGCCGTGGCTGTAACATCTGCTGTGCCTCAGACAGCAAACTTACCCCAGACCCTTACTTCTACCTCCACAACATTTTGATTCTGTCCATTACTCCCCCCACCTTCCGTTCCCTAGATACACTGGGCACTGTCTACTTACCACCCAGATTAACACAATCACCATTGGACTGCTTTTCCTAACTAATTAAAAAAAAAAAAGTCCTATAATGAAATAGCTCACACATACAGGGAGAATCAAGGGAACCCTGGGGCACACTGTGCGTCCACCCCAAGCCCGCCACATCCGACCTGCCTCCAACAGCATCAAAGCTTCCTGGGTACCACGGAGCCTCCCTGCAGGCCCCCAGAGGGTTGGATCCTCATCGTTCTCAGCACAATTTTCTGACTTTGCAACATATGTGTAAATTCCACACACACACACACACACACACACACACACACTGTGCAGAAGACTGTTTTACATTTTTCCCAAAACTTATTAAATAGGCATCATGCTGAATAAATCACTCTGAAGCTCCACCCCTAGCCCTCCGTTTCTGTGTACCCTCACCCCCACCCCCACCCCTCACCCACCATGCGCACCTCTGGGGCTGCCTTCCCCGCTGCTGTGTGGTTTTACCTTGTGTGAGTTCCCTGCAGGTGACTCCTATATTTTTCTGCTAATAGATTCTAGGTTCTCGCCCCTCCCCCATCACAAAAAGTTTTCTTTTCCTTTCCAAATTGTGCTACAACAAACACTCTGAGGGATTTACCAGTTGCTTTAGGTACACGTGGGAATCTGCTCTGGGCACGTTCATAGAAACGGAAATGCTGAAAACTCGCTTCTGCCCCCTTCCAGGGTCACCACGGCCAAATGCCCGTCTCCTTGAACTAATTTGCTCTTCACAAACAGGATGTGAGAATTCTGTTTCTCGGGCATCTTCACCACGGCTCCGTGTTGTCATTGTTATTTTTTGCCAGTCTAGTCCAAAGCACATTCTGAGCTTGGGCCACCTCTCCTCCAGGGCTCTGCCTGGTCCCACCGCACCCCAGTATGGGGTAGAAGCCCCCCCACCAGCAGCATTGCTGGGCATGGAAAGATCTTTCCGTTTTGCTTTGCTTCCCAGGTTACTAATGAGGCTAAACATTCTTTATATGCTTACAGGCCACTCAAGTTTTCTCTTCCCTGAATTTCCTATTTTTACCTTTATCTCGGTTCTCTGGGGCCTTTTGTCCCCCCCAATTCTGTGCATTCTGGATGCCCATCTCTGTTTCTAGGCGCCCAGCCCCACCCCGTGACATGTGCCATCCGTGTTTCTACTTGCTCTGTGGCAAGTTTTGTTTTCTGGATGATTTTAATTATAACAGTGTCAGCTTTACCTTATTTTCTCCACCCGTTGACTTTTTGAAGAAATTCTCTACCAAAGGTGTTCTTTCTCTTCTGCTAAGTGTGTTAAACGTTGGCCCTTTTGATTCAGGTTTTATTTGCCTGGGCTTGATATTTGGGTATTGAGGAAAAGATCTAATTCACTTTTTCTCCAAATGGAGCCATGGCTCTCTGGGTCCTACTTAGGGCCCGGACATCCCTTTTTTCTTAAGTGATTCATGATGACACATTGATCATAGTTGGGGTCTCCTCATATATTTACACATATGGGGTTAAATCTGAGGGCTGTCCAGTCCACTGACATATTTGACCACCGTAAAATCCATATCACACTGACTTTGGCAATTTATGATGTCTTTGTCACTGAGAAAGAAAACCCTCTCACCAAATTGCTCATTTAAATTTTTTTTTTTAAATTTCCTTAATTTTGCATGTCTAATTTCCATGGAAAATTCTGCTAGAATCACGACTAGAATGATATTAGCTTCTTTAAAGACTGATTTGGAAACATTTCTATTTTATAATATCGACTCTTCCCACTAATAAATAGGATCTGCTGCCCACACCTTCATTTCTCTAGGTCTTTTTCTTCCTTTTTATGTCTTTCAATAAAGTTTTATAAATTTCCCCATAAAGGTTTATTTCTAGATCCCTTTAAGTTTTTATTGCTAATGTATGTGGTCTCTTTTTAAAATTACATCTTCTAATTGTGTTGGCCGATGTGTACAATTGGTTTTTGTAGATTTAAGCTTGTTCTCCACAAAATTGCTAAATTTGCAATTTAGCGTTATTAGTTTGTATGTAGAGTCCCTGAGTTTTCTAAGTAGATAATTCTGTCTTTAAATAGTGAAAAATTGCTTTCTTTTCTTTTTTTTTCCCTGTCCAGGCTTCAAGTATTTGAGTACTTTTATCTTTGCTCTTCTTCTTACCAAAGCATTGAGCATAAGGTTTTGTGTGTTCCTCAAGGATTCTGCCTTTTGAATGGTGAGATTAGTTTGTTTACACTCTTTGTGTTTCTTGATACACTGATATTTATTTTGTGAGTCTTATTTTGTATTTGCTGGTCATCACGTGGTTTTCGTACCCTTGCTCTCTCTTCCCTGTGGCCTATTATATTGATGAAAATATTAAGATCTAAAATTGATGAGTATCTCTGCTTCCAAACCGTGCAAAGACTAGAACTCTGTGACTCAAAACACTTGCCTTCTTACCCTACATGGCATTCCTGTCCGGTGTTTTAGTGCTCTCTTCCTTTTTAAGGTTTCAAATCATAATTTTATTATATAGGTGAGCGTCCTTCATCTGAAAGTCCAAAATCTGAAATGATCTAAAATCTGAAACCTCTTGCAATGGGTCTCAGCTAACTCCCTGGACACACCAACAATCTCGAACAAAATCACCTTCAGGCCGCGTGTCTCCTCAGGTCTGCATGAAACAGAAAGGAATTCCGTGTTTAGACTGGGGTGGCATCCTCAAGCTCTCTCCTTGTGCATATGCAAACATTCCAAAATCTGAAAAATAGTCAGAAGTCCAAAACACTTCCAGACCCAAGCATTTTGGATTCATGGTATTCAATCTGTGGTTGTTGTTTAAGACATTTGATGCTTATCTATGTTTAATCATGTGTTTTCCAGGTTCGCTGATGAGTGCGGCCTCTTGTACTTCACTGTGTCTCTCTGGGTCTGACTTTCTCCTTTCTGACATACCTGCACCTTCCAGCAACAATTTCAGCAGGGGTCTTTGGGTGGCAAGCGCGGTGTCACCTGCCTGGATGTGTCTCCATTTCCCTTTTGCTCTTCAACAACCATTTTTACTTGTAGGCAACCTCCAGATAACACGCTGTTGCCTTCAGGACTCTATTAACGTTTTGAAAAAGATCCTGTCATTCGGGTCTGGGGCCCTGGACTTTCCCCTCTGGTTACTTTCAAGGTCTCTTCTCCGTGTTTGGTGTTCTCTGGTGGCACTCTTGTTTTATTTGTACTTCCTGTAATTTGATGTTCATTCTCAATCTACAAATAAAACATTCTGTATTAGTTTCTTAGGGCTACTGGGACAAAGTACTGCAAATGTGGTCGTTTAAGAAAAGAAAAACTTATTTCCTCCATGTTCTGGGAACCAGGAGTCTAAAACCAGTGTCCTGGGCCAAAGTGACAGGGTCAGCGGGTCCACGCTCCCTCTGAGGCTCGGCAGGTGAACCTGTTCTGGCCTCTTCTGGCTTCGGAGGGATGTCAGCAGCCACCAGTTATCGGCCACCTCACTCCAGTCTTTGAGGCCAGCACCTTCCCGTCTCTCTGCACTCTGTCTTCATCTGCATTCTCTGTGTGAGTCTGCGTGGATTCTGCTCTTATAAAGAACACTTGGGGTTGTCTTTAAGGCCACTTGTGTAAACGTAGTTACTCTTTCCATATCAAGACCTTTAACTTCATTATACCTGCAAAGATCTTTTTCCCTATCAGGTAACGATTCCCGGAAGTAGAATTTCACATCTTTGGGTGGCCATTATTCAACCTCCTCTACATACCTATCATCTAAATTCTGAAAATTCCCAGCCCTACCTAGTGACGCTTTCTCAATTCTTTCTATTCTCTAGTTCTGGAACTCCTATTAAAAATATATTGAATTAGGTGGCCCACGTCCATAATCTAGTGGCTCAGGAGGCTGAGGCAGGAGGATTGTGAGTTCAAAGCCACCCTCAGCCAAAGCGAGGTGCCAAGCAACTCAGTGAGACTCTGTCTCTAAATAAAATACAAAAGAGGGCTGGGGATGTGGCTCAGTGTTCGAGTGCCCCTAAGCTCAATCTGCAGTACCCCAAAATAAAAAAAGTATATTGAATTAGAATAAGATGTTCTCATGTTTAGAAAAATGTCAAAATGTACTCTGCTGTTGTATATAACTAAAAAGAACAAATTTTAAAAAGTCTATTGGACCTCTCCACTCAATGCTTTTACCTCATTCATCTTTCGGGCCTTTCACATTTAACTCTACACAATACATTATGGAATCTTCTCACGTTCATCTCTAGATTATTAATTCTCTTTTCATCTTATTTATCTGATGTTCCAGCCATCATCTGAACATTTTGACTACATTGTTATTTTTATGGAGACACTCTATTATTTTTAGAATCTCCTCTGTTTTCCCTCTTTAAGTATCTGCCATATTTCGGTTTTTAGTGGTCTGTTTTGTGCTTGATTATTTTAAACATATAATAGAGTCTTTCACAAGATTCTTTCATCTGGAGTTCTTAGGGGGGATGGCTCATCTTTAATTTGGTGTAACCCCTGACTCTCAAACATGGTGAAGTTTCTCCCTGTGCGCTTGTAATTGGAGACTGGAAGCTCATTCTCAGCAGGGCTTCATCTGTGGGAATTCTGTGTGACCTGGGCTGAGGGTGAGCATCTCCAGAATTCTGGGGTTCTTTCTATGAGATTTCCTATGGGTGTCACTGTTAATATACCAGAGTTTGAGTTCCTTCTCAACTTAGGAATTCTGGGCTGGTGTGGGTGGTATAAATTTGATCCCTTTTGTGAGAGTTCTTGGTTTCGATTTTCATGAATTTTTTTTTTTTCTTTTTGACAAGACCTGGATCCCAAAACTCAAGTGCTCCTGTCTACCTGGGTATATGATTTCCCTCCACTGGCCCTTACACGGGGTGGGGACTATTGGCCTTCCAAGCAGCCTGGCTTCCTGTGGGAGCTTTCATTTCTCACTACGCCTTCTTTTGAGTCCAAGATTTCAGTCTCTGTACCTTTCCTGGCATTAAAGACACGAGCTCCTGTGTCCCCAAGATGGCCTCTCACCTCTTCTTTGATAGCTGGTTCCTAGAATCACTCTCATTATCTTAGTTGCTGCAATGCTCCGTAAATTGTGCTTGCTACACTTTGCCAAGGATTCTGGGTGCTGATGTGGGAGGACTGCCTTCTGTGCCTGCACCCCTCAGCCAGGCAGGTTTTCCCACCGGCTCCTAGGACTCACCATGGTCTTTCCCAAACAGTCTCTGCATTTAAACATCTCCCTCTGCCCGGAATGCTTCCCACAGCTACCCTTCAGCTCCTTCCGGTCTCAGCTGAAACGTCATCTCCTCTGTGAGATTTTTCCGGACCCTGTTTCTGTAGAGTGACCCGCATCTTTCTTTATTCTCTCTCATTCCCTCTTCAGTTCCTTCATGGAGTTGCTGGCAACCCATAATTGCTGTGTTTATTTATTTGTGAACTTGTTCACTGCAGGTTATGCCCCCTCCAATGAGAGGCAGGAAGGAACCTTACCTGGTGGTACAGTTAGGATGGTGTCTCCCCTCTCCTGTCGTCACCCTAACCCCCAAGACTGTGTTTGGAGCTGGGGCCTCTAAGGGAGTCGTTAAGGGGCTGGGCTTGTAGCTCAGTGGAGGAGCATTTGCCTAGCACATGTGGGTCCCTGGGTTTGATCCCTGGCAGGGAAGAAAGAAAAACAAAAGAAAGAAGAAAGAAACAAAGAGAAAACTGAGGCCACGAGTGTGAGCACCCGATCTGAAAGGATTTGTGTGAAGATAAGAGATGCCAGAGAACATTTCCTCTCTGCCATGTGGGGGACATAGAAAGAAGGCGGCTACTGAAAGCCAGACCCCGACCCTGCTGACTCCCTGATCTTGAACTTCCAGCCTCCAGGACGGTGAGAGACTAAATGCTGTTTAAGCGCCCAGGCTCTGGTGCTTGTCATAGCAGCTTGTTACGAGGGGCCTCTAGAACGTCTCCCCAGAACTCGTGTGTAAAGACAGCGTGGCCATGTTCCGAGGCTGCAACAATCGGCTCTTGAGAGCTCTGACCTCACCAGTGGGTTAATCCACTTGATGGATTAATCATTTGGATGTTACTGGGTGGTAAATGTGGGCAGGCAGGGTGTGCTTGGAGGAAGCCGGTCACTGGGGGTGTGACCTTGGATGGTATCTGTCCCTGGTCTCTTTCAGTCTCTCCCTGCTTCTTGGCTGCCATGAGTGAGCAGCTCGCCTCTGCCCCAGGCCTAAACGCCTTCCTTGTTCCCAAGTGCGGACTCTAAAACTGAGAAAATCCAGACGCCAGCCAAAGTAGAACAACATGAGAGTTTGCAGACGGGACTTTAAGTTAGGTTCCTTACCTTAATAGGTTCTGTCTTGGGATGATTCTTACCGTGTGCAAAACCTGGCCTAAGAGCCACCTGGGGAATCAGGACCTGCCTGGCTTTACCCTTCCCCCAACTCTCCACAGAGGGCATAAATTACGCTGGGAAGAAAGTGGAGAAATTGAAGTAGTACAGGGAGCCCACACAAAGCAGGAAGTAAAGTGATCGTTGGAAAAACAAATTGATTTTCCCATTTTGAAAGCAATATGATTGGGGCTGGGGATGTGGCTCAGCGGAGGAGCACTTGCCTGGCATGCTGGGTTCCAGCCCAGCAATGCTACCCAAACTACAAAACCCACAAAACAAGAAAGAAAAAAAAAAACACACTCATAATTTTCAGAATTGAAGACCTATCACAAGACTCAATCATCATCCTAGTACACATTTGATTGTTTAAAACAACAACAACAGACATGGAGTTTGTCTTTCTCGGTAAATGGTGATTGACGGGGCATTTACTACAGGCGTGACCTCAGTTTATCCAACTCTCTGCAGTAGGTGTGGCTGTTCCCATTTTACAGTGAGACTGCCTGGGCGCCGAGAGGTCAAGAACTGGCTCAAGATCTCACGGGCAGGCTGTGGGCGAACCTGGGTCTGTCTGACCCCACACCCAGCGGAAACCTTGACTTGCAACGCCGATGTGACATTTCTTTGGCCCGCCCCACTCCTACGGGTCTGTGATTGCATTTCACTCTATGTCCCCTCCCTCCCCTATTTCACCTCAAGAGGTTTAATTCTCTGCTATCGCTGAGTAGCCTTTAAAGAACTTCATTACAAGCCGAAAGGTATCTGATCACAGTGACCTCGCTCAGCAAGGACAAACTGATCACTCTGGGAGGCAGAATAGCCTGATCTTGTATAACTGAAGACCTGCATTGCTAGGCAGAAAACCCCGGAGATGGCACCAGCTGCCACAGGCAGGTGTCCCCAGGTGCATGGTTCAAAATGGAGGCGCTAGAACCCACTCAAACAGGCCCTGGCAGGAGAGATACCCTCCGTCGTGTCTTTGGTAACTCTCCAAAGCTGCCATGTTTACGAAGTAGAGATCCCAGTGGGCCCAAGCAGTCTGTTGTTTGGTCATGCCCACGTGCCCAGCAGAACTGGCGAGACGTGTGATGAGCAGCTTGGGTGGCACACTTTCTATCCAGCATCCTCTTTATGTGCCCTTCTGCCCTGTGACCAAACTTCTCTTTACCAAGGGGGAAACCAAGACTTGGTGGGGGCAGAGACGATGGATAATTTGATGCATCAACTTGTATGGGCCACAGCGTGTCCAGATGCCTGGCCCAACATGATCCTGGTTGTTTCTGGATGAGATTGACAGGGAAACCAGCAGACTGAGTAAAGCAGATGCCCTCCCGAGGGTGGGTGGGCTCCATCCAACCTCTTACAGGCTGTGGAAGAACCCAAAGTTTAACCCCACCCCAAGCAGGCGAGACTGCCCCCTGCCTGCAGGCCTTCAAACAAACCCCGGCCGTCTAGGTCTGGAGCCACCAGCCTTTAAACACCACCACCAGCGGTCCTGGGTGTCGGGCCTGTCAAATCTTGGGGTTTGCCGGCTTCTACACAGCTAGGGAGTAGAGAAAGGAGTCCATAGGACCCGAGGGAGGGGCACAGTGTTAGCCCACGGCCTCTAGCCCACGGCCTCTCCAACAACCCAAAACCACTGTCCAGACTCCAAGAGAATTTTAAGCATCAAAACTTTCTGATCTGAATGGACACATTCTTCTAAAAAAATCACAGGATTCTTGGTTTGGATGCTTCATGAATCATACATTTTCCTTCTTGCCTGGCCAACCACCAGTTTCTAACACCACCTTTGCACTCCAACAGTCTCATACCCAGTACAAAGTGTCCTGCATCCTCTATGGTCTCCACCAGAGGAAGAGCAGAAGAATCTACAATTCAAATCACCGGGTCTGTCGTTATGACAACGTCCAGCCCGGACCTGCCCTGAGCAGTTGTGCGCAAAGTTCTGCGTTGGAAGCATTTTGTGCGGAGTGGACTCAGGGGAGGGTTTATCTGCACACCCTGCCTCCCCGCCCCCACCCCACACAAAGATGAAGGGTTCTCAGCTGCTCTAAAGCAGGGACGCCGAGCCTTTGTCCTGTCTTTTCCACTAACCCTACAATGATGAGAGAAAACGTCAGGTCCAAAGAGCACAGCGAGACTCAACTTCTTCTTGAGGGGTTCATTGGGTGTCCTTCAAGTCAACTGTCCTTGTCCTCCTGCCTGCACACATGCTGGGGACAGATGTGCTTTCTTCTGTGAATGTTTTGTGTCACTCCACCCTTAGTTTTTGTCATTGTCACTATTCATACTTTTTTGAGAATTTCCGATAGGTCATTTCCTTAGGAACAGAACCCTTTCGCCTCCTTACAGACATCTAAACAGTTTCTAGGTTTTGTTTTCTTCCCAGGGTAAACAACACTGTGAAGAACACCTTCCTGCATGCCTCCCAGGACCCCTGGAGGAGAACATGTCCTGGGTACACCACCTGCAAGAGAAGCGCTGGCTCTTGGCACGTGGACCATTTGGTTTTAACTAGCTGTAAGTTGGACGTTCCTAATCTGAAATCTGAAACCCAAGATTCTCCAAAATCCTAAAACTTTTAAAATGCCAATAGGATACCACAGGTAGAAAACCCCACACCCAACCTCAGGTGACAAAATGCAGGTGCTGTCAAAATGCAGGTGCACGAAATATTTTGGATAAAATTACTTGAAGTGAAGTGCCTGAGGTGTATATGGAACATAAGTGGATTTTTAAATTTAGCTTTGGGCCCCATCTCCAAGGTATCTCCAAGATAATATATCTGGATCTGTCTGTCTATCCATCCATCCATCCATCCATTTCCCAACTCTCTAAAATTCCAAATTAAAAACTCTTCTGGTCTGAAAATTTCCAGAACAGAGACACTCAACCCACCCCGCCAGACAGCTTGTCCCGGGGGCTGTTCCAGCGCCGGCCCAGGACAGTGGCCAAGGGACCCTCACACGACTGTCAGAGTTTCAACTTTCCTCGTGGATGTTGTGAAACATCAATGCTTTGTTGTTAGCTGCAGCTTTCTGGAAGCTTCTGCTGTTGAGATAAAACATCTGAGACGAGCATCTTAAAAGGAGGAGAGATTAATTGTGGCTCAAGTTGTCAGAGGTTTCCGGCTCTGCTCCGCCAGCCCTGGGACCTGTGGGGATGCAGAACGTCATGGAGGGATGAAGCTGCTCGCCTCCCAGCAGCCGGGGAAGAGGAGAGAGAGAGGGTAGGGCCAGGGTCCCACAGGTCCTCCAAGCACAGGGCTCAGCGCCCTAACCTCCTGCAGCCTCGAGGTCCCAGCCTCCAGCACACGGCCTTGGGGACCTTCAGATCCACCTGTATCAAGACTGAATGGAGTTGGCCTTCTCCTCCTGGGTGTAGTATTTGTCCTTTGGTTTTTTGGTGGGTTTTCCCCTTTTCTTATTGATGTGTTGAAATTCTTCCTGCATTGCAGACACTAATCCAGTTGGATGCAGCCAATATCTACGACTCCCAATCTGTGATTGATCTTTTTACTTCAAACGGCTGATCATTAAAATAAACCAAATATCTTAGCTTCATTTGCTGATTTTTTTTTTTTTTTTGGCCGGGAGAGGAGAGGTGTTTTATAAAGAGCTCCTTCCTAGCTTGAAGCTTAAGAGACGTTTCTAACGTTTTCTATCATATTTTCTAAGGTACTTTTTGGTTTCGGGAAAGCTGGGGGATTTTTAGCATTTATTCTGTGTCCCACCATCTTCCTGAATTTTCTTTTTAGTTCTAAAATTGTGTGTGTAGTTCTCCTTGGGTTTTTAACATGGATGATCAGAACCTCTGCAGATACCTAAGTGTGACTAACGTGGGTTTGCCTTTCCAATTCTTAAGCCTGTTCTTTCTTGTTTATTGTATTGACAGGAATTTAAATATAGCTCTGGATAATAGAGGGGGAGGCGGGCCACCTTGCCTCAGTTGGGACGTGACAGGTGATGCCACCCTCTTTCACCATCGAGTGTCCAACTTATTTTCAGGTCTTGACAGCTATTTTTGTGTTTCCGATTTGGTAAGCGCTTTTCTGGTTTCTTTTTAATCACGAGTCGGTATTGACGTTTCCTGGACACTTGTTTCTGTATCTCCTGAATTAATCATATTGCCGTTTTCCCTTTGATCAGGGCATGCGTTGAGCTACCCTGGTAGCTTTTAAGACTTCCCACTGTCCTTGCCCTTCCTGAGGCAAAGCTCATTAGTCACCATGTATTTATTTTAACACCCCACTGGATTCCATTTGCTGATACCTTATTTAGGATTTTCCCCATCTGTGTTCAATAAGTGAGACTGACCTGTGATGATACGTGTGTTCTTGTACTGGAAACTTCCTAAAATTGCTCTTTCCCTCTCTTTTGTGATTCTTCTGAATAATTTATGTTAAAAAAAAGTATTATCTGCTTATTTCAAGCTTTGGTAAAACTCAGCTTTGATGTCTCTTGGGCCTATGACATCTTCTCTAACTGGAATTTTCTCTTCTTTCCTGATTCAAAAAATTTCCCCGTTACCAGATCCCATTCAAGTGACCCTGACTCCTCTTCCTCCCTCCCCACGTCACCTTCTTTGGAAATCTCTTGTACTCTCACGCTCATGTGTGTGGACCACACCTGGAACATGGGTACTTCACTGCTTGGAGATGCAACCTTGCCCCTCTCAAAGGCCTGTCTCTCTCTCGGTAGGAATTCAAATATACGTTTTCTAATGACTGTGTATATAACATTAGTGCTGTGCTCATCACAAACCCCACCCCCCCCCACACACACAGCAGATAGGAATAGCATGAGAAAAAAAAAGCCTTTTATTTTTAACCAGTTCCGTTGCTAATTCTGGTGTTCCCGTCACATCTGGCAGGGCCTGTTCTGATACAAGCTATGCCATCATGGAGGCTCAGAGGGGCCGGGCAGCGCAGCACGGCCAGACCCGGGAGATGCAGTTTGGCAACAACATGTATTGAGGATTACTGGGCGGGATGAAGTGTCCACACTACATACTCGGCACAGGAGGTTTATTACTCTGCCCATGAGTCATTAGTGCACCTTGTCACAGTCAATGGTGTAGCTCGGAGACAGTCACCTGTGCCTTCTGGGTCCTCCTAGCTCAGCCTAGGATAGAGGGAGGTGCTGGCTGGGATATTGGGAGCTGGGTTCTGGTCCTAGCCCTTCTCCTGGTTCTGTGGTCTTGGACTACACCTCTGCAGATGGCTGCACCATGACAGAGTGTACCTCCCAAGGAAGGTGGATTTTGATGGGTAGACTCTGCAAGGCGATTGCCAATTCTCTGTTAAGCCCTGTGGCCTTATGACTTATGAGTACTTGAAATGTGAGGCGCCCTACACCCAAAGCCTGGCTTGACGGGCTCTGAGTTCACAGCAGTGGGCTTCTCTTGGCCAAGTCATGTTCATGTTGCTCTTGAAGATGGAGCACTTCCTTCTTTGTGACTCTCTTAGGACAGTACTGCCTAAGCTGGTGTCAAAGAAAAATAAGAGAGTGAAGAGGCCCCTTAAGTACTTGTCCTTGTCCCAGGCACTCCAAGGAGGACAGCAGAAGTGGTTCAGGAAGTCTGGACCTGGGCTGGGAACTGCTCCTCCATATTTGGGAAGGAGCAGGGGTATCATCTCCGAATGGATGAAATGCCGGTGAACTCTCTCCTCCCCCTCGCTCATCTCACCTCTTCCTTCTTTTCACTACTATTTGCTGATAGCTTGCTATACACAAGACACTCTGGGAGTCATGAGGGAGATGATGAGACCAACACGACATGGTCACTGTCTTCAGGGAGCTCACAGACCAGATGGGGATGGGAGGGGCTCCCCTGTAAAGGACCGTGGAGAAGTCGGGGGAGCAAGAGCTAGTTGGTAAGCAGAGCCCTTGACAGCTTCCTGAGGGAGAAGGCACTGGACAGGGCAGCCTTCAAGCACAGGTAGGTCTCTGATTACAGAGCAGAGATTCTGAAGTGGGAAAACCCGGTACAAGCAGGTGAGCAAACCTTCACAATATGAATGTCTCTAGCAGTTGTGCAGGACAGAGGGCTTTGAGATAGTCATGTGACTGACCCCAAAGTGTCCAGTGCGATGAGGGTAACTAATGAGCCCGTTAGCCTGGAGTTGATCTTAATGGACAGCCACTTGCTAGCTGTTGAGAGAGTCCCACATTGGTCAAGTTATCTTTACCAATGACCATGAAGGGGCTTCGATGTTCCATCATTAAGTTTTTCTTGGTAAAACACTATTTAAGACACGGATTTGGTAAGCAGAAAATCAGAAACATGGGAGGAATAACTTAATAACGAATCAATTGTTGTACAAAAATCTTGTTCAGGGTGGTGACTGCCTTTAGTGCATCAGGACTCAAGGAGATTTAGGGCATCAGAGATGGTGGTGGTAGCAGCCCCAGGATTTTGGGGGAAATGAAATCCATGGGTAATCTGGAAGCCAAAGTATAATAACACCAAGTACCTGGATGTGGGGAAGGGGAGGAGCAAACACAAAGGGGTCATCCCCTTCAGGGGGTCACCCACACTCTCTGGAGTTGGCCTGGATTGGGTTTATCAGTCACTATCCCATGGGAAAGGAATGATGTCCTCAGTATACAAATGCCTATGTCTCAGAGAAGGAAAAAAATAGTCATCTCAGAAAAATTCTAAGGCAGTCTTGATTACATTTCCTATTTTTGGAGAGCTGACCTCATCTCATCCCAAGACATGAGCTCAAAGCCTTTTATTTGGGAGTGGAAACCAAGCTACCTGGGGCTCAACCAACCTGCCTCTGGCTGCTCTCACCAACTCTCAAGCTCTTTAAAAGAGATAGTGGCAAACATTTCTACATCCCTTACTGTGTGCCAGGTACTTCTTTAAATGCTTCATGTGCATTGGCCCTTTGGTTACTCATAATTGCAGGATGTGATGCTGTTATACCCATTTAACAGATGAACAAATGAGGCACCTGGCCCCGAATCACAAACATAGCAAGTGGCAGATCCAGGATCCTAATTTAAGAAACCTAGATCTACTTCATGCTTTTAAACACTAAATATAGGGAGATTCAAGATGGCAGATTAGAGGAAGCCTACGTTTCTAGTTTCTCCATGGCTCAGGATTCAAGCAGAGGGGGTACTGCTTCTCAGCAAGGTGGTGAAGGAGGGAATGCACTGAAATTAAATTTTGGACAGTCAAGAGTTTCTGAAGGACTCAGAAATTTAGATGCATTGAGCAAAAAACAAAAAAGATTCCACTGGAGCCAAGTTGCAGCAGCCCTTGTCCCCAGTCAGAGGGGAGGGACAACACAGAGAAAAACACAACGGACAGATGTGACATGGAAAATCCTGTATTTCAGAAAAGCAACCTGAACTTAGCTGATGCAGAGGTTGCCTGGTGAACTGGTATCTGAAGAGAACTCTGTGTTTCTCAACTAACAAGCAGAAACCTGAGGCAAGAGCCATCTTGAGGCGTCTATGCTGCAGTCTGATGTTGTGGTAGTCCGGGAGGTCACAGAAAACATTGTCAAACTGTCCCAGCAGCACCTGCTGTGTGGCCTAGGGCATACCTAGCAGAATGTGAGTGAAGCAGGCACAGAGAAGATGTTGTACCCAGGGGGATTCAAGACAGGATTACAGGGATGCTAAATTAAACATTAAAAAGAAATAAAATGACAGGAATCAATAAACACTTCTCTATAATACATTGAATATAAATGGTCTCAACCCTCCAATTTAATGACAAGGGCTGACAGACAGTATGGGTGTAAAAACAGGACTCGACTATATGTTGTCTGTAAGAGACTCACCTAACAGGCAAAGACAGCCACAGGCTGAAAGTGAAAGAATGGAAATTGATATCCCAAACAAATGGAGCCCCCAAACAAGCAGGAGTAGCTATTTTTGCATATGAAAAAGCATACTTTAAACCAAGATTAATCAGAAGAGACATAGAAGATCATTTCTTACCAGTGAAGGGAACAATCTAACAAGAATATATGGAGATATCAAATATTTATGCCCCAATTTTGGTGCACCTCATCACATGAAACAGATACTACTTGAATTCAAGACTCAGTTCCCAGTAAAATAATACATGGTTATTTCAACATACCTCTGTCACCAATAGATAGGTCATCCAGACATAAACTCAGTAAAGACTCTATAAATTTAAAAAATATCATAAATCAAATGAACTTAACAAAGAACTTAACTTAGAACATTGCATTCCACAAGAGCTAAACACACGTTCTTCTCAGATGCTCATGGAGCCTTCTCTGAAACAGACCAAATTTTAGGCCACAAAGCAACTCTTTTCAAATACAAAAAAAAATCAATATAATTCCTTGCATTTTAAAAATCATAATGAATGAAATTAGAAATGAACATTAAAAACCCTACAGAAACTTCATAAACCCATGAAGATTGGACAATATACCTTTCTATGATGAAAAAATGATAGGAGAAATTGGGGGAGAAATTTTTAAAATTCTTAGAATCACATGAGAACAGCGATACAATATACCAGAACCCCTGGCACACTATGAAGGTGGTTCTAAGAGAAAAGTTTATAGCTCTGAGGACCTAAATAAGAAAATCAGAAAGATTTCAAATAAACAACCAAATGATGCATCTCAAGGCCCTTGAAAAATAAGAACAAAGTAATTCCAAAATCTGTAGAAGGAAGGAAATAATTAAGAGCAGAGCTTAAATCAATGAAATTAAGAATAAAAAATATAAGCTTACATCAATGAAATTAAAATAAAAAATAAAATCACCAATAAAATGAAGAGTTGGTTCTTTGAAATGACAAATAAGATTGATAATCCCTTATCTCTTTTTATCCAAAAGAAAAAGAGAGAAGATCCATAATTAGAGATGAAAAGGGGACATCACCACAGACATCACAGAAATCCTGAGGATAATCAGAGAGTCTTTGAAAACTTATACTCCAATAAATTGAAAAACTTAAAACTAAATGGATACAATTGTAGACACATGGCCTGCCAAAATTGAATCAAGAAGATAAAGAAAACATAAGTAGACAAATAATTAGCAAAGAGATAGAAGCAGTAATAAAAAGCCTTCCAACAAAGAAAAGCCCAGGACCAGATGGAGTCTCAGCTGCATTCTATCAGATCTTTAAAGAAGAACTAAGGACAGTGCTCTTCAAATGATTCCATAAAACAGAAGGAGATGGAACATTTCCAAATTCATCCTATGAAGCCAGTATCCCTCATGCCCGAACCAGACAAGGAGTCATCAAGGAAAGAAAACTACAGACCAATATCCATGATGAACTTAGAGCAAAAATCCTTAATAAGAAATTGTCAAATCATATTCAAAAGCATATTAAGAAGGTTACACACCACGCTGAAGTTGGCTTTATCCCAGGTATGAAAGGATGGTGTAAAACGTGCAAATCAATACATACAATCACCACATAAGTAGAATTAAGGACAGAAACCACATTGTCATTTCAATGGAAGCAGAGAGCGCTTTTGAAAAAAAGCAGTAGCCATTCATGATAAAAACACAGGAGAAACTGGGGATAAGAAGGAACCTACGTCAACATCATAAAGGTTATATGTCAGACCCAAAGCCAACATCATAGTGAATGGGGAAAACTGAAAGTATTTCCTTTAAAACCCAGAACAAGGCAAAGATATCTACTTTCACCACCCCTATTTATTACAGCACTAGAAATTTAGTCAAAGCAATTAGGCAAGAGAAAGGAAGGAAAGAAATAAAAATAAAAAGGGAAGAAGTCAAATGATCACTGTTTGCAGATGATATGACCCACACTTACAAGGTCCCAAATGTTCCACCAGAAGACTGCTAGAACTGGTAAATCAATCCAGCAAGGCAGCAGGTCACAAAATCAACATACAAAAATCAATGTACACCAATAAAGAATCTTCTGAGAAATATCTCATTTACAACAGTCTCAAAGACACCCCCCCACACACACGCGCACACACACACACACACACACAAACAACAACAACAACAAAAAACTAGGAATAAATCTAGCCAAGTAGGTGAAAGATCTCTACAATCGAAACAATGGAACATTGAAAATGAAGAAGACACAAGATGAAAAGACCTCCCAGGTTCACAGATGGCAGAATTAATATTGTTAAAATGTCCATCCTACCAAAGCAATGTCAGATTCCACTCAATCTCCATATATATTCTTCACAGAACTAGAAAAAATAGTAAAATTTCATTTGGAAGGATAAGAGACCCAAAATAGCCACATCAATTCTCAACCAAAAAAGCAGTTCTGGAGGTGTCACAACCCTGACTTCAAGTTATACCACAGAGCTATAGTGACAAACGCTACATGGTACTGGCCCAAAACAGGACCAGTGGTACAGAAGACAGGACACAGAGATGAACCTATGCACCTGTAGTCGTCTTATCCTTGACAAAGCTCCCAAAAACATACAGAGGAGAAAAGCCAGCCTTTTAACAAATGGTGTTGGGAGAACTGTTGATTCATATGTAGAAGAATGAGACTAGATCCTTTTCTCTCACCTTGCACAAAAGTCCAGTTCAAAGTGGATCAAAAAAGACCTGGGAATTAGACCAGAAACTAGGCAACTCCCAGAAAAAAAACATAGAGTCAATGCTGCAACACACAGACACAGCAAGAGCTCTCTCCATAGAAGTCCCCCAAACTCAGGAAATGATGCCAAGAGTTAAACGGGGTGACATCAAATTAAAAACCTTCTGCACGGTAAAGGAAACAATTAAGAATGTGAAGACAGAATCCACAGAACGGGAGAAATCTTTGCTAATGTCTCTTCCAACAGACGGCTAACACCAGGAACACACAAAGAACTCAAAAAAGTCAACACCAAAAAATATGTTTCCCAGTTATTAAATGGGCAAATGCAGTAAACAACACTTCTCAAAAGAAGAAATATAAATGACCAACAAATACATGAAAAAATTGTTGGCTTCATTCACAATTAGGAAATGTAAATCAAAAGTACACTGAGATTTCATCTTTTGCCAGTTAGAGTGGCAGCCATCAAGAACACAGACAATAATAAATGCTGGAGGTGATGAAGAGAAAAAGGACCACTTTTACATTGTTGGTGGATCTTTAAATTATTACACCCATCATAGAAACCAGTAGGAGTTTCCTTAAAAGACTAGGCATGGAACCACCATATGACCCAGATATACCACTCGTCAGTATTTATTCTAAAGAATAAAGTCCTCATTCTACAGTGATACATGCCTGCCCAAGTTCATAGCAGCACAATTCACAGTAGCCAACCTGTGGGACCAGCCTGGGTGACTGTCAATGGAAGAAAGCCTAAAGGCAATGTGGAGTATATAGACACCATGGAGTTTTATGCAGCCATCAAGAAGAATAAAATTGTTGTGCCCTTTGCAGGAAAATGGATAGAACTTGAGACTATTCCATTAAGCGAAATAAGCCAAATCCAGAAAGTCAAGGGTTGTGTGTATTTTCTCATATGTGGAAGCTAGAGAGAAAAAAGAAGAAAAAAGGTGTGTGTGTGTGTGTGGGGGGGGAGGGTCTCGTGAACATCAAAGGGAGACCAGAGGGGTAGAGGAAAAGAACCAGGGGAGGGAGGAGAGGGCAATAAGGAGAAATTTGGGGGAATGATATTGGCCAAATTATATTGTCATATTGTGTGCACGTATGAATATATAACGACAAACCCCACCATTTGCACATCTGTAATGCACTAACAGAAAACGTGGAAAAAATAAACACTCTGTCTAATTTCCTTTCGAGGAGAAAAGTGTCAATCATAATGACTGTCCAGTAGCCATGCTGTATCGGTTAGCTACGGCTGCATTGCAAACCACCCCTAAAGTCAGCAGCATAAAACCATAATCATTCATTACATAACCCAGGCATTTGGAGGAAGGCTAGGAGCCAGCTCATGCAGGCTGGGCTTAGTGGATCTTGGCGCTGGGTGCATGTGTCCCTCTGTGGACAAGTGGCATCTCTGTTCTGGGCTAGAAAGTCTGCAGCTGACTTGGGGAAGCAGAGCTCCAGATGTTTCCTACCCTCCCCCTGCAGAGCAGGAAGAGAGAGGAACGAATCATTCAAAGCCTCTGGAATCCTAGAAAAGTGGAGGAGTGAGACTTTAAAATCCACAGTCGTGGGAATCACAGGAGGAGCCTGCAGGAATAGAGACAAAGACACAAACTTTCTGAAGCTCTTACTTTGTTTTTCAGATGCCAATCTTATTCTAAGGGGAAAAAAAAAAAGACTCATCGAGCAGAGAAAATGGAATCTGTCGAAAAAGATGGCTGATGTTAGTGAAAAAAGGCACTTAGGTGACAGCACTTTTTCAATCTTACTGCTATGAACAGATCCGGGCTGCATAGCTTTAACTGAGTGGCATATTTCCCTGCATTTATCATAGATGTTTATGACCAGCCCAAAGTTTTCCCCTACTCTTGTAATGATGTGTTGGAGGGGTAAGATGAGGATAACACAGGCCTGTTTCTCAATTTTAGATTGTCTTTCGGAAACTCAATACACAGCCACAGAAATCATCCCCAGTAATTTCAAGTTGGCAGAGCCAAGCTAATTATCTGCAATTTCATCTGTCAAAATAGTTTGGAAAATTCTCACGTGTGAGGGGATTGAGTCTGAGTGGGAGGACCTTGCCAATCCTGTGCAATTTTCACCAGTTAGAAGAGGTGTTAGGCTTTGGCCTTGGGCAAAGGGGTATCTCACCATCCTGCTTTCGAACCCATATGCCCTGGCCACATGGTCATGGGCTGTGGCTGTCAGGGACTTGGCCTTGCCCTTTCTGAGCCACAGCTAGTGTGGCTGGCGTAGAGAAGCTACATGCATTTTTGGATGAACACCTCTGGAGGCAGGTAGTTCTCTTTTCCAAACACCTGCAAGTCTTACAAAGGTGCATGCACTGCCGTGGGGTTGTTACGCTACCACCCCTCTGATTGGTCAGCGCCCACTTCTCTTTGGTGCCCCCTGCTGTTCAGGTTGCTAAATATCCTGAGCATCCCTTTTCTAATTGTGGGATATTTTTGTGGCTCCTCTTAATTTACTCTCTTTCCCTGGGAAGCTGACATTTCTGGAACAAGGGCCACTCTGATTCCAGGAGTCACCCCAGCCCCTCCAGACCCAGAGGTGACAAGAGTCCCCAGTGGACCCAGAGGGCTTCACCAGCTTCTGCCGGTCTCCTTGCAGCCATCCACATCTTTATAAGTAGACACTAAATTAAACGCACCTCAGCGATCCCCATTTGACTGTGCCATCTATTTCCTTCCAGGACCCTGACTATTCCACAAAGTTTGAAAAAGAAGAGATGGAGGAGGAACGCTCGACGGTACAGCTAAGGCAGTCACAAAATAGCAAGGAGCAGGAGCAACGCCAACAGAGACTTTCTTCTTGTTTCATTTGTGAAGTTACTTAGAATCATTAAACAGACCCATTTCCTGGCCTTCTCCTCTCCCTCTCTCTTCTTCCTTCCCTTTGGTGCCTCTCCATCCCTCCCTTTGGGACTCCATCTCTGTTTCCTGCTTTTCCTCCTTCCGTCTCTCCCTCTCTCTCCACCTTCCAGTCTTCCCCGGGCCTGGTCTGCATCAGGCCCTGTGCAAGGCAGAGACAGAGTGAGCTACACCTGCTCGGCTCACCCAGAGCTCCCAGCCTGGGACTGAACCCACTGCCAATGTACAAAGAGACTGGACCGGGCAGAGATTCCTGAGTCCACGGACCCACACCACATTCCTGTTTGTCCTTCACCAGCAGGTGACCTTGGGAGAATTAGTTAACCTTACCTGCTGCTGTCTCCATATCTATAAACCAGGAGCCCCCCGGCCTCCCTCGCAGAGCACTTAAGAGCCCTTCACAAGATAACATATGCAAAGCGCCCTGTGAGCACCGATACGCAGCCCACTCCATCTTTTCTCTTTAGTGCACAGAAACAGTGGCAGTGTCACTTAGTGGTAAGGAGTGTTAAGATCTCAGGCAAGCTACTTACTGCTGGGTTTAAATGGAGCTACTATAAACAGATTTTCCCAGGGGGGCTGTGGCGATTATATGTGATAATGCACAGACAGCTTCAGATTATCAAAATAATAAAAGTATCAACCAATGATCAGCCCTCATTACGCAATGTTGGCCTGTATTTCAACAAACTCTGCCTTCAATCCCCGGGCAGGTGACTGCTCCTGCCCCTGCCCAGTTTCCCTCCTTATCTCTTTATTTGAAATGGTCTAACCAGTGGAAATCAGTTTGTCCAGTGAAACGGTGGAGCTGACCAGAGGGCCCCAGGGTCCTAGGCCATGGTCATTCCCCTGGACCTGAGATTGCACATCACCCCTTAACAACCCTATGGGATCTCAGGAAAACAGCATCTGGGCACTGATGCGCTCACCAAACTCACCCTTGACCTCTGGTCTGTGTGCGGGGAGGTCCTCACCGTAAGAAGTCAACTTTCTCCCAGCCTACCCATCCGGTGGCAGGGGACATCAAGAAACCAGGTGTCTGCTCACTTTAAGAGAAATGCCAGTCAGGCCTGCCCGTTTTGATCATCAAATCCTTACAGCAAAACCTTCCTTCTCTTGGTACCACTCAAATCAATCTAAAGGGCTTCCCAATTGCTCTTTAATTTTCTTTTTAAAATCTCTCCTCCATCGGGGACTTTGCAGGTCCCAGTCTCCAGGACTGGGCAGCCACTCCCCCGACTCAGGGGCTGAGCAAGAGCTGGGGAATCCTGGGGCCTTCTGAGAAAACACCTGTGAATGCCCCCTGATGATGGACATCCATCATCAGGGACAGGGAGGGTGCCACACAAGTGTGACCCCCGGAACGAGCATGTCCTTATGGGGTTGCCCTCTTGTACAAACTGTGGACCTGCAAAGTCTGTGTCCCCCAGCCATCTGAAGGCCAGTTGCCTTTCATAGTCCTGAAGGCACGGGGAGGGTCCTCCACCCCACACACCACAGTGCTCCTCTAATAACTGAGTGACATCTGTAAGAGGTCACTGCCTGAATGCCATCATTCACAAACACTTATCCTTGCTACATGGGGATCTTTGTCATGATGACAGTGACACAGCCACCTCACCATTTGGTGAGCTTCTCCTTTGTGCTTTACAGATGTCACCTGCTCTCAAACTTGTAAAATGGACCAGTAAGAGGTGACCCCAGAAGGGTTCTTTGGTTAAACAAGTTTGAGAAAATGCCTCCTTGGGACTCTGACAAGTTCTGGGGGCTGCAGGTGAACTCTGGCCATTTGACTGGGCAATGGTGTGTGTCTGCAAGAAAAGACCTCCGAGAAGTGTGGTCGGACCCTCAAAGTGAAATAGGGTTTGAGTTTGCACGAATGAGCCAGGGGGAAACCGCCGTCTGAGGTTCTCTTCATTCCCTGCGCTCCATCAGAGGCGTATCAACCAGGGCACAGGTGAAAAGAGATCCCTCGAGCAGAAATGAAGCCAAGGGTGGCCAAGACCCCAAGACCCTCCCCCACACCAGAGAACCAATGAGGAAATCTATGCCTTACTTTGTGCGCAGGAGCAGTGTCACCTGTACCCATTCTAACCACCACGGGACTCTCAAAATGAGATTCTGACCCACTGGGCCAGCCAGTGCTTCTCAACTGGGACAACTTGGGCAAGGTCTGCGACTTTCTTCCTTGCCAGCGGGTAAAGACCCGGGTTACAGCTCAACATCCTGCCGTGTACTGGAAAGACTCCACAGCAGACGGGGATGGGGCACCAGGTGTTCATGGGCTGCAGTGGGGAAGCCCTGGGCTCCATGGGGGCTCCGGAAGGGCAGAGAGCCTGCCTGGCTTGTTGGGTGCTATGAACCCAGCACCTGCCTGGGGTATCACTGCACACCCACCACCAGGAACCAAGTCCACTGGATGGGAGATGGACACCCGCGTTTGTCAGCAGCTTTCCGTTCCTGTGACAAAATGGCTGATAGAATCAACCTGACAGAGCAAAGGTCACTTCTGGCCCCTTGTTTTCAGAGTCAGCCGGGTCCATTGCTCTGGGCCGGAGTGGGGCAGAATATCATGGTGGAAGGGTGTGGCGGAGGGGAGAGGCTCGGGCATGGCATCTAGGAAGCAGAGAGAGACAGGGAGGGAGGGAGGAAGGAGGGCCTGGGGACAAAGTAACCCCTAGGGTCCTGCTCCTCCGAGGAGGCCTGCTGCCTACTGCACCCCCCTCGACAGTGCCATCAAACCCGAGCCCTTCAGCGGAGTGATCCACTGATGAGGTCAGAGCCCTCGTGATCCAGGCACTTCCGACGTCCCCACCTCTGACCTTTGCTGCACTGGAGACACAGGAGTCTTGGCGG